>NW_026137890.1:3000000-3447056 GCF_019393585.1 Leptopilina boulardi
GGAACGTTCATGGAGTTCCATATGGAACCTACATGGATTTTTTAAAAAAATTTGAATCTTAAATTTCTGGTAGGTATATTTTTACAAGTATACCACCAAAAAATTAAAAATATTTGGCGTACTTTTTGAATAGGTAATGCGAATTGTAAATTCACCTTTATTATTTGTGTCAACCTTTAATACAATAAAAAAAATTTTAATTTTATTATTTACTTATTTATTATCTGTGTTTTTTTTCTTTCACTTATGCAATTAAAAATAATCGGACAAGTGCGAGTTACACTCGCACTAATTCAAGAGTTCCGTACACCAAAAATAATAAACTCTTTTTTATATAAATAAATAAAGATATATAAATAAAGAAACATATTTAAATATCTAACCGGTTAAAAAAAAGAATTGGGAGTAAGCGAAAAGAATTGGTGGTACCTTAAGCTGAATTCGTTTTGGCGAAAAAACCGAATTGGAACGTTAAAGTGAATTATTTTTTTCTTACCATGAATTCTTTTCTTTTGAACATTTGAATTGACGTTTGTTTATTCGAGTTTACGTTATAAATGAATAAGAATAAATGTTTCGAAGTCTAAAAAAGCCGATTTGGAATAAGAAATATATAATTTAAAAAAAATAAATGAAAGCGAAGTGTGACAGATTCACCGACTATTTTATCAAGTGAGTAGTGTTCATATGATAAATTTACCATATGAGTAGTACTCACATGGTAAAATTGTCGGTAAATCTATCACATTTCACTTTTATTTCTTTTTAAAAAATTATATATTTCTTATTCCAAATCGGCTTTTTTAGACTTCGAAACATTTATTCTTATTCATTTATAATGCAAACTCGAATAAACAAACGTCAATTCAAATGTTTAAGAGAAAAGAATTCACGGTAAGAAAAAAATAATTCACCGTAACGTTCCAATTCGGTTTTTTCGCCAAACCGCATTCAGCTTAAGTTACCACCAATTCTTTTCGCTTACTCCTAATTCTTTTTTTTACTGGGTACTTTGTATAACTTTTATTTTTGATACTTTCACTCAATGTGAAATTTGTGTTACAATTTATTGACAAAAATATTGTTTCGTATGATCACGTGTGTCTCAATAAATGAAATGGCCAAATATTTACTCACTAATTATTGCATATATGCAAGCCACAGTCGAACTTACCGTCAGCTCAACCGTGACTGCTACCAAATTTCTACTCATAAAGTATATCATATTTACAAGTCTTAGTCGAACTTATCGCAAGCTCAACCGTAACTACCTGCTAAGTACCTATTCAGAAATTATAGCATATCCGCAAGGGCCAGTCGAATTTATCGTGAGCTCAACAGTAACTGCTGACAAATTTCTACTCATGAAGTAGGGTAACTGCACCAGTGGTGGATCAGTTAAGCCCCTTAACTTTCTTATTTTGACTTTGAAGTTCTGTATAGGTTGCTTTTAGACAAATTCGAGGTTATTCTTTATAGTATTATGGACCAGATAGTTCCAATAGACATTTCCTTCAAGGTTAGACTTGATTTTGACACCTACGTTTACTTTAATGCTCCATCAAAGATAATTTGTCAATGATCCTATTCTGGATCACTGTTTGCACCAGTCATGGTTATAGATTGCTCCAGTGGTGGATCACTTAAAAAATCATACTAAGAAACATTGCATTTCAAAATTACGAGACTGAGACGTTTTGCAACTTTTATAAGGCTTTACGGACAGATTTTCAAATTCACTTTCCTATCCATATTCCCTCCTCTTTCATTTCTATAGGTATAATGTGACTAAATGTTAATTAATCATCTTTTTATTAGAATTTTTGCTAATAAATAAATAGAAACTCTTAAAGCTTCAGTTTCAATGATAAATAACATTTATTAATTCTGGGTATTTTAATTCAACAAAAATTTAACAATTTGAAATCAGGTGTTAACAATTAATAAACATTTGAATTAGTGTTAACTAAAATTTAACTCATAAAATTTTCAATAAAACAATGCGTCAACAGGCGAAAAGTAGGACTGATCCACCACTAGATTTTGTTACTTTTTTGGTTCCAGTCGTGGATCACCCCAAAACAATGGACACGCGCTACTTACAGACGTAAATATTGTTCTCAGGGCTCTATGGGGATGAAACGAAATGCCTCCTATTGTGAAAAGAATTAAAAATTGTCCTAAAATGGCTCCTAAGCTTTCTATTCCAAAATATACTCTTAACTTACATGCTAAGGAAAACTCTTGTTTTCTGTCACCACTTTAGTAATTGTTGTCCTGCTTTCTTCGCGATGAATTTAAAAATTTTTTTAAATTGTAATATTGATCTATATAACTTTCTTAACAATTACCGACACTTGCGGTTCATTTACTTACAAACGTGTAAACACAAATGACCATTTTTCTCGCAGATGATCCACCACTGGTGCATGATCCACCACTGGTGCAGTTACCCTATATCATATTCACAAATCCTAGTCGAACTTATCATAAGCTCAACCATGACTGCCTGCCGACTTCTATCAAATCCAATCGGTCTCGCTATATTATTCCTGTAATCTAAATGTACAAATACGTATGTGTACTAAATTGCAGTACTTCATAATATACAAAAATGTAGAAGTTAAAGGGGGGGACAAGGTCATTTTTTGCAATTTTTTCGAAAAAAACTGATTTCTTTCCTTTCTAGCTCGTAGCCATCAAATCCAATCGGTCTCGCTATATTTTTCCTGTAATCTACACGTGAAAATACGTACGTGTACTAAATTGCAGTTCTTCATATACAAAAATGTAGAAGTTAGGGGGGGGACACAAAGCTGGGACGGACGCAAGAGTCTTTTTATAAGGGTTCCGTCGGTACACCGAAGGTGTACGGAACCCTAACATAAAAATTCAAAAGCTTGAACTGCAGTTGAATACTGAAATTAATTCTTAACCCCTTTGTGTCCAAAATGTACAGAAAAATTGTTTTCCTGAAAATTGGTATCCAGGGTTTTTCGGGGTCGCTGATTACCAATTCGATGTTACTTTTTTTAAAATTTAAAATGTCGGATCCAATATGTCAGACTTTTTTCAAAAATCATTCAGATTTGCGTGAAACTCTTTACTCGGGGGTTTTTTGGGTCTCTGATTACGAATTCGATGTTAGTTTTTCAAAGTTCAAAATGGCGGATCCAATATGGCGGCCTTTTTCTAAAAATTGGTCGGATTCACTTGAAACTCTCTACACGTAGATTTTCGGGGTCGCTGATTACGAATTCGACGTTAGTTTTTCAAAATTCAAATGTTAGATACAGTATGGCGGACGTTTTTTAAAAAATCATTGTTTTTTCCTACAAAATGGGTTTTCTTGGAGTTTTTTGGTGTCGATGATTACGAATCTGTAGTCATATATTAAAAATGTTGAATATTCAAAATGGCGGATCCAATATGGCGGACGATTTTTGTGAAAAATAATTTTATTTTCTTAAAAAATGGAATTCTGACGATTTTTGAGGTCGCTGATTACAAATCTAAAGTTAGATTCTTAAAATTTTGAAAAATTAAAAATGTCTGATCAGCCACTGCAATAACCTTAAGATACCCATTTGCACAAAAATACAATATTTTTTCATAGAAACCAATATTTTTGTCACAATTCATCCGCCATATTGGATCCGTTAATTTGAATTTTGGAATTCTGACTTCTGATTCGTAATTAGCGATCCTAAAAACGCATGAGTACTAATTTTTAAACAAATTCAAGCAATTTTGCTTCCTCGTGGAGAAAGCTTTGTAGTCCTTTCGTTTATAAAATTTTTAAAAATGGTGAAAACAAATTTTCCTCTATATTGAAACATGTTATATGAGATCCTGATCAATTATCCGGATGTATGTGTATGTGTGTGTGGATCGTTTTTGTGAACACGATATCTTTAACAGGTTTTAATGGATTTGGGTAAAATTTGGTAGGCTTATTTATTACATTAATATCTCAAAAATGACGGGAGGATTTTTAAAAATACCCCCAAAAAAAAATTTACAGTCTTTTTTCCAAAAATTTTTTTTAATTGAAAAAATTTTTAAATAGAAAAATTTAAGGTAATATATAATATAATCGTCTTTTTTACGTCAAGACAAATCGATTAGTATATATAAAGTATAGATTTGTTTGAAATTTAAAGAATTAATGAATGTTAAAAAATAAAAAATTCACATTTTAGCTAAAAAATGTTGTGTTTATTAAAATTCAAGTTTATATATGAAATAATTTTATTCCCTGCATTAAAACGAATCGATTCATATAAAGTACAGATTTGATTTAAATTTTAAGAATTAATAAAAATTGAAAAATCAAAAATTCCTATTTTAACTAAAAAATTTTGTGTTTTTTTAAATTCAAGTTTATACATAAAATAATTGAATTCCTTGCATTGAAACGAATCGATTCGTATATATAAAGTATATGTTACACCCAAAATGAATTACAATTTTCTTAATTTTTCTAAAAATATAATGAATTTAAATCAGTTTTTAACTCGAAATGTTTTAAATCAATTAATTGAATTAGAGAAATTCATAGCTTCTTCCACGAGGAAGCAAATTTTTTGCTTCACACAATGAGGAAGCAAAATGTTTATGAAATAAACATAAAGAACCCCCTCCGACCCCCTCCTTGTTTTACAATATTGTCAGCCATATTTGATCAGCCAATTTGAATTTTGAAAAACAAATATCGGATTCGTAATCAGAGACCATAAAACCTCCTAAATACTAATTATTTAGCGAATCCGAACGATTTTTAAAAAAAGCCCGCCATATTGGATCCGAAATTTTGAATTTTTAAAAACTAACATCAAATTCGTAATCAGCGACCCCAAAAGCCCCCGAGTACCAATTTTTAACCAAATTCAAGTAATTTTTGAAAATTTTGTCCGCCATTTTGTATTTTGAAAAACTAACATCGGATTCTTAAACAGCGACCCTAAAGACCCCCAAATGGGAAGTTTGAAACAAATCCGTACCGTGGGTTAATGATCATTTCTAAAAATTATCCGAATATTTTGATGAAATTGATACCACTTATATGTATCAAAATGATGCAAAAATTTGATCGGATTTAAGGTATCAATTTGATATCACTATGTTTTTCTGAATTAAAATTCACTAGAACTGTTGTTAACTGTTGTCTAATACTTTTTTAACGTACTATATAGTTTCGTAAATTTCTTTTAAATTTTTATAAACAATCAGACTAGCCTTAGAAGAGAAGTCTTACTTTTTTCAATGATTCCGTGGTGCATCTGATAGTAATTAACTTGTTAATGAAAGATTTCATAACTATTTTTTCGTGTATCGGTTCGTGTAAGTTTAGTACAGGATTTGTACTAAAATCTAGAAGCAGCAGTTCCAATAAGGTGTAATATCAGTATCAAGTCTTTGAAACGAACTTTTTGGTATAACATCTGTCTTGAAAGTGGACAGGAAATATACTAAGGTCGTGCTAATATTGCGCCAAGGTTATATATATATATATATATATCTGCTTTACCGGGTTTAGTTTGATACGTGGATGATTTTTTTTTCCATTTATTTATACTTAATATACATACATGAGTAATATATAATAAGTTAATATTTAATAAAGGTTTAATTACCTGAAAGTTATGATAGTTATTGTATGATAAACAATATACTATAATAAACAAATTATTTTATAATGCACAAATTATAATAATCAACATATTTAATTTAATTTTTAAGAAAACAAAGACAACATTATTTTTTATATAATTATATAAAACGTAAAAATGAACAAAGCATTGGAAACAGTTAGAAACAAATATATTTTAATCAATAATAATTTTTCTTGTTACCCATGAGAAAAAGTTCCCGGTTTTTCCAGTTTATAAGTCGGCGCCAGCTGGGCTTCTCAGTTAACAAACATTTTTGAGCATTTCGAAAATTATTACAAAATAAATTGAATTATTTTTTTGTTTAATTATGACATTAAATTATTTTAAAAGTTTTTCATATTAACTAACATTTTTTGTAAATGGGCTCCATCAAATGTAACTCCATCAGAGTTTTCCATAGTTTTCGAAAATTTTGAAGATTACTACGATATAAACTAAATTTTTTCATTGTCTTATTATTCATTGCATTATTTTAATTTAAAAAAAAAATTTATTTATATAGTTACATATTTTCATAAACTTTAATTATTATATGAATTTTGCATATTATTATTATTATTATTATTATTATTATTATTATTATTATTATTATTATTATTATACATTACAATTATTATAACTTAGTTAAGTAATCATTAAAACTTTATTTGGAAAATCTATAATTAAAAATACTAAGAAAACTTGAAAATCTTAATAATTATATCTTATGAAGACTTACATTTTTTATATTTACAATTCATATATAAGACGAATCAAATAAAAATATCTAATTGGGTTTGGTTGAAATTTTAATTTAACTCTTAGAGCTTAATTTAAAACTTACAGGATGTTCCTTCTGGGAAGTTTGTATTAATTGTGGTTAAAATTAATTTTCTTTATTTTGTTATTTTTTATATATACGTATGCAAAAACGTGATACTTTTTAAATAAGTTGAATCAACTAATTTCAGACAGTTAAAAAAAATTAGTTAAATTAATGAGATACATAAATAAGGACACATCAATAATTATTAAATAGATCTTCTAATACTTTTAAACAAAAAAGTAGAAATATAAAAAATTATAATTAGGAAGCTCACCTGGTCTAATCTTGGTTTCAAGTCAAAATTTACTTGCATTGGCAAAACTTTAATTAAATAAAACTCTATTACTTATTGATTCTATATATAATTTTTCTTGAAAATAAGAGATCATTATTGAAATTTTACTAATGTTCTTATCATTCTTTATATAATTAATTTAAGGGCTTACATACCTTTATGCGCGTAAAAAAGGAAAATTTTGAAAAAAAAAATTTAGCCGTTTTTAAAAATTTGTTTAAACGAAGTTTATTTTATCGAATAGTACATATTTCGATGTACTTGTAAATAATTTTGTATTAAAAAATATTAGTAATTGTGGGAATTGTAGACCTTGCACTAAAACACCTTTTTTGACAGCTGCTTGTGGTGACTACAGAGTTTAACTAAAATTAAAAAACAATGGAAAGTTCGTTACCCATGTTATATCACCTTGTGCGTGAACGAAGGATTTTGAAAAAACAAATTTTTTCTAGAAATGGCGATGATTTTTCTTCAAAAATCGTGATTTTAAGTGTTTCGAATTTAGTTTTTTTACCAAAATATAATAAATTTTGGTTCAAATTAAAATTCCTTCGTTTACGCACTAGCTATTGTATGTATAAAGAACCCCTGAAAATTTCAGCCCGTTCGGTTTAGCGGTTTTCGAAAAATCGTAGTCACCGTAACGGTAGTTTTCATAAAAAACGATCTCAAGATGATAGCCTTTAAAGTTTTAAACGAATATAAATATACTTTTCTTTGAGAAGTAGCGGGCTATAAACAGCCTTAACTTTGGTTTTAGTGCTCCGATTTTGATAAAATGTCAGGAAAACATTCTCTATAGTATGTACTTTTGATGTATGTAATAAAAAAATCGATTTTTTAATCCATAAAAAGGTATGTAACCTCTTAAGGAACAAGGATCTTTATAGATTCTTTATATTTTAAAAAAATTATTTAAAAAAAATTGACGTTTCGGAGTTGAAAACAAACTTGATCTGATATGATGATGATGATGATGATGATGATACCATGATATAAAAAAGTTTTATATAACACTGTGCAACAAAATTTCATTTTTTTTATTTCTGGGATCGCATATTGTAATTTTTACAGGTATTTGACACTTATATTTAAAAAATAAAGTTGAAAAAATGGTTTAAAGAATGAATTAAAGTAGGGAGGGAGGGTTCTAAGCACAGATTCCTGTTACCGAAATGTTACCGACACTTGAGAAAAAAATAGTTCTGATCCGTGCTAAATGTAAAAAGCCATAAAGATTAAAGGGAGGCGAATATTTAGCACTGTTTGTTTTTTCTTTACAAAACAGGGCTAAATATTCTCCTCCCTTTAATCTTTATGGCTTTTTACATTTAGCACGAATCAGAACTATTTTTTTCTCAAGTGTCAGTAACATGTCGGTTACAGGAATCTGTGCTTAGAACGCTCCCTGTATATCTACTAATTAAGTTTTTAAAGCGACATATTAAAAATATGCCACCTTTGATATTTTATATTTTTTCACCAAATGAAGCTACAAATATGTTTTACATATCCTGTAAGTTTTATTGTGGTACAGCCAGTGATTTTAGAGATGAAATGACCCACGATGGGACATATAAAATTACAGGACATATAAAATACATTTTTTGGCTTCATCATGTGAAAAAATTAAGTAGCATAATTTAATATGGTATTTTAAAAAATTAATTAATTGTTTAAACAATTAATTCAAACATTTTAATTCATTTTATTTTTTAAATAAAATTATATTTCAGTACGAACAATTTAAGAGTTTAATGATTAAAATGTATTAAATAGAACAAAAGATATCGCTTTTTTTAATAAAAAAAGTACCAAAAAATTACAAATTCAATGTCAGCCAATTTTAAAAATTAGAATTAAAATATACCAAGTTACAGATAAATCCCAAGAACTCACAAAAATTTTTTTGTTGAACTGACGTGGAGAAAGCAAATACAACAAAAAAATCAACTCACCATTTATAAGAATAATTTTTTTTGTTCGATAATAAGTATTCTTTCTTTCTCTTCTTCTATCCTTAGTTGTTATTAAATGGAATATGCGATTATTAATTAAATAAAATAAATGACATTTGATTCAAGTATTAAAATTATTATTTTAAGCATAATTTATTTAATTTACAAGGATACACTTTCATTTTTACTAAATATTTATTTGACTGTATCATGTATTGCTAAACACAATTAATTTTTTTTGTCTATACAATTAATTTAAATAAAAACAAAGTAGGATCAGAATATTTTTGTTTTATTTAAATAAAAAACTAAAAAGCATTAAAATTAATTTTTCTATTTGAAATAACGCTGAAATTTAAAAATATTTAATAACAAATTTTCGAAGCATTTATATATTTATTTGCGTTAAAAAATAAAGAAAACTGATAGACTGTCTGGAATTAATATTAAAAAAAGCGTTTTGTAGTCAGATATAATAACCCCTGATAATTTTCTTTTAAGAAATTTTGAAAATAAATTTTGCACAAATACAGTTTCAATCTACAACAAATATGTTTTACTACACAAGCACAAATACATTAATACTAAAATATATAAAAAATGTTCATTAATATTAATTAAGTTTTATTTATGTTTACATATATGGTTTGTTTTGTAAATTTTTCATGTTAATTTCTGTTGAAATTTAAAAAATATTTTTAAATTAATGAACATTCTTTCAACACTGACTAATTTTGAACAATTCTAATTCTACGTGCTACTGTGCATAGCAAATTATTTATAGAGAATAATTTATTTGATCATTTTAGGAGTAGTGGTTTACCATATGAGGAACAGTGAAAATAGAAAATTTTTTAAATGCCCTACTGCAGACATAAAAAAGTGCAAACGTGAGACTGATCGGAAAGTCAAAACTACCTTGAACGATTTCACAAATCGGTTAAAACGACATGACAAAAGCTTCCATTAGAAATTTAACACTTGCAATCGTACAGAATATTTGTATAATAAAAAGTCCAGTTTAAAAAAAATATGTTAGAAATATGACAAAATAATATAAATGTCTATGTAGAAAATTTTATTGTAAAAGTATTTTCTTGTAATTGCAAATACTTGTGCACTTTGGTAAATTGTATAAATATTTGTAATAAAATGAAGTACAAATAAATTACAATTATTAACTTCGTTTTCTGTTTGATATAACAAGAATATTTACACTGAGAAAAACTTTTAGTAAACGATACCATTTATGTCATTTCTATGATCATATGTTACTCATTTAAATGTATTTATAGATATGTAGTAAAATATGCTGCCAATTTGTTAGTTAATTCAATATTGAATAATATATTGCCTTTTTTATTCCTAAAGAGTAAGAGGAAGAAAAATTAATTTTTTTTTATTAATGATAAATTACGTTTATTACAGATTAGAATACAACATTTAATGTGAAGAATACAGAAACTCATGTAGAAATTAACTATCTACTGAGTACTGCGCCAATACAAGAAGTAAATTTTAGGTGCTGACCAAACAGCACATGAATATTAAGGATATCCAGAAGCTCTTGTAAATTAAAAAATTTTTGTAGGATCTCCATGGCTATTCTACAGACATCCTAAGGATATTCAAATTTCCGGAAGGCACTAGATATTTCTTGGTCGTCCTTATGATATCCTAAAATATCCGTTGCTGTGATATCCTGTACAGGATCCTTATAGGATCCCTAACGGTTCCTGTGTAGGTATTGTTTTAGGGATCCGGCAACAAGCATGTAAAATAACCTGTACTGGTAAAATATAAAATTTTGTACTGGCGCAGTACTAAAAAATGTGTTAAATATTATTATCTAAAATATAAAAAATAATAAATTCTTATCATTTTACGCCTTATTGAATTCTATTGTGATCATTATTATTAACCTCATCTGTAATTCGTAAAAACAAATTTTAAATTATAATTAAATCTTGGGGGGTTTTAAATCTACATACTTTGCTCTTCCCGAGTTGAAAAGTATGATAGGGATTTCCCAAATTAGACCCAATTAGAAAGTCCATCTACTTCCAAGGTAGGCTGTTAATGGGGTTAAAATGCTTTTCCCAATTATTGCCGAAATTATTGGAAAATTATCCTAACAGATGTTTTTCCTATAGGAGTATTCCTTCATAGGAACCTACATAGGTTCCTATGAAGAATCTTATAAGAATTCATGTGGGATCCATATAGGATTCCTTGTTGGAACCTATATAGGATTTTCCAGTAGGGTGGGTCCATTGTTAGTGAGGCTTGATAGGGCAAGTCTGACTCTGAGATATGTGACAAAAGCATAGAGGAGAACGAAGATTGTCTTTATACCCTAACGAGGCAGAAATATATACACCTCACCCAAGGATTTCCACCATATTAGCTTTACATTTTTCATTCTAAATTTAGTACAAAGTCTGATGGATAGATATATTCGTAGCAAGAATCCTTGGTAGTGAACGAACTACTTAGTCACTAATGATGTTTTACTAATTTTTCGTGATTACTACTTGCATGAAATAGTTGAAGTGAACTTGGTTGATAGATGGTGTGAAAACGTTGGTCTGTCGGTCAACCCAAGGAAAATGGAAGCTGCTGCCTATACTAGATGTGAGCTGCTTTAGAAGATAACAGTTAGAGGAGAACTGTAACACTATACCATATCTACCTCTATAATTAAGAAAAAAATCCTCTTCTTTATTGAAAAATATGATCATTTTTAGAATAAAATGTAAAAGGAATTTATCAGTGAAATATTCATATCATTTTAAGAATTTTTTTGGTTAACAGTTTTATTTATCATAATCAATTTACATATGTTTCCAAAGAAGTCAAGTCAGTCAGATGGTTAGGACTTTTAACTTTCGTGCGTTAGATTCTGTGATCGATTTCATCTTGCGTGTTTTTCTGCATTCAAATCAAATACTTCTCATACAGTCAGTGTTAAAAATAAAAATTCTCAATTAACAGTGTATTTAAATTAAACAATATCCAGTATTTCCACATTTTTAAATGTAAGCATGTTAATTTAAATGATATAATAATTTGTTATAAATAAAACGAAAAGTTTCTCAGTGTATTTTTTTATTTTAGAAAGGATATTAATCAGAGTATCATTTAGAAAACGCATTCACAGTTTTGTATTTTATATTTTTAAAATACATGGAAAAAATACCAATTAATGCACAAGTATGCATTTAAAACTTGATAAGAAAATACTGAAAAATATAATGTACGAAGGTGTTAAAAAATAGTTAACTTTAAGATCCTATAAAATATGTTCTTGGCAAACTTACAACATCAATTATTTGCATAAGCGTAAGGCCGAAGCTCAACTGTAGGGGATCGGACTCATTGCCCACAGGCCGCTCCAGCACGTTGTACGCATCCAGCAGGTCGTTTAGCAGCCGCTTCTCGTGATAACCGCCACTTACCAATCCTAACCAAGTATTTTTTCAGTCAAATTAAAGAATCGACTATCACTATTTTCGAGCATCTCATTGTATCCCATTACTTCAAATATATTAGAAGAGCAAATTTTATTTTATGTATTATTTACATATAATAAAATACTTGTTTTAGATTACATTTAAAAAAATGCGTCACCTATAAGGATTTTAACCTTTTGAAATTGAATAAAAAATTTGAACATACTCGAATGGATATGAAATTTTTGAGACATTGTTTATTTTTAATTATAAATAATTAACATTTTAACCTTATTATCCAAAAATATGACAGAAATCAGTCGTTTGTGCAGTAGCTAATTAATATGTATAAATACCGCGCATAAGGCTATTTCACTTGTCAGTTAGTGAACAGACGACAGGTGATTTATATGATTAACCGAAATTGATAAATTTTAGATAAAAAATCTATTATATAATACAGTGTAATAAAGTTTACCAACTTAGATACAAGTGACATAGCCTAATGCGCAGATACCTATTTTATCTAATTAGTTCTACTGAACAAACCACTTGGCAATTATTGCGGTTACAAATTTTAAACGGAAATAACGAAATTGCACCAAATTTTCGAAAAGATATTACTTTGCATTTAGTCAAATTTAAATCGAATGAAATTAAATAATTAAATTTAATTAATTCAACAACGTCACTAATGTACAAAGCGAAGAATGGGGATTCTAAAAAGGAGCCTTGAGAATCCACACTTCCACCTAAGAAACCATGAGTGCAGAAGACATATAAAGATATCACTATCCTTTTCACTCTCATGATTTTCTGCTTTGCATTCTGCATTCGCGCCGTCATGGGACTGAGGCCTTAGGCTGTTCAATGAGCCCAACTGATTATTAGTTAAGCGAGCGTGCATTTGCAGTATATAATTACAAGATGACGTTGATAGTACGATAGAGGAACATTAGTTATAACCAACCTCCAACTCTTTAAAGTCAGTTCTGATAAATAGAAGGACTTAGCCGATTGAGGCCCTTTTCCGTTTTGAAGAACCTTGAGTTCCGCTGAAATATGTTGATGTTGATTTAAAAGTCACAAACGTGATAAAAATTTTGAGTTTTATCAGCGAAGGGATTTGACTAACGAGATTTGGGTGATTTAGATTTGAATCGAAAAGATGCTTGAATTGTGTCAATCAGAAACTACTTGTGTTAATCAAGCTAAGAAAGAGAAGCAATTGTCATTGTCACTAATGTTACTGCGCAGGGTTAGAATTGGCATTTAATTTTTCGGTAGTTAGTAAAGGGTTTAATTTAAAATAAAAAATACTGGCTAATCATTTCTGGGGAATAACAACAAGGAGGACCACCATAAGTTTGAGTCCGTCTAGACGCAACGAGTTGTGCCGCGGATTGCTAAATCGGCTTGATGTATGAACGCACTACACCTGCACATGACGGTCACCTGATTGAAATGGAGACCATCATGTGTAAGGGGGCGTGGATGACCGGTCGAGAATTTATCTTCCCGTAAGCCATTGCATGTCTTAAGAGGCAACTTATAGAAGGAAATTCGAACGCTTACGCCTCCTCTTCTGGAGGCAGGGTGAGACTTCTGTCTATCCATTTTGAGGAGAAGGAGACTAAAGATATGCCTTGACATTGACCTTGTCCATTTCTTCGACACCCTCTTTTGCACACTAGGCATCGTCTATCTTGAGGGAAAAAAAGATGTCATCAGAAGGAATTCTATTCTAACAAAAGCGTTTTTCCATCGCCGCAGTACCTTTCCCTCAAAGTAGCACAGAATTTGAGTTCAGGAATGGTTACTGTATTAAAGGGAACAACAATTGTTTTTACTATTATGGCTGTTAAATCATTTCATAATTTTGGTCCAGTGAACAGCATTTTATTTAAAATAAAATATTTTATTACTACTTTTATGTAAGATTTTATGTAAGATATTCTTAGTGACGAAATCCTTAGGATTTCATATGATATTTTTTGTAAGATTTAATGTGGGTAATTATGAAGGAAATTAATATAAAAATGTAAGAAATTACATAAGAATCCACATGGATAGAAACACAAACCCAATTTCACATATGGCGCGTTTTACGCTCTTATAATAGGATAAAATTATTAATTAAACTCAAGGTTCTAAATGCTTATCAAGTTAGTACGATATTGAAACGGTATCCTATTTTGATGCTATCCCTTCTCTCTGTTTCCAATGTAACAAACAATAAATTTGTTTAAATTGGGTGCTTTAATTGAAGTTCCAGTGTATATACGTAAACAACCGAATACACAAAAGCTTGTCTTGAAGTATAGTGAAATAATGTGATACGAGATGCGCAAATCACAGTGGTCGGTTCATTATGAAAGTATCATGTCAGTTTCTTTAAAAAAATGCGAAAGACTATACAAAGTCACCGATCAGTTGCATTTTGGTCTATAAATTTATTGTTGTTTCTCGATTTTAGATTATTTACAGTGATATAATAATTTTAGCAGTACAATTTTAGCTGATATCATTTTAAACGCTGAGCACAAGTGTATAGCTTCTTTTACACACCTATGATGCTTATATTTAGTGATACGTAAATGCATGTTTGATATATTTAAGTGTGCGAATATGTGCATGTAAAAAAGCATTGCGAGTATAATTTCTTATTATGCATATAAGAGAGAGCAGATTTAAAATAATAATTTTCTAAAACAATACTGTTTATGATGTAAGAAATAATAATTTTCAGAAAAATATTACATTATGAGACAAAATTTAGAGCAATGTTAATTTTTAATGTTCTGTTAATATTTATTATATGACACACTAAAGAAAGAGACATAAGAAAAAAAATTATAAGTTATGTTTGATTATAAGTTTCTTTTTAAATATGAAAAATCAAAATCAGTTTTTAATGAATATTTTGGATTTAATGAAGACTTAATGGTCAGTGAATTGTACTAAAACTTGATCCTCTTTGTGTATTTTTACTCCATATATCAAAACCACAGCCAATAATTTTTGCTTTTTATGTTACTTTCTTTAGAGCGTGTTACATATAATAAATAAATCCTAGTATATCAAATACTTTGTTTCATATAGGGTAAATAAAGAGATCCCAGTAAAAAAGGAATTATTGAGCAAGCTGGACAATTGGACTGCTTGCTCAATCATCCAATACATTAGGCCCAATCAACCTACACGTATTTAGAGGCTAAGAAAAGGAAAAATTGACTTAACTTTATATAAATCTTAAAAAAAAATTAATAAAAATAGATAAATATTGATAAATAAAATATGAAAGTATCTATAATAAGCAAAAACAAAGAGTTTCATGAAATATTATTTTTTTGTTGACAGTGCAACACTGCGCATGTGATTCTATGGGTATAAGTAAACTTTTGTTACCGACTATTGATATTTACCAATTGAAAATTTCTATTTTTGAAGAAGGAAACATATAATTAATATGAAAAGAACTATAAATAAAGTGATTAGATTAAAATACAATAAATTCAACTGTTTCCTTCTTCAAGAAAAGAAAATTAATATATATCGAGTGTCGGTAAAGAAATATACTTTTACCTGCAGAATCACATGCACAGTAACCAAACAAAAATATTTCATAAAATTCGTCGTTTTTGACAATTACAGTTTCTTTTACAGTTTATTTTTCAATTGAGCAGACGGCTTGCTCGATTGTCCAAACGGCTTGATCAATAATTCCCTTTTTACTGGGATATTATTCATTATCTTTTACATCATTTTAAGTTTTATTATATATTTATAGTTCTTATAAATTATTCTATTTCATCCATTATCAATTGTAATTTTTACCAGTATAAAAGTTAATGAGTATTCAGATTAATTTAAAATTATTTTTCTATATGACAAATTATTTTTTTTTTTAGGCATATATATAAGGCAATGAGATAAAAGCAATCCATTTAATGTTATTGGATTGGTACTATACTTTAGTAAATTGTTGTTTGATATGATTGTAACAAATCCCTAAAACATAAGCTTCTTTAAAAAAAATCATAGAAAGCAGTGGGAGTTGCAATTTCGACATTTTAAGTTTTTTTCCGTTTGAGATCAGCATGTCATTTCCCGTAGTTTTTGATGCGGTGAATCCAAATTTGGCAACAAAAACCTCCTATCACGTCAGGATTTTGAGAAAGTGGGGGTAAATCTGCCAAAAATCACGTTTTTGGCAGTTTTGAAATTTTCTGCCGGGTAAATCCGACGTGCTGAAGATTTGTCATTGGGGTCAAATTAAAGCTTGAACCCTATACTTTACGAAGGTGTAGCGATATTGACAACAACAACACAGTAAATTAAAAGGCATTAAAATAAGCTGCAACGCTTATTATTTTAATCCATTTTGGTATTAAAATAAGCAAAATTGGATTAAAATAATAAGCGTTGCAGCTTATTTTAATGCCTTTTAATTTTCTGTGAAATTAAATTAGCTGTCAACCATGATTTTTTACAGTTGTCAAGCTTAAAAATTAACTCACACTGTCCTTAAATATAGATCTGTTTAAAAAATGATTGGAATCGCTTAAAACTTTTACTCATGTATTTTTGAAGTAGCTGATTACGAATATGAAATCAAATTTTTAAAATTCAAAATGCTGAATTCAACGAATTTTGAAAAAAGTTGTACGCCATATATTGGATTCACCATTTTGAATTTTTTAAATTTGATTTCATATTCGTAATCAGCGACCCCAAAAATACATGAGTAAAAATTTGTTTGACCATCGAGATATTTCGATACTTTTTCACGTGCTTTGCATTTACTTTCTTTTTTTAAGAAAGGAATTACATATTTTATAATTTTTTTACTAACAAATGTGTCTATTTATTAAATTTTTCATTTTTGGGATCTTTCCAATTCGGTACAATGGACTGCGGTAAAAGAAACTTTCGGTAAAATGGATTCAGGAAAAACGGTTGGATACCGTCGATAAATTATTATTCACAGCATACCGGTAGAATTCGACTGTTTGTAAACGGACAAGATAACGTCCAGGAAGATGTGAGTATTCCTCTCATTTTCCAAGTAGACTACTGTGACGTCAGAGCGCGTTGGTAAAATCAATATTCATTGGTTCATTTGCCACATCGACAGCATGTTTACATTTTTCTTAGAAGCCATTTGATTGAAAGTTAATGTTATTGAATAAATTGCCATAAAATGATTATTTCTTTACAGAAAAACTGTTAAGAGGATGGATGAGTTCCTGAAAGAAGCATTGCGCCACTAGCTTTGGTGTCATAGTTATGAAGCTACTTTACCAATTTAAGAAAATTACACGATTGAAATTCGGCAGCTCGACCAAGTCCATTTTATTTTTAATATCAGAAGACAGGAATTTATAAAGTATATATTTATGACAAAAATTGACTTCTGCTATTTACATCAAATCTTCATGTTTAGATGTTCCGTTAAACTAAAAAACATAGTTTGGCCTATAGATTTAGATCAGTTTGCTGCAAATACCGAAATATATAAATATATATAAGCTTGCCGCAAGCTTACTCAGTAAGTTTGCAGGGCAACCTTACATGCTCTGGAGTGTACACTCTAAATCTGAATCAGTGAAATTTTCACTTTTCATTTAGAGTGTAGAGGACATTTTGATAGTTACAGCAAACTTGGAATGCAAACATGCATAAAATTAATGTGAAAATGAAGGCTAGATCCAGAATCCAGATTTTTTCAACGGCAAAATTTTTTACTTAAATAATTTTAGACTTCACTTAAAGGCGAACAATTTTTTAATTGACATCTTTCGATTAAAATTTAGTCTCAGGTGATGATTTACACGTGTAAATTAACATGGTATTTTGAAACAATTCCACTTATTGTAAGATTCGTTAGTCAAGTGGTTATAACGTTCTCAACTTGAATTTGCATACTTTGAGGATACGATCCAGAGCAGTGTTAGGTTTTTATTGCTTAAAATTAATTTCATTGAACGTAGGAATAGAAAAATTAATTATTACAAAATTAATTAAAATAATAAAAATGATAACATCAACCCTAGTAGAAATTTGTCCCAGTAATTATCGTGGCACTGGACAGTTGCGCTAGAAGCTGCCTAGTAACTTAACACTGCAACTGGCTAATAACTCGAATGGAATGTCACGCTTTTTTCGTCTAGTTATTGTCTAGCCCAAATTGATAATTTCTGATCAACGGTCCGTTAGAAAAACTAGACAAATTATTTCTTTTAAATATTCTCAAAATTTGTCTAATATTAAGATTTAATGTAAGAAACTAATTAGGTATACAATAATAAATTATATAATTACATTAATTTTTTAAAATTATAATCTAAATTATTTCAAGAAAATATAATGTATAGTAAATTGTTAAAAGCATAATATTTGTCAATACTGTTTAATTTTTAAATTTAAAAAAAAATTTTACTTGTGTAAAAGGATCACAAATATTGCACTGTAATGACGACTGAAACAAATATTTTTGTATTAGTAATTTATTATACAATTATTATTATCAACTTTTAAACACGAAGAGAACGCAATTTCAACGAAAAATCTCGGGGGTAACGGAGAGCGAACACGGGTCCGCTGGGCGCGAGGTACGCAATCTGCTATACTAACGATATCCATCAAACGAAAAATATAGCAGATATATTTTAGTTCAGTGCTGTAGCTAGAAATTGCATGCTTTATATAAATATTTTTACTATTATCTGCCAAAATACATATTTTAGAATTTTAATTTTTTATAATTTACTGAAAAATAAATTTACACATGAAATAACAATTTTAATCAGCACAAATTTCATTAAACCATTATTGTATTAAACAATAGATATTTTAAATTTTCTAAAAATTTAATTTTTAATTTTTTACAACTTAATTTTAATATTTTATAATTTAAAAATTTTTTTAATTTAGCTATTAATCCACCTATTATTAAAATTATATATTTTATTTAAAAAGATTTTAAAAATTTAAGGCTTAAAAACATTTTAATTTAAAAAAATAAAAAGAGAAATAAAATATAACCTATCTATGTAACAAGGCATATTTTTATTATTGCATTTTGACATTTTTTTAAAATAATTACTATTAAAATTATTATTTATTGTTTTCTAAGTGAAAAACTCAACGAAAACAGTAATTTTTATTGTTTTTTAATATCAAAGGATAGAATTTATAGGTTAGGTTTTCTAAATTACACATTTTTTTCAATATCAATTGAGAATAAACTTTCTTAATAAAAAAATATATGATATATAAATGGAACAATAAAGAAAATGCCAATAATACCCAGTAAAAAATAAAAGATACAAGAACGGCGGATTGCGGTTACAAGCTCAATAGCTGGTAAACGAATCCATGAGAATCTCGGATACAAGCACTTTTCGGTATCCGAAATGATCATAAGCTTGTAAACGCACTGAAATGGACGACTTTTGTAGGTCTTTTAATCAAGAAAAAACAATTAAATGAATGCAGAAACGATGGAAAATTAAATTAGAAGCAAAAATAAATAATTATTTTTTAAAGAAACGTACATTTAAACAAAAAACAATTATTCTTACTAATTCTAACCTCTGCATTAAAAACATGTTTTGTTGCCAACAAAACACTGATTTTACAATGTTTTTAATGCAGAGGTTAGAATTAGTAAGAATAATTGTTTTTTGTTTAAATGTACGTTTCTTTAAAAAATAATTATTTATTTTTGCTTCTAATTTAATTTTCCATCGTTTCTGCATTCATTTAATTGTTTTTTCTTGATTAAAAGACCTACAAAAGTCGTCCATTTCAGTGCGTTTACAAGCTTATGATCATTTCGGATACCGAAAAGTGCTTGTATCCGAGATTCTCATGGATTCGTTTACCAGCTATTGAGCTTGTAACCGCAATCCGCCGTTCTTGTATCTTTTATTTTTTACTGGGTAGATAAGAGAATAATTTAATTAATAAAAAAGAAAAACATACTAAATATCATAAAACTTCAAATACTAATATATTCAGAAAACATGTGAATATAGATTTTATTTATTTATTATATTAAAATAATAAATTATGTTAATTTATATTTACCTGAATTAATTACAATTTTATTATTTAAGAAAATAATGAAATAATATAATAGTTACATGACCACAGATTTCTAGCACTTTTTTGTCTAGTTATTAGACATGTACTGCAGTGCTGCTGCCACGAAAGAAGACGAAAGTATAATTTCTAGAGACACTAGACAGTGCCATTCAAGAAACTGGACAAAAGTTGAATCTAGCCAATTTCAAGTTCAACTTGAATGTTTTCTAAGACTGTTGGTCAAGTAACTTTATAGTAATTGTCTAGTTTGTCTAGAATCAGCGTCCACGAGAAAAACTGGCCAGTTACTAGAGTATTTCTAGTGCTTCCATAACAAATTTCTTCTAGGGAATAAGATAAAAGTTACAGTGACCTACACCCTGACAGTGAACGACACCTGCTATTAAAAACTATAATAACTATAAAAATAATAATATTGAATTAAATATCACTAGTAAATTAATTAATATACAATATTTAGAAACTGATACAGTTGACACAAAATTTTATATGTTTATATTTTCCTCAATATTTAACTTTTTAGAATATATATGAAGAATATATATGAAGATATTGTTAAATAATTATATTTTAAAAGCAACTTTTTATGTACATTAAATCTGAATAATAAAATTTGTGATAATATTAATAAATATCATGTTACTTAAATAGTAATTAAAATATTTTTGACTTTATTAACTACACGTTCACTGTTTTCTTACTATACATTTTTAAATTAATATTATAAAATCTTATCAAGGTGTTTTTTATTTTAAACTTACGTACTACACGGAAAGAAATAGATGGTACAGGATACTATCTAGATAGTACCAGGTACCATATTTGATCTTACATATACGGACAGCAATCTAAATTCTATCAGTTACTATCCAGATTGTACGGAGTAACATCTTGATTGCAGTGGGTAACATAGCCATACTTTTTGTAACATCTTTGATAGTACCGAGTAGCATAATGATAGTACCGGATAACATCTACTTTTTACCATCTTAAGATCATAAGTTCTTACCATCTTTTTCTCTCCGTGTATAAATTACAGAAAATTAAAAGGCATTAAAATAAGCTGCAACGCTTATTATTTTAATCCAATTTTGCTTATTTTAATCCATTTTGGTATTAAAATAAGCAAAATTGGAATAAAATAATAAGCGTTGCAGCTTATTTTAATACCTTAATATAATTTTCTGTGATTTTAACCCAAATCTTTTATTTAAAATTTATTTTTTTTAGATTTCCCGCGTACACCTTTTTAAGGTTTTTACGCAATCTATCCCCCATCTTTAACCCCCACTTCTGAAAACCCCAAATTCCACAAGTCCCCAAATTGTGGTCGGTAGCCGACTTTTATTAGAAGTATTCGCATTTGCTTGACCTTTTCTTAAGCAGAGTAGAGGGAAACTACTGGAAACCTCTACTGAATACAGCCGGTTTATTAACTATCCAAGTACTAGCCGTGCTTGGATGTGCTTAACCCCGGCGACCGCAAGCCAAGGCACTTCACCGCCCGAGCTGTACTATCGGTTAAAATTTATTTTATAACTAAATCTTTAATAAATTCCAATAAAATGTCATTGAAAGTTGAAAGAATGCCCGGGGTGTCGGTCACTGTACCTGTTACCCTATATATAAAAATTAAAAATACAAGCGATAACCAAAGAATTATTTGGTTCAGATAACAAATGTTTCTTGTTAGTTAACCTCTTCACTGTCAGCGACACATACGTTGTGTCGTGATCACCTTAACACAAAATAAATTAAATTTTCAATTTAAATTGTAAAATAAATTCTTTTTTATCATTATTCGCGCACTACTGGTTTTAATGATAGTTAGAAATCGACCGATAAATATTTATACTAAATATTATCGTGTGTCGATAAACATGTTACCGACCACGGAGCACAACGACGTAGTACCCGATTTCGCCGCGCGGGCCGCATCGCTAAAAGCTCTCTCGCATACGCTCAGCCCACCGAACGGTTATATAAGCTGCGCTCCCGCTGAGGACCGTCACTCTCTTGCTACACGGAGTCCAGGAGGGTCTTACCCACCTAACTAGGGGTTTTACCCGTAAGTAGCCATACTCCCGGAGTTTAACATTTTATCGGTTTTTAATGTATATAGTGTAAAGTAACGTAACGTAACAAAATGTAAAGAAATGTATAGTAATGAAATGTAAAGTATCACAATGTACAGTAATGTAAAGTAACGTAATGTACAGTAACGAATCGTAAAGTAACGTATCAAAATGTACACTGAGAAAAATGTTTAGTCAGAGCAAACAAAATTTGTTTGGGCCAACAAAAATATTTTGTTGGTATTTAAGCAACCAAACTATTTGTTTGAGTCAACCAAACTATTTGGTTGAGTGTTTTTTGTTGGCATAACAAAAATGTTTGGTTAGCCCAACCAAATTTTTTTTGTTAGGTCAACAAAAATGTTTGGTTGATCAAATAAACAGTTTTTTTGTAAAATTAAAATTTTTATTCTACCTTATCTCTTTTCTTTTTATCTTTTTTATTTATTTCATTATTTATTTATTATCAATTTAACATTGAATTTATATTTATCCAATTGAAATATTTGTGGACTTTGAAAAATCCCATCTCCGCCTGGGATCGAACCTGTTTTAAAACTGAAGGTCGGGAATTCTGATCACTCGACTACCCATCCTTGTGAGAGATTTAAACTAACAGTTCTCTTAAGCTATAAGCTGAGAGCGAATTAAATTATTTGGTTGTCGCAACCAAATTTTGGTTAGGACAACAAACGATCATTTGGTTTTTTAGACCAAACTATTTTGTTGTTTTAACCAAATTATTTTGTTGTCGTAACCAAATTTTGGTTGGAATTCAAAAATGTTCAACCAAATAATTTGGTTGGCCTAACTAAATGTTTGGTTGAGATAACTCTACGACTTTGTTTCAGCCAACCAACATTTGGTTACAAGAACCAAAATTGCCTAATCAAACAATTTTGTTGCAAACACTTAATTTTTTTTCTCAGTGTATAGTAACGTAAATTTGTATTCACGAAGTTTAAAGTATATTTTCCGTTTTATTATCGTTTTATCTGCGTTTTTAGATATACTTAGAGTTTTACTCTTTGTATAATTAGAATACGAGTTTTACTCGTAGTTCACTAGTATATCGTGGATTTTTAGGCAGTATTACAATTGATTCCATGGCTCATCGCAGCGAGTTGAAGCCGATTTCGTTAATGCGCGGCTCTCAATAAGCGACGTTGCCAGATTGATGCCGATTTTCGATTCCGCGACTCAACGCATCGCAATAGACGCCGACAATAGTTGTTTGAAACCGACTTCCGCGATTTACCTGTTACGCCTGTATAATTTTCGATACCTGTAAATATATCGTGTAAATAAATAATTTGTTATCAGTTTGTAATTAACCCGTTATTATAATTTTTTTGGCATTCTGGAATCAAAACGAACCCTGGCTCGGCGAGCTAAATATTGATTCTATCAATTACAAACGTTACAAGGTATCAATAATGTTTGTTTAAGTAATAAATAAATAATTATTTATTATTTTTAATAAATAAACAATTGAAAACAAGGAAAAATCTCGAAAAATTTTTTTATCTTTTTTGAATTCACAGACCCTAAAAACTCTCAAAATACTAAGTTTCATAAGAATTTGTCAACCAGAATTTGTTGGACATTTTAGGATCACAGTATCAATTTTTTCTCTAACAGTGAAGGGGTTAAGTAAATACGAATCCAATTTGACATAACCTCAAGAAACCTTCACAGGAACACAAAAAAATAGAAAAGTAATTCCACGTTTATTCTACATTTTTGGGGTCGATGAAATCTAATTTTATGTTCCCTTCGATCCTCACGCTCATATTATTTACCGTTACAGGACGTCATGTACCTGACGGATACATAAAATTGTCGAATTGTACATTCTAAAGCCGTTATTTTAATTAATTTTTTAACCGTAATTATACTGGCTTTTTAAATTGGTAGGTAAATTTTAGTAAGTTCTATCTAAACCACATAACGCCAGATATTTAGAGATAACATAATATACTTAATTCAATACATAATTATTATATATGTAAATTAGTGCAACTTGTTTTATGACGTTTCTAGATTAGCCCTTATTGTCGTTAGGTTAATTTATGATTATGAAAAACGCATGTATTTGAGACAAACTAAAATATTTGTTTAAATAAAAAATTAATATTCTTTCAATTATAATAACAACAATATTTTAGGCAACCATAAAATTAACTTAAATAAAAAAGTAAAGGCAACATTTCTTTTAATTTAAAAAATAAAAATTAATAAATAAAATAAGGATCATTAAGTAATGAAAAGCACTTATTAATTCTGTGAGATAAGTAATTAGAGTAAGATAGATTGATTAGACTCGAGTAGCTAAAGGGTCGAATTGAAGATAACTGCTTTCTACTAGCAAGTAATTTCGCGCTCTAATAATAACATGCAGAGATGATTTTTAAATTACAAAATAATGAAGGTCTGGCATCTGCAAGAGCATCGATAATAATCAGGACAATCATTTTATCAGACTATTCAGATTACAAACGTTGCTAAAAAAATTGAAAAACAGTATGTTTCAAGTTTCAGATATTAAAGATGCATAACACTTGAAATCTGGTAGGTAAAAAATTCAGGAAAGTAGCCTGGCATTTTTGTGACACTCGATCATATTATTTACTTTAATTAACTTACGAATTAAAATAAAATATGTACAAATGATATTCAATTTTGTAATTTTTTCTTCATCATTTCCTGTTTTTAAAAAAAGGACCTTAACCCTCTAATGCCGAGGGTATTTAGAAGTTATCATAAAATTTTTTCAAGGCTTTAGTTTATCTAATTTATGCTTCGGATTTGGAGGAAAATTGTTGAAATTGAAAAAAACGGTAAATTCACTGTTTTTTGTTATTGGACTTGAAAATGCCATCAGGACTTTATATATTATATAAATTATTAAAAATAAAATCAAACATAAGTTACTGAACACAAATTTAATTTGAAATATTATCAATATAAAATATATGTAATTATTTTACCATAAAAACTATTAACAGTTACTTTCTTTTAAAAAATTATCGCATCAAACTTGAACAATTCACTTAATCTTGAAATTTATTGACAATTATAATATTTTTAATGTTTAAACAATTGAATAACGATTTTCGATGGTACAGAAACACTCTTCTTTACCTACTGAAACCTACTGTAAGTATTAGATATTTATTTCTGCAGTAAAATTGTTAAAACAAAAAGTTAAATCTATGGGACGCCCAAGTCCCACCCGTACCTAGAGGGTTAACAACAAATAAATAAACAAAAATTAATTAAACAGTCAAAAATTTTATGCAATAATACCTCTTCACACTCAAATGGAAAATCACAAATTTAAAATATGAATGTATATAAAATGAATATTGAATAAGATAATTCTGTAAAGTAATATTAACGAATCAATAAAGACCAGGAAAGAAATAAGAAACCACGTGGCGACCAAGTGCGGTTTTTTAAAAAGTTGAATATTTTCTATAGTTGTGAACGAATTGATGTGATATTTTTAATTTAAGTTTGATCAATTTTAAAGTTGCCCGCAGACATTTTGACCACGAAGGTTAGAAATGCTATTATCTACCGTTCTCTATTTACAATTAATTATCATTAAAAATTAATGATTTTTAACTTATCATTATATTGTCTTCGGGGACCTAAAGGCGTGTGTATACCAAAATTAAACTAAATTGATTAATATTTAACAAAGATACAACGATTATATTTTAAAATTCAATGAATTTTGAGAATTTACATTCGTCAGTTTTCGTTAATTATTAACTAAAATATTCGTGCAACAAAAAAAGTCAAAGGAGAAAAAGATGCGCTTTTTGATTTCCTATAAGGTGATTTCCTAAATCAAAATTTTTTTCATTTTTTGTAGCTATGACTGGCTTTAAAGCGTGCAACCGAGCACTCATTGTCAGTGAGTTCTTCTTCACGGGTCCTCAATTACAATAAATACTTCATTTATAATGTGACCTCAGTAGGGTTGATGCGACTCAATACTGCAACGATGAAACCCTTACAGTGGTAACTGGTAAGCTCCAAACCTGCACTTTCCTGATGACAATAATTTTATTCAAGGCGTTCCTTGAAATCGATATGGTTGACGATGTAAAGTCCAATAGTTGTCCCTTTTTATCATAGAAGGTAAATTGAATAATCGATTTTCATTGATTTTTCATTATTTTTATTTTTAGTATGAAGCAGAGGGACTTCTTAAAACATGTAGGAACTTCACGTGACCTCGATCTCGAGAAAGACGTTTCCTCTAACTTACCCGATGTCAGTAAAGTATTAACGGAGTTCTATTGACTGTTTTGCCAACCTGGATTAAGATTCACGGATGATGATGGATGGAAAACGAGCCGCGATCATAATTGTGTCAACGTATCCTACTTTCAATTTTGAATGTCGCACAGAAATCAATAGATAAGGAAAGCATCACCCCAATCATCAAATGTAAATTTTTTCTTTTCCCTTTTTGTAAATTATTTTCTATTATTAATTGATTTAATATTATTTTCTGTTGTTATGATTGCAGAAAATGAAGGAATTCTTAATAAAAAGATAACCCTCTGTCTATGCTAACTCATCCCTACTCTAGCGCCTCTGAACATAATTCTCATAGTCCCTACGAGGCATCCAAATAAACGATTTAAGACAATAACGGTCACTTGAGTAGGCAAAGATTTAAGTCCTTGAGTGAGCCGAACGAAAACGCAATTGCAATTCAGCTAAACTTGAATTGTCGTTGGATCAGTTTGAAGTATCTGATCGGCTGTGATACTTGACGCCACTGTGGTTTACCTAAATTCTTCCATCCGATCATGAGGAATCCACACTTCGACCTAAAAGGCGAAGCGTGACATTTTTCCGTAACGGTAGAAAATAATTAAGTAATTAACCTTATTTACTTAATATTATGTCTATTAAATGTAATTTATTTTGTAAAGAATGTCATTATTATTCTCATGTATTGGATTTGGATCTTCCTAGAATAATCAGTATCGAGCCTGAAGCTAGTTTTGCAGTCGTAAGTGCTTTATTAGCTGCTGTACCAAAAGTGACGGAATTCGAAAAGTGCATCCCCAAATAAACATAAGTTTTGATTATTTCGATCTTACTTTTCTAAAATGACCTAGCTAAAATTTCTCGAATTACATTACTACTTTCAATATTTTAATTAGTTATCCATTCCAGTAGAAACGTCGTCGATTGGGTCAGTCATGTTTCCAACACACATATTACTTCTGTGTTTCGAGAGGGAGATATTATGGAAACCATTAATATTCCAAAAGAAAATCAATACATTTGACTGCTTACGTTTACGAGGGTTATTCCGATGAATTGAACCGCAGTTTCTTGTTTCCTAATTTTTGATGCTTCGTTGTTATTGGAGACAGCAAGTCGACCTCTTTTGCGCTTATTGGCCGAAAGTGAGTCAAATTGATTAGTGTGGGTACTAACTGTCCAGATTTCATCTAGATTGGCATCTATTATATCTTCTGAAGATTATTCTGTATCGTTGACCTCAATTGAGCCATTCAAATTCTGGCTCCTTTTTCTCAAAGTTTTTTAAAGACATCACGGTATTTACTGAAAATGAGTTGTGTCTCTTTATTCAAATCATTTTTAATATATATATATATCCGTTTTCTTGAGTTAACTACGATTATCAAGAATATCCTGTTTTGATATTCCAGAGGTTAAACAGAATAGGACATTTCTTTTGTAATCAACGACATTCCAGTGCATAAACCCATCTTTTCTAATAGAATGGCTTGCAGATTGTCATGATTGAGTTTTCTCGATGTCAGTATGTTCGAGTAGACCAAAAATAATTAAATTCTTTCTGCATTTCATATTTTCTATAATAATATCTTGCTTGAACACAAGTTTCTTGAGTTGAGCACACTCGTTTTTGACCAGATCTATATTTTATCGTACTTAAAGTTATGTCAAAATCCTGACGTGATGCTATAGGGCCTAAGCAGAATCAAGTCATTTACGAATACGAGTACAGGAAGCATGAGAAAGAAAAGAACAGAGATAGCCTCTGTCCTTTCCTATCTCATGCTTCCCGTACTCGTATTCGTAAACGACTTGATTCTGCTTAGGCCTATACAGAGAAAAATGGAGGTCGAAAAAAAGGAATTCAGTAATGAAAAAACTAGACTCAATCTGGTACGCGTACATGAATTCATTTCTATGACGCATCGAACGATATTGATTATCGTATAAGTAACAGCAGTGTGCTTAGTGTAGCACTGGACTCAATCCAGTACGGCAGACCTTTTAGTCTAACGAATAGAATTACGTTTAAGCAGATATTTCATCAAAATAAACAGCTGTTTAAGTTTGCTTATATTCACTGCTCAATATTTTATATGAGGGGTAAAATTCATGTAGCGTATTAAGTGAAAAAAAGTTGATCGGATCGGTCTGTAACGAGGGAGAATTTACTCATATTGTTAGGTTTTTTAAAAACTGTAGAAGATGGAGGGGATTGAATGTTTTTGAAAAATTTATAAACAGTCAATTTTTGAAGACTTGTAACTTTTAAACAGAAAAATAAAAAAAATTTGACCTATATGTTTTCGAAAGGTTTTTTCCTGCTCTTTCGAATGGTGCAAAATTTTTTACAAAAAATTCAAAATTTGACCCTTTTTTTGAAAATCAAAAATTTTTTGACTTTTTTTTTAGTTCGGTCTTTTTTTCTTTTTTTTTTGAAAGTTAAAAATGTGTATTTTTACCACAAAAAATATTGAGATGAAATACCCAAGAGCGTGTGTATACTAATTTTTAATGAAATCCGTTAATAATTGTAAAAGATACGATGATTTATGTTTTAAAACTTAATTAAATTTGTGAATCAAGATTTCTTAGCTTTTTGGATTTATTATTTAAAATATTCGTTTTTCTAAAAAATGGTAAAGGAAAAAAAGATGCGCCTATTTATTTCCTACCAGGTAGTACTTTTCAAAAATCAAAATTTTGAATTTGAATTTTCTTACTCTTTTTGTAGGTTTGACTGACTTGAGAGCGTACAGTCGAGCGTAGCGCGAGTTATTATATCCAGGTGCTCATATAAACTATCTGGATTAGAGGATTTTTTATAAACAATTGCAATGTTAGCCAATTGTTTATTAACAATCCACTAATACAAAGTACTTCATATAGGGCTCGTTGGATGCGGAATTATAGTACAATTTCGGTAAGTGTCGGGTTTGATAAGTGTCGGATTTTTTCCACTCCTATAATCTTGGCAAGTGTCGGGTGCTTTTCTCCTATACTATTTGCTTGCGCCTTGAAAACAGCTCCGTATAAAATCGTTTTCAAATATGTACGTTAATAAAATAAAAATAATGTTTTTAATTACGAATTTGAAGTTGGTAAGTTGAATTTTAATCTAATTATATATTAAATTATTATTCAATCTTTTATATCCGAGAAGAATTATACATCAATAAGCATTGGAAGACACCATGATACGGCTCTGTCTGCCGCCCCACCACAACTCAAGGGGCAATCCGACACTTATCAAATGTTGTGGTCCCGACAACGAAAAAGGACATTTCCATATTTTTTGTGTTGAAAGTATACGTTTTAAACTTTCTATAAAAAATTTTAAAAAATAAAAAAAAGACCGATTTTGAAAAGATGAAGAAAATTTTTGAAGTTTAAAAAATTGGGTAAAATTTTAAATTTTTTGAAATTTTTTTTTACCAATCGAAGGAGCACAAATAAACCTTTGGAAAACATATATGTCTAAATTTTTTTCATCTACTTATATAATATTTACAATTTTTAGTTAGTTAATTAATTATTAAGGTTAATAAAAAATGATATATTTTATAAACAAATAAAGTTATCGTAATTCTGACGTTACTAAATGAAAATTGACATTATTTCGCATCCAACGAGCCATATATGAAGTACTTTGGATTAGTAGATTGTTAATAAACAATTGGCTAACATTGCAATTGTTTATAAAAAATCCTCTGATCGAAAATACTTCATATAGGGCTCGTTGGATGTGGAATTGCCTCAGCTTTCAATTAATAGCTTCAGGATTGCAATAACTTTATTTATTTGTGAAATATTTCATTTTTTATTAACATTAATTTTTTTTTCATCTTTCTGTTTAAAAGTTACAAGTCTTTAAAAATTCAGTGTTTAAATTTTTCAAAAAAATTCAACCCCCTCCCTCTCCTACAGTTTTTGAAAAAACCTAACAATACTTCATGGTTAAAGTACTCACCCCTAGGGCTAAACTATATGCAAGTTACAGCCCGATCCGATCAACTTTTTTTTCACTTAGTACGCTACCCGAATTTTACCCTGTGAATATGAATACTAATTTTCAATTCTTTTCACATATTATACATTACTTATGATTAACAGTTGAATTTATCCGTAAAATCTTACAATTTTTTGGGATTGAATCCACGGCCTATACCTAAATAAAGTTAAGTTTAAAAACGCACGCTTTTACATTTATCCTCCGGATAAATGGTCGGCTCCCGTTAGAGCCGACCATATGTCTCCTCATACTACTTCGTGAGTGCAAGACAATTTTTATTATATTGCACTTGTTTTTCAATTACAATTATCTTTATTGCTTTGGCATTTATGTATTTTAGAAACGGGAGGTGTCAATTATAATAAATATGCTCTGAATCCTAAGGTTGGAATATTTTTCATTTTGTTTTTGTGTTTATGTGAAGGGTTTTTAAGGTTATTTAAAAATCTGTGGCTTTTGTATATTTTTGGTAGAAAAAAATCTCAACTTTCTAATAAAAATACAGAAAAAGAAAAAAAAAATGCCCAAGAGGGTGAAAACTGAAAAAATTAGTTAATATTGAAAAAATGGGGTTAATAATTTTTTCCACACATGCTAAAAGCTCGAGATTGTTGAGCATTTGTGATAAAAAAAACATATGTAATATGGGCCCTCGTTTATTGCCTCGAACTATATTTGCAAACTCGACTTCGCACTCGCTTCGTCTCAAAAGTACATGAAAAATGATTCAAAAACACTATTTGAAAATTGAAATACATACATTTTTAAGAAATTTATGTGGACTTAAAAATGCGAATGTCATATAAAACGTCAAAACTGTCACCCCCACTAATTTCTAAAAATTTTATTTACATGAGCTAATATTTTAGGAATTTATTACATTCATAAAGGGCAGTATTGTAAAATTAATATTAATTATTGTAATGATAAGTATAAAGAAAGATGAAAAATTGAAGCGAAATAAATTATATTTATTTTCTCATTAAAGAATATTATTTTTAAGAAAATTTTTAAATATTTTTATCAGTATTCGCGTAAAGATAGTCAGAAATTTTGAATACTATTTTAAAAATAAATATGTCAAAATTGTTCCTTTTTATATCACTTATAATATTTGACATACAACACATATTTTTTAAACATTTGTTTTTATACCAAATAAGTACGCTTCGTGTACGGAACGCTCGATTTCAGTGCTGTCCGATTTTATTTTATGAATAATGTTTTTCTAAAAAAATATAAGAAACTTAATTTTATTTCAACTCGCAATATTTTTACTGCATTTACATTTTAAAAATACATCGAATACTAAATTTTATCTTTCTAAGTCAAAAAAGTGATAAACCATAAGATATTGACATAAGGCTAGCCTTATACTACCTTTAACTACTAGCTAGTAGTTGCTTAAGCGTTGTCAAGAAAAAATCGAAAGTTATCTAAAATATAAAATTTTTTTATTAATTAATATATGTTTGAAAAATTATTTTGAGGATTAATATTTTGTCAATTTTATTGAAATAATTAATGTTAATCTCAAGTTGCTTTAAGTTTTTAGTTTTAACTAAAAAAATTTAAACGTTTAGTCTCAAGCTTTGATTTAAAATATTAATGCATTATTTCTATAATCTTCATATAAAAATACGTGAAAATTAATATTAATAGGGTTCCGAACCGAGTACAGAACCCTAAAAACAACCGAAATTCCGATAGTTTATTACATCACCTCGTGCGTGAACGAAGAGTTTTGAAAAAAAAAAAATTTTCTAGAAATGGCGATGATTTTTCCTGAAAAATCGTGATTTTTAGGGGTTTTAAATTTGGTTTTTTGACAGACAAAAATATTAATTTTGGTTCAAATTAAAATTCCTTCGTTCATGCACTAGCTATTGTATGTATAAAGAACTCCTGAAAATTTCAGCCCGATCGGTTTAGCGGTTTTGGAAAAATCGTAGTCACCGTAACTGTAGTTCTCAAAAATCACGATTCCGAGATAACAGCCTTTAAAGTTTCAAGCGTATATGTAAACGTCCGCATGAAAAGCGACCACTTTGTCGGTTTTATTTTAGAAGATAATCGCTATTTTGTAAAAATGTTTCAAATTTTCGATTTTTTTTATTGATGCAAAACAATCTGTAGAGTGTCCCGCGTTGATTCATGCATTTCTCATAATTTTTTCGCAATTATAAACACGTAAAAAATTTATTTTTAATTTTTTATTAACATGGAAACTAATGGTAAACTCGAACTTTAAACTCGTTTTTCTCGAAACTAGTGTTTTGGCACTTTTAACTTCGAATTCTTGTAACTTTGCGAATTTTTCACTTAGAAAGGTCTAACAATAAGACCACTCAAAATTTTCCAAATTTAGTCAGGAATTTGCCTATATAGATAAGTCCAATACTGCCAAAGTGGTCCCTTTTCATGTGGATGTCCACATATACTCTTCTTTGAGAAGTAGCGGGTTAAAATAGCCTTAACTTTGGTTCTATTGCTCCGATTTTGATGCAATTTTGGGAAAACATTCTTGAGAGTATGTATTTTTGATATATGCAATAAAAAATAGATTTTTTGACCCATAAAAAGGTATTTAACCCCTTAAACTATTCTTTAACATTTTGTGACTTTATTTTTAGTAGGGATGTATTTTCATTGTCAGCCGCCCGAGATTTCTCTTTAAAATTTTCGTTACCAAATGGTGATTCGAAGTTTAACCAATATCAATAAAGTACACACAACTGTATTGAAAATTTTTCCTTCATTTATAGTAAACTTCAAAATATTGCCTATATATATATATGTTTGACCAATTAGATTCAATTAATTTTCAGTGAACTATGATTGAAATCCTAAATAAATTTTTCCGAAGGGCTTCAGTTACTATCGTCATATTGTGGTTTTTTCAAAAAATTCCTCAAAAACAAAACGAAAATCGGCCATCATAGATGTTGACCCCATTATAAAACAGCTAAACAAACTATAAAATTTTCCTTTCTTTAAAAAAAAAATTTCTTTTTAATTTTACATTAGATTTAATTAAGTTTTCAATTCTAATGTTGAATATATATGATTAAGCTCTATAATTGTATAAATTTATAATATTACGTTAGATGAACACCTAAAATTCTGTAAAATTTTACATTAACTGGTACTGCTCTCTCTTACATGAATTATTATTGTATGCAATTAATGTGTAAGAATTTCTCCATTAACCGTTCCAAGTGCAAGATTTCAATCTTAATATTTTTAAAAAGATATTTAATTAATATAAATACTCGTACCCAGACAAGAATATTAAAATAGGGTTTTTTTTGTTGTTGATATATATGAATACCCAGATCAAATAACTCGACCGACGCTCGGACGAACGCTCTATTACCAGTCAAGTAGCAGTGACAGCCTGTGTGCGGCTCACTGCTACCCGACTACCATTAGAGCGTGCGTCCGAGCGTCGGTCGAGTTATTTGATCCGGGTATTCATATATAATTAAGTAGAATTTAAAATAACTTTGTCTATCATTTTGAAACAGTTAAACACTTTTAAATAGAGAGTATTCATTATTTAACATTCACAATATACTGAAATAAATTTTTCGTAATGACTGTCATAATTCTGCCTATTTATGACATACAATATTGTAAAAAATCTACATCCCAATATTTAAGATACGAATGATGATAGTCAATGAGATCTAGCTTTTGCATTGACAACTTATTGATTGATTGACAATGAATAACTAGTTCAAGAAAAATTTTATTACAGATAAGCCAAAAGCTTATCTTTCCATTTACTTACCAGATCGAGGAATAATAACAGTAATAATGATAATAATAATATTTTTTATACTTAAGTAACTAAATTTATAGGTCTTTGATAAAATATGTACACTGAGAGAAGTGTGGGATGACTATTGTCTAATTACCCAAAAAATCTCTCAGGAGTACTAAATATGGTCATCAATAAGTGAACCAATTATTCTGGCGCCGTCCACAAAATACGTTATACATTTTTTTTACCTTCTTTGACACCCCCTATCTCTCCACCATACCACACACTGTTTTGTACATTAACACTATTTTTTCTGCAGGTTGTTATAAACTGACTGACACTCCTGTCCACCTTTGAAGTGTATCGTAATTTATAGACGACCCCTCTGAGTAATTTTTTACTGTAACAGATGTCCTAAACTTTTTCATTGATGCTTAGCTTATTTATACGTCCGTCCAGCTAGCACCTCCACTAGCATTAATCAAAAAATCAAATATGCTAGAATTATGTGCTAATTATGTGCTCATTTTGTGACTAATTAAAAAATTTTGTCCTCATCAAGAAATAATTTTTTTTTACTTTTAAGGATGAGGTGCTAGCAAGACGTAAGCTAACACGTATCTCACCTATAGTAAAATAACAGCAATCAAAAAAGACTACAACGCCAAAATTTTGTGCTCTTTATGTGCTTTTCAATGACAACAGAAACACCAAGCCTAAAAAAAAACGTTACAATAAAATTTAGATTTTGATCCATTTGAGTAAAAAAAATTGTCAAGATACATAAGATTTACTCAAATTTCATGTTCTCAAATTTTGTGCTCCTAACCTCTTTCTCAAAAACACCCTCTTTCTAAAATTCAACTCTAAACTCCTAAAAAATAGAATTTCATTCTTTTGAGTAAATAATATTGTCATAATATTGGTTCACTTATTGTCAACATTTACACAAATTTCGTATTCTCAAATTTTGTGCTCCTAACCACTTACTCAAAAACAACCCCCATTTCTAATATTAAACACTAAACTCATAAAAAAAAGAATTTCATTCTTTTGTGTAAATAATAGTGTAAACCAACATAATATTTACTTAAATTTCGTATTCTCAAATTTTGTGCTCCTAACCTCTTACTCAAAAACCATTTTATAATGTTAAAAACATCTATAAAATAATGCTTATAATAAAAAAAAAAGAAATTTTTTTTTAATTTTCCATAATAAATGCCAGTCAAAAAAGCCGTTCGAAAATACAAAATTATTAATAATGTACACTAGAACAGATAAACAATTATTTAAAACCTATTTTATTTAATAACGATATATAATAAGAAATATTTTAATAAAAGTCCCCTGATATTAAAATTTAACAAACATAAATTAACCACGACAATTTTTGAGCACAAAATTTAAGTAAATTTCATTTACCTTGATAATTTTGTTCACTCAAAAGAATCAAAATCAAATCTTTATGAGTTTAGAGTTCAATATTAGAAATAGAGGTAGTTTTTGAGTAAGAGGTACTGAACAAAAAATTTGAAAATATGAAATTAAAGTAAATGTTATGTCGCATGACAATAATATTCCCTCAGAAGAATCAAAATCAAGATTTTATGAATTTAGAGTTCAATATTAGAAATAGGGGTGGTTTTGAGTAAGAGGTTAGATGCAGAAAATTTGAGAATACGAAATTTAAGTAAATGCGACTTTGGTTGACACTATTATTCACTCAAAAGAATGAAATTTTAATTTTTATGTGTTTAGAGTTCAATATTAGAAATGGGGGTGGTTTTTGAGTAAGAGGTTAGGAGCACAAAATTTGAGAATACGAAATTTAAGTAAATGTTATGTTGGTTTACACTATTATTTACACAAAAGAATGAAATTCTATTTTTTATGAGTTTAAAGTTTTATATTAGAAATGGGGGTTGTTTATGAGTAAGTGGTTAGGAGCACAAAATTTGAGAATACGAAATTTGTGTAAATGTTATGTTGGTTAACAATATTATTTACTCAAAAGAATGAAAATCAAATTTTTATGAGTTTAGAGTTGAATTTTAGAAAGAGGGTGTTTTTTGAGAAAGAGGTTAGGAGCACAAAATTTGAGAACATGAAATTTGAGTAAATCTTATGTATCTTGACAATTTTTTTTACTCAAATAGATCAAAATCTAAATTTTATTGTAACGTTTTTTTTAGGGTTGGTCTTTCTGTTGTCATTGAAAAGCACATAAAGAGCACAAAATTTTGGCGTTGTAGTTTTTTTGATTGCTGTTATTTTACTATAGGTGAGGTGCTAGCTTACGTCTTGCTAGCACCTCATTCTTAAAAGTAAAAAAAATTATTTCTTGATGAGCACAAAATTAGCACATAATTAGCACATAATTCTAACATATTTGATTTTTTGATTAATGCTTGTGGAGGTGCTAGCTGGACGGACATCTTATTTATATTGTACAAATATTTTGTTTTCATAAAAAACTTATTATTAACAAAACAAAACTATGACAACACATACATATCGTTACTAAGGCGTTAACATTATAAAAAAATTAATTCTTAAATCACTCGATTTTCCCTTATGTATTACCATTTAAATAAAAAATTATAATTCTATCTATATACATTGATAAGTAATAATAAATTTACTAAAAAAATGTGTAATTTTGTTTATTTTGTCAAAAAGTGTTCAAAAGTTCATACAATATTTTTCTTTGATTGCCGACGTTACAGTGTCAGATTGATAACTACATTCAGGGCAAACAATAAAATATATGTATAAAAAGAAACTGAAAGAATAAATCTCTTATTCGAAGAGAAACATATACACAATTTGCAGAGTCTTATGTCTGCTTTTGTTGTGTTTTGAGTCGTGGATTTATATTGAAAATCCGTTTACATTAAAATTTGGGTGTCTTTTTTCAGAGAATATCTTATATTTTTATATTAGATATGTAATTAAAATTTAAATAATTTCTTTAGTCAAAGAGGATCAGCGCGCATTTATTTGAAATAATGTAAATTCAAATTAATAAAATTTTTAATTGCATTTAAATTTTTTTTAGATAGAAAAGAGTGATTCTAAGTTGGCACTGTGGGTTAAGGGGTTCAACTTTTGAAAAAAAATTTTTTCTGCTTAAAAAATAGTTCAATATGTCCAGAATATTGTCCTAAAGTTCCAAATCGATTAGAGTAATATTAAACACGCGTCCAAATTCTGCTTAAATGCAAAGAATGTGCTTAGCTTAGTGTCCCGACTTAGAACCACGCAATAAATATGCGAGTTACATATTATTTATAAGTAAATTATAATATTATAATGTAGTGAGTGAAAAGTGACGGTTAAATGTAATGTAAATGAAAAAAGTGCATGCGGACGGGAATGTGAATGTTAGTTGTAAAAAAGCCAAAAAAATTTTTACTTGAGTTAATGTTGATGTTGGAAGAAGGTTTTGATAGGAAGTTTGAGGTTGTTGGAAAGCAGATAGAGATAGTGGGGGAGATAATAGATAAAATAGATAAGAAGACTGAAAATATACAAGAGGATATAGAAAAGATCAGGAAAAGTTGGGAATAGTGGGAAGTAAAATGAAATATGTGGAGGAGAATGAACAGTTTGAAAAAATAATTAAAAGGGAAGGGAAGATAGAAAAATAGAGATTGGAGGAAAGAAGACGGTAATGTGAAAGAAATTATCGAGGTAGGTGAAGGTTTGTGGAAAGGGACAAAGAAGAAGAAGAAGAAGAAACATTGTGATCATAGGCATAAAGATAAGAGAAAAGAAGGGAAGGGAGAAATAGAAAAATTATTAACAAGAATTGGAGCAAGCGTTAATGTTAGAAGAATAAAAGCGATGGGAGGAGTGAATAAGGAAAACCTAAAGTTACGGGTGGTGGAATAAGAAAGTGAGGAAGAAAAGAAGTAATGAGATTAAAGAGAGGGTTGACAGAGAGTCTGATATGGATTGAGAAGGATAAGACGTGGAAGGAGAGAAAGTTAAGATGGCTACTGGAATAGAAAGCGTGGGATGAAAGAAGGAATAAAAATACACTGGAAACTCTAAAGAGTGTACGGTTTGAGTATTATACTCCACTCTTGGGAGTTAGTCCTTGACGCCCCGTAACTCAGAGCCGTATAGAACATAACAAGAATGTGGTTCCTGAAGAAATACATATCTACATTTACTATACATATTAAATATTTTGTTATAAAAAGTAGAAGTTGTTGAATAATTAGGGTGTGAATAATAATTCATTAATTTTTTTAATTATAAATAATAAGATTATAGTGGTAATAGGATAGGTTATGTTAAGATTGCGATTTGATTAAGATTTATGTATAACAATGTTAATATTGTAGTATTAGTATTGTCATGTATATACTGGGTGACATAACCTTAATGAATTAGTCATGTAAAATGGATATTCGTTTTTTTACTGATATTATCCAATTACCTAATTGTTAAAAATAATTTTAAAGATTAAATAATTTAATAAACATATTAAAAAGTGATATTCGTGATAGTAATCATCAAAATAAGTACTCTATGATGAGTCATTCAGAATTATTTTTTATTTTGAATTCGAAAATAGTATATACACAATGATTAAATTATAAAAATCGACATTAATGAAATTTTGAAACAGAAAAATCTTCAGCCATAAAGAATCGAATAACCTTATGAAGTGAAGGGCTAGTAACTAGTTTATTCAAAGAAGGAGTATAAAGAAACATACCTCCTCTGGGAAAATGCCTAACTTTGACTCTACTTTTCTGTTGTAAAATCGACAGGCGAGCAGAAAGCCTTCTTGTTCACTTGCAACAGTACCGCCAAATGGAAGAAATTGGGTATGACTTCAAATTTATTATAGTTATGTCAGGAAAGGTGGATACTTTACTAGTATCCTATTTTAAATTGTCGTTTTTTTTAAAAAAAACTCTAAACTATGTAGCATCTTATAGAAAAAATGTCTAATTATGTTTTCATTTATAAAATACAGATCGCAGAGAATGTAGTTTTTTTTCGAAACTTTCTTTTCAATAGATAAGACTTGTCTCAAAACGGATATGAATTCTTCAAAAAGTAAGAAAAATATTATATTATTATATCAAAAGTATTTTTAAACTTTATTTATTATTTTAAAAAAATTAAATTGCTTCAGAAGTCTTTTTTCATTAGTATTGGTCACAGCACCATTTGTGGCCACCTTTTGTTCCACTTTTGGTCACTAGCTTTTTTTAAAATATTTAAGGTTATTATTTCAAAATTAATATCTGATGTATTCTACGCCAAAGTGTAAGTCCATCTGCAATTGCATCTCTGATTTTTTTGAGATTTTTTTTTCTTTTAGTACTAATTGAGACTAGCTTCCATGAATTTTTTCAAATTTTTTTAGCAACCCGTTTTCGAGTTATGGAATTTTGAAAATTGGAGAATTTTCATGACTTTTAATTTTTGAATGCTCATAACTTCCTTAAAAATGCATTAATTTTAAAAGTCTTTTTTTAAAAATGTGTATTTTTAAACGTACTTTTCAACAATAAAATCGAATTTTTTCTTTAAACGATATTACTATTAAATTTTTGAGTTTTAATGATAAAAAGTCATTTTTCTCATTTGACGTACTGATCGATTTTTTTCAAAATTTTTTCAAAAAAACTACTTCTTATTATGAAACTTTTAAACCTAGCCCGATAATGGGCAAACGATTTTTACAATATTTTCGAAATGGCGCGGTATCAGTTCTACCAAATTTAGTTCTATACGGGGCAACTCGATACGTTAAACTTAGCACATTTCAACTCTACACAGTGAGATTAAATTTTTTTAATGTTTATTTCGATACAGTTTAAATGGATATGGCTAAATTGTGCACCGTTCAACTCTACACAAGTGAATTTCAAAAATAATAAAACGTTCAACTCTATACAGTTTAATTGTACACAGATGCTTTTGATAGATAAAAATTTTTTATATTTGTTTAATTGAATACGGTTCAGTTCTGCGCAAACATTTTTTAAAATGATGAGTGTTTAGTTGTGCACAGTTTAATTAAATACTGCTAATTTGTGCACAGTTCAATTCTACACGAGTTAATTTTAAAAATATTAAAACGTTCAACTCTATACAGTTTAATTTTAAACAGATAATTTCGATACATAAACAATTTTTATATTTGTTCAATTGAATACGGTTCAGTTCTACACAAGCATTTTTTTAAATTATGAGTGTTTAGTTGTGCACAGTTTAATTAAATACTGCTAATTTGTGCACAGTTCAACTCTACATAAGTTAAATTTAAAAATAATAAAATGTTCAACTCTATACAGTTTAATTTTACACAGATGATTTCGATACAAACAAATTTTTTATATTTGCTTAATTGAATACGGTTCAGTTCTACACAAGCATTTTTTAAAATAATGAGTGTTCAGTTGTGCACAGTTTATTTAAATACGGTTAATTTTTGCACAGTTCAACTCTAGACAAGTTAATTTTAAAAATAATAATACGTCCAACTCTATACAGTTTAATTTTAAACAGATAATTTCGATACATAAACAATTTTTATATTTGTTCAATTGAATACGATTCAGTTCTATACAAGCATTTAAAAAAAATAAAACGTTAAATTCTGCACAGTTCAATTCAACACGAGTATTTTGGTTTTTTTTATACTACGTACTTTTATGTATTTTGATGCACTGATTACGAAAATCATAGTGACAATACCCAAAAATTTGATTTTTATGGTGAAAACCATAAAAGAGTCCCAAAATATATGTTTTTTTTTCATTTTTTGGGTAAAATATGCAAAATTAAAAAAAACTTTCAAACAAAAGTTATAGATCTGAAAGGTAATGGAATGGGTTAAACATATATCTTGTAAAGTTACGCGATATACCTGAGGTAGACTTAAGGTGAACTCAAGACTTCCGCCATGAAGATTTAAACATACATGTTAGGGCTATGGTAACCCGACATGTAAAGGTTGAGGTAAGTTTACTTGTAAAGGTTGTGGTATGGTAAGCTTACCAGTAAAAGTTAAGATAAAGTTACTGTAAGGTTAGAATATTATTGAATTATAATAAAATACAATTTTATTACTATAGGCATATTGGGAACTTTTTTATAGAAAATGATATATTTGATAAAGTAGTTTTGAGATCCAAATAGGGTATGTTAAACAGAATTTACTCAGCAGCCGTGATGCTATATTTACTGCGCATAAATAATTTGAAAATTGATTTATTAATTATATTTTATCCATATATATAGTATAACCTTACAGTAAGGTCATCTCAACCTTTACATGTAAGCTTACCTGAATCTTTACAAATGTTGGGTTAGTTAACAGCCCTTACATGTATATGTTTAAATCTTCATGGCGGAAGTCTTAAGTTCACCTTAAGTCTACCAGAAGTATATCGCGTAAGTTTACAAGCTATACGTTTAACCCATACTATAACATTAAAGCAAATTATTGTGCTGTGCGTGGGTATAATAAAAATCAAAAATTAAATTACAGTCAGTCAAAATGAAAATAAATTAAATTAAATTAATTTATTAAATTATAATTAAATATTAAATAAATATTATTCTTTGAATAGTGATTAGAGTTGTTGACAACATAAGTAAATAATCAATAATATAAACATAAACAGAAGTAATTAATAATAATGTTGCTGAATACAATATAATTTTTTAAAATCTATTGTATTCGTAATACGAGGGGGAATTTACTCATGACTTCCTGTAATACTTGTGTAACCGTGTAACAATGCGTTATTACGGCGCTGTAATAACGCAAAAAACTCTGTAATATCTCTGTAATAACGTGTAATACTTAGTAATAAGGGTAATATGAGGTGTAATACCGGTAGTCAAGTGCCCGTGTAGAAAAATCTTCTGGAACGCCTAGAATCAAGCCTGGCGCAATCTAGAAAGCGTCTAGCATGGCTGGTCTGGAAGATCTAGCTTGGCCCAGTTCTGGTGCTACTCAGACACTACTCAGACCCTGAATAGCGTCGCTAGTCTAGAAATTTTAGCCAGACCCAGATCTGGTGCTGGACAGAAGGTTTAGATAACTAAAAATTTTTATTTTTTAATTTCTAGACTGTGTCTAGCGCTGCTGGTCTGGAAGGTCTAGACAGACCCAGCTCTGGTGCTGGCCAGAAGTAATAGATAACAAAAATTTTTTATTTGTTAACATGACAACATAATTAAGATTAATCGGATTTTTCCATTTAATTTAAGCTTACATTTTATTTACTTTTTTAAAAAAGAAAATTTTACATTAAACAATTCAATTACAAAATTATTAATAATAATAATAATAAAAGTAATCCTTCTAACTTTTCTTATAGTGAAAAAAGTATAACTATTATTAAATAGTTAAATTAAGTAAAATTAATAATATAAATAAGATTTTTACAATTGTATAGTTCATATAGACAATTTGAAAAAAAATTTCCAGTCGATTTAGCTGCGGTCGTTAAAGCGTTAGATTAGGTCTTAGGTTAGGTATAGGGTCGTAGGTTCGATCCCCGTGGGTGGTAAATTTTAATTTAATTCTTGAAATTTAATGTTACACGGAAAGAAGGTTACACTTAAAAGCACGGTGTAAACACCTTATTTCTAAGTTGCGACACATAGAAATAAGGTGCTAAAGTTGTGACTATCTTTTTCCGTGCATTTCAACGCCCTCTGTCGGTGCACGCATGCGGAATTACCATGCATGCATCGAAATTTTCGGTGCGTACACCTGAAAATCCTGTGCCTGCACTGGATTTTACCGTGTTTGGCCCACTGTTTTTATCTGTCAAACAAGGCACTGACTTTATAAGTGAAACCTTCTTTCCGTGTAGACATGCAAGCGTACTGAGTTAATAAGAATTGTGGATAATATTAATTTTTATTGTATGCGCAATTTTTTTAAGTTCAGAAATATAACGAATTGTTCTTATAAGTTAAATCAATTAAATTTAATAGAAAATTCTGGTCATCTGTCCAGCATCAGGTTAGACCGTCTGTCTAGCCCGTCTGGACAGCGTCTGACCGCTTCTAGCGTTAGGGGAAGGTGGGGTAATAGGAGCTTTTAAATTTCAAGTACACAGAGAATTTGAATTTCGTGGAAATAACTCGGAAAACTTGAACAATCTTCCTGTGTGTCATACGAAGACAAACGGTCACATTTCTGACAGATTTGTAGAAACTACAAGGAAAAATCAAGTTTTCGACTTTTTTTTCTTAAATGGAAAATATTTCCGGAGATCAAAGTAAATGGTTAAAAATTTATGATTTAATTATGTTTTGTGATTTTATTAGAGATAAATATGTGTAGATTTAGATACATGAATAAAAATAGAGGTAATAATTAAATTTGTATATGTTTTTCTTCTTTTTTTCAAATGGTTGGCCTGTGAAAATTCTTTGGGGTAATAGGAGAATTGTGCCAGCCAGCAGAGTTTCGTTACCTCAATATGGCTTTTCTTATTTTTTTGAAAATTAAACAAGATTCATTTATAAAATTTGATATTGTTGCATATTTAATTGCTAAAAATCAATGTTTGTGTTTTATTTCTAAAATGTGTTATTATTGGATATTCTAATACTAAAGAAGCTATAGGTCTTTTTTATGTCTTAAGTAATTTATAAAATGTTCATCTGTCGAGAACTATTGACAAAATGAGAAAAATATCTAAAGGACATAAAAATTATATCATTTTATTGCAATTTCAAGTGAGAGCTCCCAATACCCCACAGGTGGGGTAATGGGAGAAAATGCATTTTTTTAGAAAACATTTTTTTTGTAAACTTACTTTTTTGTTCTTAATTTCTAATTAATTATAATTAAAGATAAATAACAAGAAGAGTAAAAAATGACCAAAACAATATTTTATTATAACAATAAGTTGGTTTTTTTAATCATTGTCCTTAAGGGGCTCCAATTCCCCCACCTTCCCCTACATTTTTGGCCAGCCGCTGGCTACAGTTTCTGGGCAGCTGCTAGTCTGGAAACTAGGCGGTCTGGCTAGAATCAGGCCAGCCCCAGAAGATTTTTCTACACGGGTGTACACTTTTTAACTAGTAAATTCCCCCTCGTTGTAATATAATGTTGTTTTACCCTATTGAAAATTCCTTTATTTCGATCCTATAGGATAATTTATTATTAACAATTTTTATTTATTATTGTTAATTAAATAATTACAGTGAATTCCCGCGTAGCGTGCTTTCTTTGGAAATTTTCGAGGCCATAAAACTCGCATATCGTGCTTTCAATAAGCTCCTCCTCTCAGTTAAATTCAGGATCGTCTACTTCATACATTCCTCCTGGCGAAAACCGATGAATAAGCAAATCCAAGTAATTTTATAACAAATTAAATTTTCAAATTAATTTAAAGGTTAATTAAATAAATTGTAAATTTGTAATTTTAAAACTGAAGATTTTTCAAAGTTTAAAAAATAAAACTTTATATTTCAAGAAACTGAAAATTTTTTTATGTTAAAAAAATATAAATTTTCATATTACAAAATCTAAAATTTTTTCACATTCAAAGAAAGCTAGACATATAAAAATAAATTAAACATTATTAAAATTTTTTGTTTTATCTTGCAAAAAATTATTTTTTATCATATAAAACATTTATAAACATGGAAAAATTTTCTGTTTCTTGAAATATAAAAGCTATTGATGTTTCTGTAGAATTTCACAAGAATAAATCTAAATTATTTAGGTATCTACACTAATTTTCTAGAAAATATTCTAGTGGTTTATATGTCAATTTATTGTAGTCGAATTTTAAGGACTAATTGAATATATTGTTATTTTTAAACTGAAACTGTTTCTAAGTTCAAAAAAATTCATATTTCAAAAAACTAAAAAAATTTAAATATTATTATTATTTTCCCCGTCTATATTATATAAATAAATAAATATAAAAAATTTAAGATTTTCAAAGTTCAAATAAAATTACAAAAAAAATATTTAAAAAAAATTTTTAATATTAAAATTTTTATACGTCAATAAACAACAAATTTTTATAGTTCAAGAAATTGTAAGTTTTTCTATGTGTAAAAAAATTTTTTTGTTCATATTTAAAAAAAAAATTTTAATTTTTCTGTGATGAGAAATAATTTTTTGTACATGGAGAGAAAAATCAAGCGTTTGTTGTTGTTTCATGCTACAAACGCTTTATTTTTAAACTTTGAAAATTTTCAGTTTTTACAAAGTTATGAAGCTTTCTAGAAAATTTTTTAGTGTCTTGGATTATGAAATTTTTTAATTTTTTTAACAGAGAAAAATTTTCAGTTTCTTGATATATAATAAATTAAAAAAATTTAAACTGAAAAATTTTCAGTTTTAAAATTACAAATTAACAATTTATGAATCCTTCACAAAAAATACGATACTAAGAAAAACACGTTACGCGGAATAGTGACGAATTGTATACATCATATCACCATTCTCTCTGTTCAGGATACCTGTAAGGAATCCTTAAAAGAATTTGAATAAAGTATGTTCGGTTTAGAAAAAGCCAATAGATGTACTTTTAAATTACATTACTAACACGGAAATGAGGCAAAATTCAAATTCAGTATTTGACATAAAGTCAAATGTAGTTTTATCACTGGTTCAAAAACAGTTTTTTGATTAAAAGTAGGACCTTAGTAAAAGAGTCACTCATAATCTGACAAAATTAGAAACGTTGACAGTAAAAATGAAGATAATGCAAAGAAAACTCGACTGAATATACAATAGCTTTATTTACCAAATAAAAAAAGTGAGATTTCTAAGCACTATCAACATCAACAAAAGTAAGCGGAAATCTACAAATGTGTCGTGTTACAGTTTTGGGAGGAGAAGTCATACCAAAAAGGATTGCTATGGTGTATTTCTGTGGTTCGAAAAACCATCTCGCCAGTAATTGTCCAAAAGATAACGGAAAATCTAATGCGGAGCGAGAATCACATAACACACCAGCGGGATTGGTTCTGCAGTTTGATGAGCTCAAGTCTCCATTAATTATCAAGATTGGAAACGGCGACGAGATTTGCTCTTATAGTAGAGGTAATGTAAATGTAGAAACTCAAGATAATAAAAAAAGGATTCCAGTTATTACTTATGATACTTAATATGTACCGATATTAAGAGGAGGTTAAGGTATTTTAATTTTTTTATCTAAAAGCACAATGTCTTAAGATTATTGTGTGGAAACTTAAAGCCGATCGGAGAAAAACTAATAAAGATATGTGTCCGGTGTCTCAGAAAAAACACGTCGTAATTTCTAGAGTACAAAACTTTAAAGCGATTTTCTTATAGTTTGCATTTTTCAAGTCGGTGTAGGGTAAATGATAAAATAAATCGGCTACCAATGTTACTTACTTTAAATTTTAATTATACACAAATATTTTGGCATGCAAATTCAAAAATTGATATTATCATTGGTAGCCGACTACTACTATAACCCGCAGGTTATACAGAATGTTTTGTTCACATTCCAAACGAAAAAAGAAAGAAATTTTAGTAGATCAAGAAGTATTAAGACTAGAGAATTCAAATGACGCTGATAAAGTATTATCTGAAAAATCTGTCCATGACGTAAAACTCTATAATGAAAATGTCAAAATTTACAAACCGCTACCAAATTATAGTACTGATGATTTTACTTTTAGGCGTACATATTGCTTCCTCATATATTTATTCTTGTTTTATGGTCATTTCATGAACACTTTGCTTTCTCATAGAGATTTAAATCAATAACTAATATTCAATATTAAAAATTAATCTTCGTATTAATCCTATGAAATACTAAATCTTTTATGTAACTTAATTTTTAAAAAAATTTTGTTTGATTGGTATTTAGCCAATTTCATTAAAATGCTTTATTTATATTATATATTTCTATGAAATATTTGCATAAATGTGTTGCTTAGTTACCAAATATAGATATCAAAGAATATTTCAAATTTAAATTTTCTTCCAAAAAAAAATTTTTTTTTTGAGTGTTTGATTTTTGAATCGTTAATATTTCCGTCATATTTTATTGTAAATGGTTCAAAAAAAGGTCAATCGATGCATTTTTAAATAATCTTTAAATCTATGTACTTTTAATAGTTTAATGATTACATGAAAATTTTCCAGTAAAAAATTCAAAATAGTCAGATTTTTCAAATTTTTTTATTTTTGAAACGTTAATAATTCCGTCATATTTTATTTTTACAAGTTTAAAAATAGGTCAAAAGATGCTCTACATATTAAAAGAAAAATACCTATAGGTATTAATACTTTTTTTAAGTTACGGACAATAAACGTTTTTTTTTGAAAATTTTATAATGCAAAAAAGTAAACTTGATTAATCGGGTTTTGAAAATTATGGTAAAGATGGGGCGCATGATTATTCCCCAAATTTCAATTTCATAATTTTCAAGACATCGAAATTCTTATCATCGAAATGTCATTCCACATAATTTTTAGATTGCGAAATACCATTTAATATAATTTTTATTTTTTCAAATAATCATTTATTCTAATTTTTAAATAATAGAATTATCTATTGACATAATATTTATTTTGCCGAAAACTTCTTTAGCATAAGCATGACTCGCTCATCTGTAGCACTCCATGTGTTTGAAATTATTTTTTTTATTTAACGCTTAAAAATTATTTTACAAACGCAATAAAAATATCAGAATAATTAAATAATTTGAAATAAACTGTCAAAACAGAGACTGCTTTAGAGCGAGTCACGCTTACGTTAGTTCAAGTGTGGCGCTAGTGTAGCTGTTTGAATCGCCAATAAGAAATAGAGATTATGAAAAATTATATACCTATATCAGCAAAACAAAATTTAGGACATTTGAATTTTCTGTGTTTTGTGAATTATGTCAAATAGCAAATAGTGTCAGTGAATTTTAGGTTATGTGAATTTTAGAAAAATAACAATTATAACAAATAAAGTTTAAAAAATTGAAATTTATGTAAAATAATATTTTGAAGCAGTAAAAATTATACTAAATGGAAATGTGATTAGATGGAAATTCTAGATAATTGAAATTTGAACATTTAAAACTTCTAATCAATGGTCATTCGTCAAAATAAAAATTATGTTAAAAGGTAATTTGATTATTTAAAAATTAGAATAAATGATTATTCGAAAAAATAAAAATTATATTAAATGGTATTTCGCAATATAAAAATTATGTGAAATGATATTTCGATAATAAGAATTTTGATGTCTTGAAAATTATGAAATTGAAATTTGGGGAATAATCATGCGCCCCGTTTGAATATCAGACTTTTTGGCTACATATTATTCTGTAGACTCAATTTCCGATCTCTTCATGATTCGGAACTACATCCATTCTACGCGACCCTTGCAAGTGATGTCACCCCAAGTATTGGGGAGAGATCACCCCTTATGCTTTTCGGTTGTAAAAATGAAAAAATTAATTAATAAACATTAAAAAACAGCGAATAAATACAAATTATCAATTTTTAATATCAATTAAATTTATTTTATAAAATAAAAATTTTTATAATTAAAAATTAATTAAAAAACTACCTTACAAGTTAAGCTACTCAAGTGATGCTAGCTGATTGCAATAAAATTATGAAAATTTAATAAAACTGAAAAAAATAAATCCTTATTTTTTATATTGGCAAACGTTCGATTTTAAGGGTAAAAATCACCACTTTTGTGGTGAAATATATGAATTAAAAAAAAAATAAAATTCGCAAGAAATTTGTTACTCGGGGATTTTTGGGGACGCTGATCACGAATTTCGACCGAATTAAATTAAATTTTAAATTTGTTATCGCCACATTGCATCCGACATTTTGAAAATTTAAAATCTGACATCAAATTTGTATTCAGTGACCCCAAAAACCCCCAAGTAACAAATTTCAAGCGAATTTTGTAATTTTTTTAAATTCATATATTTCAAACCCCTCCCCCCCTCTCAATCAAAAAAAGTGATTTATACCCTTAGAATAGAACATATGCCGATATAAAAAAATTCATATCTATTTTTTTCTAGTTTTATCAAATTTTAAAAGTTTAATTGTAATGTTTGTCTGAAAATTTGTTTTATGAAATGAAATCTTTTATTTTATCTTTTTTATGGTTGTGATCTCAGCCCTAATAAATATATTAAGAGAAAAACACAATAAATCTTAAATCACTTAAAAACTCACAAAATAAACCACACCATCATATTCACAAGACACAAATCAATAAAAAGTACTTTTCTTAAATTTTTTTTAGAAATTTTTAGCAAAATAAAATCGTGAAATCAAAAAACTCTGTGATTCAGCTGCTTCTCCACCAATCGATACGAAACTCAGGACATATGTGCATATTACCATGAGTATTATTGACGTGAAAGGTCAAATTTCTAAGTCGTAGAATACAAAAATGAAAGTAGAGTGGTGATCTCGCCCCGATCTACTCTATTGGATTTGATTGAAACTTGGTATCTTCCTGTTTATTAAGGTCGCTGATTACAAATCAGACGTTAAAACTTAAAAATTTATGTTGCTGATTATACAAATCCCAAAGATAAACTTTCATAATAATTAACAAATAGTGAGAAAATTAAACATTTAGTACGAGAGAAAATGTTCACGTCTATGTATATAAGTGCAAGGAGTGCGCGGGCACATGGAAAACTTATCCTACATGAAAATTTATAACTGATTCAAGCCCCCATAAAACCTAAAACTGCAACAACATTGCCTCGATATTTCCAAGAATTCTACAAAATTTATACAATATTATAATATTGAGACTATGTTAACAATGTTGCTGTAAGTTTCAGTGCTGCGTTTGTTTTATTTGATTCCACAGAATCACAAAAAAATCAATGACAGGTTCCTTTGACCAGACCAGATGTATTGTATGATTTGGGGTCGCTGAACATGAATCTAAAGTCCGTTTCCGAAGCAGCACTTAGTGGGAAATATTACTTCTAAGATTTCTAATATTTCCGTGTAATATTACAGTAATCTTAAAATGTTCCTTCCAGGAATGTAATATTACACGAAAATATTGATGTAACTATACATTCTAATTAATATTGAGATAATATTACATTGTAATATTAAGGTTATATTCAAGTAATATTATATTCTGCCCTGAGAGACTTTTTATTTAAGGGGAGTCACAACCTTCATTTTGAATCCTTTACATTTTAATGATCGTAGGAAGATATATTTTCTTTCTTGCATCATTTGGGTTCTAAAAACATACAGGATAGTCAAAAAAATAAAATTTTAATTTTTGACCATTTTAGAAATTAATTTCTTAAAAAAATTAATATTTTAAATATCTATCTTCTTTCTCAATTTTGACTATTTTTCATCGCCAATTTTTTTCCACGCTTTTTTAATGATTGTTAAGAATCTTTCGCATGGATTTTCAAAAATATTAATTTTTTCAAAAAATAAAAATTCTAAAATAGTCAAAAATTGAAATTTTTATTTTTTGACCACTTTATATGTTTTTAGGACCCAAATGATGCAAGAAAAAAATATAACCTCGTTTAATAATTTAAATTTAAGTGGGTCAAAATAAAGGTTGTGACTCCCCTTAAGGTTAAGTCCACAATAGGCACCTTTAAAGAACTTGAGACTTTTAAGAGCTTATTAACAACACTGATTTCTATTAGAGATCAGTGGTTAACAAGCTCTTAATAGTCTCAATCTCTTTAACTTTGCCTATTGTGGACTCAACCTAAAGAAAAAAAGTTAAAGAATCGAACTCCGAACCTATCGCACACTAGTCGTTAACCAAGTTTTTAAAAAACTTATTTTTTTTACAACAGTATACATCTGAATATGTAACTTAATAATCACCCCCACAGCACCGAAACTTTCCTAAAGATTTCCTAAAGATTTATTTGAAATGTTCGGAATATTTAATTGCAATGTTTAGTGAAAATTGTGTAAAGATTTAATTGTCCCACTTAAAGAAATGTTAAGCGCGAAACTTTCCTGAACATTTATTTAATCGAGACATTTAAATCTTTACACAATTTTCACTAAACATTGCAATTAAATATTCTGTTCATTTTAAATAAATCTTTAGGAAATCTTTAGAAAAGTTTCGGTGCTGTAAGGATAACGAAGAGAGTTGTAAACAACAATGTTGTAATATTGTCGAACCGACTCAAGTCACAACTCGTCGACTCATTTTTATTACACGGTTTTTACACATACATTTTATCAGATATCTCGATATTGATCTCTAATAATTTTATTAATTATAAAAATATTTAACTAGAAATATTGCTGCTGAAGAAAACTAGATAAAAAAATTTAATTTAAAAAAAAGACAAAGGAAGAATAAAGAGCATAGACGCCATAGTCAGTCACGAATGGCTACAGTTTTCCCCTACTAACCCAAAAACTTAGCATTCGGTGGAACGAGGATGTGCTAAGTTAGGTTGGAATTTTCCGGCTTCAAGCTCACCGTGAGGGGTTTTTGAGGTCACTGATTACGAATTTAAAGTCAGATTTTCAAAAATTCAATAAATTTTTTGACCGACATTTCGGATTTTGAAAATCTAACTTTATAAATTTTTATTTATCGTCTATGCAAACCCCTAGATTCGAAAATTAAATTAAATCTGGAAATATTTATAAAATTTTGTTGGTTACATAAAATTCGACATGTTTTTGTGGTTAGTAAATAATTCTAAGATGATGGAGAAAAAAGGACTTCAGATTCATGTTCAGCGACCCCAAAAAGATATAATACACCTGATGTGGTCAAAAGAACCTTTCATTGACTTTTTTTGTGGTCCTGTGTTTTTATCGCTGAAGATTTAAGCTATTTATTTGTCCAAGCAAAAAATAGGTACAAAGTAGAAACATAGTGCACATTATACAGAATACGATTCATTGAAATTTTTTAAATTATTTCCTATAAGCGTCAAAACTTAAAATTCAAAACATTGTATTCTAGTAAACAGGAGCAGATAATCGAGGTCTATGAACTTCATGTAGAATTACTGAGTTATGAGATCTTCACGTTACTTTTTTCAAACCTACATATAATCTTGTATTTCATTTGGCTAAACAAAAATATTTTTGATGTCTACACCTTTTTCAATCCTTAAAAAAAGATCTTTAAAGTCATAAATTAGTTTCATACACAGAAAAAAATTATCAAAAAAAGTGCAGTAGCCCTACATTGTGACGGTCTATATCTGACGGTAAAATGGTAAAATAAAGCAAAAAATTAAAAACTAAAAACTATTTGGTAAATAATTCAGTGGAATAATTTTTTTTAATAAACAATTTTTAATGAATAAGGTAGAAAAAATTCAGCAATCCGAAAATATTTTTATGAAACGACCTGAGGCAATACCGAATTTATAAACAATTTAAGAGTAACCGAACGTTACTTTTAAAGGGTGACAACCGAAGGTTCCCGCCCACTTAAGGGCAGTTAAACAAGTTACAAGATGTTGGAAGGAACGTTGTTCAAATTTTAGTAAAATTTTTGATTTTTGGAAAAGTTTAGCTGACCAATGTTTTTATATTTATTTACTCTTAGCTAACATGAATATCTTACAAACGATTTCTTTTGTAATTTAAACAAAAAATTTTAAAGTACAACGACGATGAATATTAAAACTTTTCTCGGTTTAGAAATATGCAGATTAAAATAAGGCCCAATTTTTGTAAATCGAGGAAAATACAGGTGATTTAAAAAGGAAAAGTGTAATGCGCTATACATATATATATATATATATATACTAGGGGGGCTATGTCCCCCTGCGCGCTTCACGCGCCAACCCCCATTATTTCCCACTTTAATGATTAATTTTTTAAAGTCTTGCTTATATTAAAATTATTAAAATTTTATCTAAATTTTGAGGTTATGTTCGTTTCTTGGTTGGGGGAATTTGAAGTTATGTTTGTCGGACATAGCCTCAAACCCCTCCCAACGGTCCCATGACCTACGTTCTTGAATTTTGAGGTTATGTTTGAAGTAAGGCCTTGAATCAGGGAGAATAGACTACAGAAGACCAATGTAGTGTATAAAAAATGGCCAATTTTTGTCGGAAGCTGTTAGTTCCGAAACTTCTCGCGCGCTGCGTTGCAAACAGATAGATACCAGAAGTTCTAAAATGAACATGTGCTTCTTGTTTAACAGCATACATCGTGATATATGGTTTTCCGTCAGAATCACATGTTTTATCGGTGAAATAAATAAGTAATGTATGAGGTAAGTTTAAAATTTGCCAAAGTGGAAATTTTGTAGTTTAAATTGTGTTTTAAATTTAAAAAAAAAATTTTTTTATATATTATGATATACTGAAATATATTTTATTATTTAAAATTTAATATAAGTTACCGTTATTATTTAAATAATGATTAAAATTTTTGCCAGTTTATAAGGTTCGTTAATTTATGAAATATTATTTAATATTGTATTTATTATATTATTTAATTTAATTAATTATTTTATTAAAGTTGTGGCAAAAATCTTTTTTTTTAAACCTCTATTCTGAGAAAACTTTATAACTATAGATATATTTAAAATTATATTTAAACTTTACATTTCCAAATAAAAATTAATTTTATTAATGCAAATAAATTGTTTTTATTTTGTAAATACTTAGGTATATATTTTGGGAAACGATAAATACCTGTGCTATGTATATTTATTAACATATCATAAACTTATTTTTTAAAATAAGCTTGCTACCCTGTTGAAAATTCCTATGTGAGAACACATATGGGATCCCATCCAGGATCTCTTGTGAGTTCTTATGTGGGTTCCCATACAGGTTCACACATAAGATCCTGTATGAAAAGGTTCCTGGGATGAACTTGCGTGAGATCAAGCGCACGATCTTATGTCTCTGTAAAAGCAATAACACAGGATCCCATGAGGTTTCCTGTGTAGGTTCCTATATGAACAACACGATAAATAGGAACACACATGGGATCTTATCCGAGATCTTGTATGAGTTCTTACATAGGTTCTCACATATAAGAAGATTAATAGCAGCTTAATAAGATTTTATATAATGCTTTTATATATATGCTATTAATCTTCTTATATGTGAGAACCTATGTAAGAACTCATACAAGATCTCGGATAAGATCCCATGTGTGTTCCTATTTATCGTGTTGTTCATATAGGAACCTACACAGGAAACCTCATGGGATCCTGTGTTATTGCTTTTACAGAGACATAAGATCGTGCGCTTGATCTCACGCAAGTTCATCCCAGGAACCTTTTCATACAGGATCTTATGTGTGAACCTGTATGGGAACCCACATAAGAACTCACAAGAGATCCTGGATGGGATCCCATATGTGTTCTCACATAGGAATTTTCAACAGGGTAAATAGACACAGTGATTAAATTATTTAATATGTTATAGAAATATACCTAAATTCAGGTTATGTTATTCAAAACAATAACACAGCTAACAGATCGAAACAGATATTTCTTGACATGCGTACGTTGGTTGTATCTATATCTGTTTTTTTCGCCACCTATGGGGATGTATGAGTACTTGTCTTAACTTACGACGAATTTTGGCACCATTTTAGTGATGTAAATGCATAGGAGATTAGTCTCCTGTAGTCTATTCTCCATGCCTTGAGGTTGGTTCCACAATAGGCAAAATCGTATCGTTTTAAAGACAATTTTTAAGACTAAACGATTCACAACAATAGAAAAAGTATGCGCGCGCATCATTTCGTCCTGAAAATCGTCCTTAAAACGATACGATTTTGCCTATTCTGGAACCAACCTGAATCCTGAAAACCTATGCACTAAAATTTTGAGGTTATGTTCGTTTTAATACTAATATAAATAGATATATGGGTCGTTCCACGTCAATTCGCTTGTGGGTTTGAAGTTATAATCAGAACTAAAATACTAATATAATAAGTATATATATACATATATATATATATGGGCCATTCTATATCAAGTGTACCCAATCCATGTTTTTGACATGGTTAGCACAATGGTTGGTTACACTTGATATGGAATGACCCATTCCTAACCTAACCTTATCAAAAACATGGGTTGGGTAGACTTGACATCAGTTTTGCAGTTAATATTGTTTTAAGAGTTTTAGAAAATCTATTTTTCTATTTAGAAACATTTTCTTGTAAAGTATTTTTAACTATTGTAAGTTAAAATTAGAGATATGAAATTATGGATGAGATAATAATTCAACTGCCCTGACAACCAAAGAATAATTAATTACTATTTTTTGAGAAAGAGAATGTTCGGAAGCAAAATTAATATATTTGACAGATTAAGTTTTTTCATGGTACCAGTTTTGTAATTATTACCTATATTATTGTGTAAAATTAGTAAAATATCTTGAAAGCTGAAATAGAGGATTAACAATAAAACATCTAACTTTAATATAATCTAATTCAGTGAAATTTGTATGATTTTTAATTGTATTCCATTTCTTCTTTTAACGGATTTTTTAATTGAAGGTCAAGAAATATTAGTGTGCATTAAATACGTCATCAAATGAAAAAATAGTGAAACCATCAGGAATAAATTTAATGCATTCGATTTTGTTTTTAAAAGAACAATTATCTTTTATGAAATGTGGTCTTTTTATCTATTGCTTTAGTTCCAGTGTTAATAATTTAAATAAATTATAAACAGGATTTGTGTAAAAAGCTGTTATTGATTTAATGGAATATTTAATTTATGCAATTTTAGTAAACCATAAAAACTTGGTGCAAAGCAAATTCGAAAATTCATATGTATTTGTTTAATTTTAATTAATAAAATTTAATAAATTAATTTTTATTTAAAATTTGTATTAAATTGAATTTATATTATTTCAAATAAGCGCGCGCTGCGTCACTTTGGCAAATCAGGTGATTTGAACACAATAAGTTATATTCGTTTCCGAATCATGACAACTGAACAACAAGAAACCTATGTTTATATTATAAATACTTTCAAAAAAAATTAACATTTAATGTGTTTTCTTTTTCTGTGAAAAATAGAGGTGTACCTATTTATGAGTTATATTTAAAAATTTTGTATTAAGTTGAATTTAAATTATTTCAAATAAGCGTGCAGTCCTTCAATTTGACCAATGAATTTAGTGTACATCATTCAAGTTTCGATTAAATTCGACCTTCTCGAGGCCATCTCTTTGTTAGAGAAGATTTTTATTTGTGTTAAATTGTACTACATATGTAATCTAGCGTAAAGTAACCATTATTTGGAAAAAATTAAAATTTAATCTAAAATTGTTGTCATCCTCGTTTTCACATTTTTTAAAGGTTGTTTTGTCACCCTTGACTCCAGATGGCTGACAAGTTTTCTAAACATTATGATCGAATTTGCTTGAAACTTGTTACTTGAGGATTTTTGAGGTTCTTTATCGATGAAATGTGACGCAAAATTTTAAGATAATTTAAAACAGCTGATCCAATATTCGGACCAGTATTTTTAAATTAAATAAATTTAATTGATCCCTAACAGCATCCGGATATTCAGGATATCCTATGGATATCTTAGGGATAACCAGAAAGTAGGATATCCATAGGATGTTTCAGGAATATCCATAGATATCCTGAGAACATCCTAGAGACACTCAAAAAATCAAAACACATCAGGTAACAAGTTTTAAGCGAATGTAAACAATAACACACACATCTTGACATTTGTTCGTCATATCGAAATATGTCATTTAAAAATTTGTTAAAACAATTGATTTTAAGAAGTTCGGAAATCGACATCACTATAGAGGTTCCTATGAGGAAGTAAACAACCTCTTTACCTGCAAGTAAAGTATTTTATATTGTAAATGCGTATTTTTGATAGTTGCCAATAAAGTATAAGAACTTTAATTTTATAAAATGTTAACAGTACAAATAAATTAGCAAATTTTTTAAATATTTTACAATGAATAAGCTCTGACCTTTCGTAAAACAGGTCCTTAAATAGTTAACAGTGTCTATATTATATTTAAGTATCATCTTTTGAATAAGTTGTTGTTGTTATGTCAAGAAAATTAACCAAATAAGGCTTCCTTTTCTGTATTATATTAACATGATTCGAAAATAATTATAAACTTATAAAAGCAAAGAATGCAATATTTGTTACTGGGGGAAAAATGACACACTTAATATTATTCTCTGATACTTAAAATTGAGTTATATTATTATTATTATCATTATTATTATTATTATTATTATCATTATTATTATCACCATTTTTAATATTATACAATCATATGAATGGTTTGAAAAAACTGAAAAGATTTTCCATGAAATGGAAAATAAAAAATTATAATAAGGACGGAGAAGTATATACATTAGAAAAATACAAATGAGATATCCTGCACTTGGAACGAAAGATGGTTCCCAAATCATGGCTGAAACTCTGCAACTGAGATTAGGAATTTGAAAATATTTGATTGTATACAGTAAAATAAGGTTCATGTTTGTCATAACATTTTTGAACATGTAAAATTTTTTGAAAATACATTATCACCACTATTTTATATGAAAGAAATTAATTACGATTGTTTTATTTATTTTTTAGCAAAACTAAATACTGTTTGGGTTGTGTTTCAACTATAGGAAACGAAATTAAATGAAAATTGTAAATGACTAATATAAAGCTTATCTTTACTGTATATGTGTTAGTGTGGATATATGTCAAATAAGCATGGATTTCTTGAGAGTTAAAAGCTGTGAATGGGGTTGCGAAGTGGAGAGAAGCATGACTTACCTGAAGCTGCGAGGGCGATTGCCGCCATGAGAGTCCACCGTCTCATTTTGGTATAAAGTAAAGGAAGACAGGAATCGGTTAGATTTTTCGTTTAGGCAGACAGTCCAGCAGGCACGTACGTTCTTCTGTTGGGAAGTTGCGTAGTGGTGATCGTATGCAGCTGCCAGTTGTCTGAAGCCGTCAATTATCACGTCACTATTTTGTATATTATAACGAACGGTCCAAGAGAAAGAACCAGGAGTGAAAGACGATTGTTTCGTGGTAAAAAAGTAGCATATCCTCTATATCAGGGGCACGTGACTGCACCCAAATTCGTGCAGTATCCGGTCCCTTAGTTCCGGTATCCGATAATGCGTCAACAGATATACCACTACTGTAAAAATTGCGTTTACTTTTTTTTCTTTGCAGCATTGTGCATCGACATATCTCTTTTTCCTTCCAAGAATCGCCACTTTTTACGCTGCTCCAATGAACCACCTATTTAATACGTAGCAACTTATCTATTTGCCCCTTTGCGCTGCTGATACTTCTACTGGTGGTGACACATCGGGAGTTGCGTTGACAATATCGAGTACGATCATTCGGTGAAAATGGATGTAACTCAGATCAGTAGGAGATTGCGATACCGAATAATTTGTTTGAAGCGCATCTCGTGTAGTATCGAAAATACGAGATTGTCATAGAGCAATAAGATGCGCCCTCCGCGACAACTAACGCTGAACTGATTTTCATTTAGCCCGCAGAGCAGAGAGCTTCTGAAGCAGTATGCGAATTGCGTCTATGTCTATAGTCTGCACTCTTGCACATCCACGTTGCTTCCTATATCCCCGAATCACTCGTATGTATGTCTGCAGTATCCTTCCCTCTACTCTGCTGTATGGTATACCATGCGGTGTGCAAAACCCTACGTCGAACTACCCTTCGTCTCTTCTCTTGCTTCCCCACCTTTGCATCTTTATCTTACTCTTTCCATCTCGATCTTCTCTTTTCCCATCTTTCTCCAGTCCACTCTTTCTCCCTTTCTCTTTTCCTTCTCTTTCACCCTTCGAGCTACAGTGCGTGCCAACATCGCCAGAGAGAATCGTTACTATGGCAAGATCAATATGATACAACAGCGCATGCTTCGCTGTATCCTTATGTACCCCTAAATCCTTCTCTGTCCATTCCAACTGTACGGTTCGAATAAAACACAACTCGTGCTCTTCACTTAGATCTTCAAGTTTCCACTTAGGGAGAAATGCATGACTTATTGTCTAAGCACGTGTTCCTTATTTACTTTTAGGGCACGCCACCAAATTTCGCCTCTTGCATTTTCTCCAACACATCATTTCTCATTCATCTCACGTCGTCAACATATTTTCTTCTACTTTTCATAATTTTTCCCTTTATACTTTCTTTCAAGGACCTATTATCATCAATATTAATATTGTCGACAAGTGTCGACAAGTCACTCTCAATGTTATTTCAAAATGAAAATAGGTATGGACTAAAAAGAAAATTTGGTACTGACAATAAAGTAATTTTGTTGGACAAATTTAGTTGACGTAACCAAATTTTCCTTAAATCAAAAACAAACTAAATATGATTGGCAAGGGGCGGTTGCAATAATAAATACTAAAACTCTACACCATTAAAACCCTACAGGTTCAACTCTACAATCTCATATTCTACATTATTTAAACTCTAGACAATTCTTTTTGATTCTCCAAAATTCAAATGTACACCGTTAAAATCTACACACATTAATTTAATAAATGAAAAATTAATAAATTCTACACCGTTAAATAGCACATCATTGAACCCTACACATATTTATTTTTTCTTGCGAAAATTTGTGTTGTAAAACTCTGCAGAATTAAATTCTCAAATATAAAATTCTTCTCATTTCATATGCCTTTTTTAACCCTCCACTGTTCAACCCTACACAAATTTATTTAATAAATATAAAATTAATATTATTAAATTCTACATAACAATATTAATTTTTCATTTATTAAATAAATGTGTGTAGGCTTTGACTATAGAGAGTTAAAAAAAGCTAAAGAAATGTGAAAAATTTGCCATTGTAGAATTTAAATGTGTAGCTTTAAGCAATAATAATTTTCTCACTAAAAAAAAAAGGTAAACTTTCACGGTGTTCAAAAGAATAGAATTTAACAAAATTGATTTTTTTATTCATTAAATAAATATGTGTACGGTTTATCTAAGTGCAGTTTGAGTATGTAGAATTTAAGAAAATTAATTTTTTATTTATTAAATTAATATGTGTAGAGTGTTTGAACTGAATAAAAATACATGTACATAATTTTTATTTTTACATTCTCATCATAATGAGAAGGTATTACATTTGGGCGATTTTGAGCATTCTCTAATTCTAGTGAATCTCGACGTTTTGAGACTTTCTGATGCCGAAAAAATGGGTCTTAAAAAAATGTTTGTCTGTATGTATGTCTGTTTGTCGTCTGTAGTCTGTCTGTAGACTCATTTTGTCCCCACGATAACTTGAACATATCTTAACGAATTGCTTTGATATTTGGTACACGCTTTCAACATGTAAAAATGAAGCTTGAGTTCGTTGTACAGACTAATCCGCCCAAAAATTCAAAAATTATTCAAATTTTAAATTTTTAAATAATTCAATTCTTCTCGAAAACTTTTTTTTTAATTTTCTCTTAAAATACTCCCAAAAGTAAACTTTTTTTTCTTTAACACTTTTCGATACAGATTAAAACAAAAAAATTAAAAAAGTTATGTTCTATAACGTTTAAGGTAACAAAATTTTTAAATTATTTTCGATGTGTTATTTTACTCATTAATTTTTTGCGGCACAGTTTTAACCTATTTTGCCACCTTTTCTTTTAGCAACTTTTTTTTTATTAACTTTAAGTTAATAAAAAAAATAAATGCACTAATAAAGAGGTTAAAAATTTTTGTTTAAAAAAATTCGCTTGAGATCCGCGAATATTTTTATTATTCATAGAGATGTAGTTCAGAACTAGAATTTTATGTAATTTTCTTTCTATTGAATCAGTGAAATTCCACTGATCAATCAGTGACATAATAATCACTGATTGAAATAGAGAGGAGTAAACGCTGATTTAAATACAGTTAAAACCACTGATTTTCAGTTAATAATCTACGATATAAAACAGAAAAATAATTTTCATTAACACAAATCAGAAAGTAAAAAGAACTTGCCGCGCATACTCTCTAAATCTGAATTAGTCAAAATTTTACTAATTGAATTAGTAACACTATATTTTACTAATGAATTAGTTGTTTCATCACTTTCTACTAAAAAAAATAATCACTTTTCATTACTGAATTAATTAGTAGTGCTTTTTCTACTAAAAAAAATAGTCACTTTTAATGACTAAATGAATTGTAGAGATTTTCTTCTAATTTGTTAGTCATGATATGTGCATACATCAAAATAAGCAAAAATAGCTTAATTGAAAATTTTTTAATTTATTATACAACATTATTCTGTTCCAACCAAAGAAAAATCAGTTTAACAAATGCACAAGTAATTATTTTCTATTAAGTAATTATGAAAAAAATATTTATTTTTCTTTATGTCCAGTCATAACAGTTAGGTTTTGTAGGTTATGTTTACCAAAATTGACATATAATTAATTTAGTAATATAATATTAATAATGATGATATTGATATTTTGATCAAATTGAATGTGTTCAAACTCAGTTCTTCAAATGTTTGTATAGATGGCCAAAAAACACTCCAAACTATTGTTGTTATGTTAATGTTAATTAATTTAATTAACAAATCTAAATCAATATTGACACATTTATAAGACTCTAATTACAAATTTATATAATAATTAAATTTGTATAGAAAACAAATCGACTTTACCTTATTTATTAGCGATTTGACAACGAGTTTATGACAATTTGTTTATAAGAGACATTTTGTAACTAATTTTCATAGCCTCCTTTGGTTGAGCGCGTCAAGGCGCAGCTCCCAAGGTAGAAGGCAAGGTAATGGGTTCAAATCCTAGTGACATCTCCCATACCAGTAATTATCGCAGAATAATTTCGAAAATGAAATAAATAAATTTTTTTTATTGATTCACGTTATTTAAACTATATAAAAACAAAATATAATCGTTTTCTATTTTTTAAGCAATAATTTTTGTCAATTTTCAAAATAAATACGTCTACATTACCTACTTTATCTACCTATGTATACCTATCTAGAAACTGAAACTACTAATTCATTTAGTGGTAGATTAGTTACAGATTGAATTAGTAACTTTTGACTAATTCACAGTAAACGAATCCGCCCTATTTGAATTAGTCAAAAATGACTGTGAATTAGTCAAAAATGACTAATTCAGATTTAGAGAGTAGATTACTGCCGTACTTTTTAAGAAATACACTATCTGCCTTATGTAGATATGCATCTAGATATAATATCAAATTTTTACAAAATGATATAATACGCTTTTTAGTGCAAATTTCAATCTTATAAGCTTATTACTCCCATTTTTATCTTGAAAAGGTTAATAGATGCGAATAATAACAGTGTGCTCAAAAAAAGTACTTTTTTTAACAAACTGCCCATGTAGCACGTAATATTACCCGGTAATATTACTGTAATATTACACCGTCCGACAAAATTCAACTTTTTTTTTTGACCCAAAAAAATCCAACATTTTCGGAAACTAGGACCAAAAAAAATACCCGTGTCTGACCGTTTTTCTAGATCAAGTCGTTTGTGGTTTTTAGGAGTGAAAACAACCCCTAAATGAAAAGTGACAAGATATCTTTTAAAAATTATTAATATTTTATAAAATTTTGCATCTGGAGGTTTTCGGGGTCGCTGATTATTAATCTGATGTCAGATTTTCAAAATTCAAAATAGTGGATCCAATATGTCGGTCAAAAATTTAAAAAGTTATTAATTTTTTTTTTATATCCGCCATTTTGAATTTTGAAAATTTGACATCAGATTCGTCACCAGCGAACCTAAAAACTCCTAGATACCAAGTTTTATAAAAAATTAATAACTTTTTAAAAATTTGATCGTCATTTTGGATCCGCCATTTTGAATTTTCAAAATCTGACACCAGATTAATGATCAGCAACCCTGAAAACCCCCAGATAACAAGTTTTTTAAAATATTAATAATTTTTAAAAGATATCTTGTCACTTTACATTTAGGGGTTATTTTCACCCCTGAAAACCACAAACGACTTGATCTAGAAAAACGATCAGACATGGGTATTTTTTTTTGGTCCTAGTTTTCGAAAATGTTGGTTTTTTTTGTTGGTCAAAAATGGTATCGGACGGTGTTACAGTAATATTAAAATTTCCGCCCCATGGTAATATTACCGATTGATATTACTGTATTATTACATTAATATTACTGAAATATTACAGAAAAGTTTCAAAAAATTTTCGAAAACCACTTAAAAATATTTGATTGATTAAATATTATCTTTTTCTGCTTTATCATAAAAAACTTTGAAATTTTTATGTATTTCAAATAAGCGTGTAATGTTAAAGTAATATTACAGTAATATTACTGTAATATTTCAGTAATATTACTGTAATATTTCAGTAATATAAACTGGTAATATTACCATGAGACGAACATTTTTAATATTACTGAAATATTAAGTGCACTAAAAAAAATGTTGCCGAGAAATTCAACTACCATTTGGTAGTTGACTAGAAAGTAGTTACAATAACTACTTTTTAGTTAATCTAATCATTTTCATGTAGTTAATGTAACTATTTTTAAGAAGTTAATAAGTAATAGTTGATTTTACGTAAATATGTAGTTAAAGTACAACTACTGGTCGGTAATAAAATTAACTTTCTTAACGTAGTAACAACAACTGTAATTGTAGTCAACTCAAAACTTCAAGAGTAGTAAATCCAACTACTATTCACCAGTTATATGAAAAGTAGTAAAAGGAATTATTTTCTTTAATTAATATAACTGCTTTTTGTGTAGTAAATTTTTTATTAATTTCTATGATTTTATAGGATTTAATAAAATTCTTGTTGTAGAATTAACAAGTCGTCTGTAATTAAAACTACTACTTTAAGTAGTAAATTTTTACTATTTTAATTAATTCGATAAGCTTGAAGTACATTTTTGATGTAAAATTTACAAATTGTTTCCAATTAAAACTACTACTTTAAGTAGTAGATTTTATTACTTAAACTGGGTCAATAGGCTTTAAGAACATTTATGTTGTAGAATTAAAAAATCCTTTGTAATTGAAACTATCACTTTAAGTAGTAGATTTTACTGTACTATGCAATTAAACAACTTATAATATAATTAAAAGATGAAAAATTTAGAAGTCAAAACTTAAAAAGGATAGTTATAGCAACTAATAAAAGTAGTAAAAATGACTACTTTAAATAGTTAAATTACCAATTGGACAAGCAGAAACTAGTCTTCGAGTAGTTTGCAGACTGTCGTAGCGAGCGTGCGTGGTTAGTTGGTTAAGGTATCGGATTGCGAGCGTTAGGGTCAAGGGTTCAAATCCCGTCGGTTAGAAATTTTCTCTGTTAGGGAATAAAAATAAGCGTTAGGGCATAAAATAAACGTCAGTATAGAAGAGAGGATGAAAAAGTCAATTCTACTGATAATAAACAATTATAAATAATAAATAATTTTATTTTCCTATTTTAAGTAGTAAAATCTACTACTTGAAGTAGTAGTTTTAATTGCAAAAGATTTATTAATTCTACGAAAAAATGTTCTTAAAGCCTATTGAACCACTTTCAGTAGTAAAGTTTACTACTTAAAGTAGTAGTTTCAATAGCAAAATATTTATTAATTGTACCAAAAAAATGTTCTTAAAGCCTATTGAACCTATTTAAGTAGTAAAATCTACTACTTACATCTTGAGTTGTTTTAACATTTTTAAATTGAATTAATATAATCACAAAATGTCATTCAACCAATTACATTCTTAATTGCACTGAGAAAAAAAATTTAGTGTTTGCAACAAAATTATTTGGTTAGGCAATTTTGGTTCTTGGTTTTGGCTGAAACAAAGTCGTAGAGTTATCTCAACCAAACATTTATTTAGGACAACAAAATTATTTGCTTGAACATTTTTAAATTCCAACCAAAATTTGGTTATGACAACAAAATAATTTGGTTAACACAACAAAATAGTTTGGTCTAAAAAACCAAATGATCGTTTGTTGTCCTAACCAAAATTTGTTTGCGACAACCAAATAATTTGATTCGCTCTCAGCTTATAGCTTAATAGGACAGTTAGTTTAAGTCTCTCACAATGATGGGTAGACCAATGGTCAGAGCTCCCGACCTTCAGTTTTAAAACAGAGGTTCGATCCTAGGCGGAGATGAGATTTTTCATAGTCCACAAATATTTCAATTGGATAAATATAAATTAAACGTTAAATTGGATAATAAATAAATAATGAAATAAATAAGGTAGAATAAAATTTTTAATTTGACAAAAAAAACTGTTTGAATAATATGCTTCATGATTATAATCATATAATTAATTATATTTTATAAATTGCATTTAATTGGAAAATATAATTTAATATCTTAAATTTAAGTAAATGATGTTAAGCACTTTTCTGAGTTATAAAAAGCAAAAGACCTATAGGTCTTTTGCAAGTTCAAATGACATCAAGAAGTTATTATTCGTTTTCACGTATCGTAGTTGGTAAAGCGTTAGTCATAATCCGTAGTTCGTAGGTTCGATTCCCCCCATGCGTTAGATTTATTTATTTCTCAGGTTTACGTTTAATCATTAATTCCATGTATGAATTAGTTGAAAAATGAAAATATGCGATCATAGCATGTAGAAATTACATATTTTTTAATTTATTTATTTGAGTAAGAATGTAATTTAGAAATGGAAGAATTAGTAAATAAGTATGTTATTTATTCAATTCAAATTTTGATTTATTTGAATCAAAAAATTCTTACATTTTATGCAAATAAATTATGTATTTGGATCAAATAAAATAATAATTGCCGCAATTAAAGAGGTTTTAGTTTCAATTAAAACAATTACTTATGACAAATAATCGAATATTTGATTCAAGAAAATTTTTAGTTGTTTCAAGAAAAATATTTTATTAATGCAAATAAATATTTATTTGAATCAAAAAACATGCAGTATTGAATGGAATAATTTTCATAATTGATTCAAATAATTATTTATTAGCTTTGAATATTCCATTTCTTTGATTTGAATACTTTGTATTTGATTCAAATAACTATTTATTTGATACGATAAAATAAAATACTTATAGGTTTAGTAAATGTGTATTTGGTTCAAACTCATATTTATTGGATAATAGACAAGTAAATGATGTATTTGGATCAAATACTTTTTATTTGATCCAAATAAATCTTTTTTTCAGTGTATATACAATTTTTCAAAATATTCGCCATTTTTACTTTTTTGGTCTCTTGTCAAAATACAACATTTTCCTAAATAAAAAGAATTTCAAATGAATCTTAGTTTTTTGATTAGGAAAATTTTGTATTTTGATAATGAATCCAAAAAATATAAAATGGCGAATATTTTGAAAATTTGACTTGATTTTGAAAAACGGCTAACGCCATTGAATTCAGCCTACCCAAATTAGGTTAATATACCATATGACCATCCAAGTAACACACTGCCCAAGTAGCACGATATATCAACCAGATGTCACGGTGATATCACCGAGGAATGTCACCGTGACATCAGGAAAATGTAAAAATATCCGCCTTACGGTGATATCACCTCGATGTCACCGTGTGATATCACCGTAAGGCGGACATTTTGACATTTTCCTGATGTTACGGTGACATTCCTCGGTGATATCACCGTGACATCTGGTTGATATATCGTGCTACTTGGGTGAAAAAAAACTAGTAGGTTTTACTACTTTTTAACTACTCTGCGTAGTAAAATAGGTCCTCAATTATATTTAAAAGGTTCTATTGACTATATAAAAATAGGTAAACCACACGGAAAGAAAGTTTGTATCAATATTTGACATTATGGTGTTACTTTTTAGTATATTTAGTTACAATTGCGGAACATTTAAGCATAGTAACGATTTTCGATATTATTTTTAAGAATGATTAAAATAAAAATAAGAATATATAATATAATTGGAAAGAAAACTTGGTATAATATTTACGAAATTTGAAATATTTGTATTAAAATACAAAAGTGTCAAATTTTCTTAAGTTGTTTATCAAGTATTATAACCAAAAATTTCTAATTCCGTAGTTAAAATTGTATTAAATGGTATAATTATTTCACATTTTAATATATTTGATATGAAAATGGACGAAAATTGAAAATAAATATCAAAAATTGACGAGACTCGGCGAAATTTGACGAAGTTGAACAAGCACGACCGTTCGGAATTGTCCGATCCTCACCGAGTGGTGACGAAGTCCTAACGGGCTAGATACGGACTTGAATTACATGTACATATAACAAAATTCGAAGATATTATGTTAAATTAGTAAAAAAAATGTTCTTTAAGAAATAATAGAATGTTTAATTATTCCTAAATGAATAATCATTTTATTTTTTTTCACCTTTCTCACAAGCGCAGAAAAATCTGTTCAGTTAGTATATTAGGATGAACACATCAGTTTCCTATATCAGCGTGTATTTGTGTGCGAAGCGTTATTCTGCGTTTATCTATGCGTGTTTCTGTCATATTTTGTTACGACTGAACCACTTCGGATTTTTTGTATAATTTTAGCGAAATTCGAAATACTCGTTCTAAATTTTCATATAAATTTATTTAATAACAAAATTCTAGATTTAATTTACGGAATATTAATTTCAGTTTCTGAAATATATTTACTGTACAGACTATTGATAAAAATATACCAATTTTCGTTATCATCCCCGAATGTTCCGCGTTTCTAAAACAGAATACTAAATTTTCCTACCAGATTTATCGAATATTGCTACAAACTTTCTTTCCGTGCAAACTCAGAAAAATGTATAGTCAGAGCAACCAAAATTTGGTTGGGCCAACAAAAAAATTTTGTTGGTATTTAAGCAACCAAACTATTTGTTTGAGTCAACCAAAAAATTTGTTGAGTGTTTTTTGTTGGCATAACAAAAATGTTTGGTTAGCTCAACCAAATTTTTTTTGTTAGGTCAACAAAAATGTTTGGTTGATCAAAAAAACAGTTTTTTTGTAAAATTAAAAATTTTATTCTACCTTATTTATTTTCATTTTATCTGTTTTATTTATTTCATTATTTATTTATTATCCAATTTAACGTTTAATTTATATTTATCCAATTGAAATATTTGTGGACTATGAAAAATCTCATCTCCGCCTGGGATCGAACCTCTGTTTTAAAACTGAAGGTCGGGAGCTCTGACCACTGGTCTACCCATCATTGTGAGAGACTTAAACTAACTGTCCTATTAAGCTATAAGCTGAGAGCGAATCAAATTATTTGGTTGTCGCAAACAAATTTTGGTTAGGACAACAAACGATCATTTGGTTTTTTAAACCAAACTATTTTGTTGTGTTAACCAAATTATTTTGCTGTCATAACCAAATTTTGGTTGGAATTTAAAAATGTTCAAGCAAATAATTTTTGTTGGCCTAACAAAATGTTTGGTTGAGATAACTCTACGACTTTGTTTCAGCCAACCAAAATTTGGTTACAAGAACCAAAATTGCCTAACCAAACAATTTTGTTGCAAACACTAAATTTTTTTTCTCAGTGTATTATCATGAATCATCCCAGGTGAATTTTCAAAAAAAGTGTAAATATATATTTATTAAAAACGCGTTTTTCGTTGTTCTGAATCACTGTAAACATTAATTTTTTGTTGATGAAAAATATTTGACTTTTGGACTTAGAATATTAAATAATATATATAAATAAATGAATAGTATCAAATAACTCATAATTCTCATTACACTTAAATATTTAATTGATCAAAATATTTTATTTTCCTTTAATAAAGTAGTGTATTAACATTAAATAACGCATTATTTACATTAAATAATTTAATTAATTAGAATTAATAAATTTATTGTATCAAATACTTTTTATTTGTATCAAAAAAATGAAATATTTAAGTGAAATAAATAAATTTATAGTTGCAAGTTACTCATTATTTTCGTTTCAAATAAACATTTAATTGATTAAAATATTTTTTTATTTGTCTTAATAAAATAGTGTATTAGTATTAAATAATTTAGTTGACTTGAATCAGTTAAATAAAGTTATTGTATCAAATACCCCAGGTAGAAAAATTAACATTACTAACGTTACTAATATTACTAACGTTACTAATGTTACTAACGTTAGTACCTATAAAAAAATTAAGAAAATGTTTCTAAATTGTATTTTTGCAGAAACTTGTCGAAAATCGACCACCAGGAAGTATTTAATGTTCTTACCCGCACTTTTTATAATTTTCATTTCTATTATCACTTCCACTTTTTTATTTTCATTACCGTTTCCACTTTCACTTTTTCTAATTCTCATTCGCACTTCCATTCCCACTTGCACTCTTTCTAATTCTCATTTCCACTTCCACTTTTTTATTTTCATTACCACTTCCACTTTTTCTAATTTTTATTCCCACTTCCCTTTTTCTAATTTTCATTTCCCACTTCTACTCCCATTTTTTCCACTTCTAATTTTCATTAGCTGTTGCCATTTCGACTAAAACTCTTTCTAATTTCCATTTACACAACCATTTCCACTTTTTTTAATTACCATGTATGGAAATTAGAAAAAGTGAAAGTGATAATGAAAATTTAAAAAATTAGGAATGGATGTGAAAATATAAAAAAGTTGTAATGAAAATAAAAAAGTAAAAGATGAAATGGGAATGAAAATTGGAACAAGTGGAAGTGAAAGTGTGAATGAGAATTAGAAAAAGTGGTAGTGGCAATGAATATAAAAACCTGGAAATGGAAATAGGAATGGGAATGAAAATTAGATAAAGTGGAAGTGGCAATGAATATAAAAAAGTGGAAATGGGAATGGGAATGAAAATTAGAAAAAGTGGAAGTGAAGTGGAAATGAGAATTAGAAAGAGTAGAAGTGAGAATGGAAGTGCGAATGAGAATTAGAAAAAGTATAAGTGGAAATGGGAATGAAAATTATAAAAATTTTAAGTGGAAGTGAAAGTGGTAATGGGAAAGTAGTGGCAAAGTTTCTGTGAAAATATATTTTAGAAACTCTTAATTTTTTTTATAGGTACTAACGTTAGTAACATTAGTAATGTCAGTAACATTAGTAACGTTAATTTTTTCACCTGGGACTTTTTATTTGTTTCAATAAAACGAAATATTTGAGTGAAATAAATAAATAAATTGTTTCAAGTAAATCATTATTACGTTTCAAATAAATATTTAATTAATTGAAATATTTTTTTATTTTTCTTGATAAAATAGTGTACTAGCATTAAGTAACGAATTATTTGTATTATATAATTCAGTTTTTTTGAATCAATTACATAAATTTATTGTGTAACTCATGCATTTTTTTTAAATTTTGCAATAAACGAAAAAAACCATAAATTTTGGGACTATTTATGGTTTTCACCATAAACATCAAATTTTTGGGTATTGTCACTATGATTTTTATAACACAGCCCCACAAAAAAAAAAAGTGTCATGTACTTTTGACCGGAATACCCTAACCCTATGTATTTTGACGCGCTGAGCACGAATCCGAAGTCCGTTTTGCTCCATCACGTCTGGATTTTTTTCTAACCTCAAAAAACATGTCCAATTTTGAGAAGTAGGCGATTTTTTTAAAAATTGATGTATTAACTTCAAACTTGGTATCTGGGGGTTTTTTGTTTTGCTGATTACGAATCTGAAGTTAGATTTTCAAAATCAAAAATGGCGGATCCAATATGGCGGACGAATTTTGAAAAAATTTTAAGATTTACTTCAAACTTGGTATCTAGGGGTTTTTTGGGTCGCTGATTACGAATCTGATGTCAGATTTCCGAAATTCGATATGTCTGATTCAATATTAAGGAATTATTTTTAAAAAACTGTCAGATTATTATGAAATTTGGTATCTACAGGTTTTCTAAGTTGCTGACAAGTAACACTAGGGAAGTGCCATACGCCGATTTTTCTGAAACTTGGCAGTTTTGTAGTTTTTTGAAAACAATTTGACACGTATGTTTTGTTTTTCCCCAAAAGCTGATTTATGGGGGGGAAATACCCCTTGAATTTTTTTTTGGTAGGGGGACATTATTTTACGAAATTTTTCAAAAATTAATGTGCAATAGTGTATCTGGGGGTTTTTTGGGTCACTGATTACGAATCTGATGTCAGATTTCAAAAATTCAAAATGGCATATCCAACATGGACTTCTATCGGCCACATTAGATACGCCATTATCAATTTTTGAAAACTGACATCAGATTCGTAATCAGCGACCGAAAAAACCCCTAGATACCAAGTTTGAAGTAAATCTTAAAATTTTTTCAAAATTCGTCCGCCATATTGGATCCGCCATTTTTGATTTTGAAAATCTAACTTCAGATTCGTAATCAGCAAAACAAAAAACCCCCAGATACCAAGTTTGAAGTTAATACATCAATTTTTAAAAAAATCGCCTACTTCTCAAAATTGGACATGTTTTTTGAGGTTAGAAAAAAATCCTGACGTGATGGAGCAAAACGGACTTCGGATTCGTGTTCAGCGCGTCAAAACACATAGGGTTAGGGTATTCTGGTCAAAAGTACATGACACTTTTTTTTTTGTGGGGCTGTGTAATCAGCGCATCAAAATACATAAAAGTACGTAGTATAAGAAAAACCAAAAATATTTTTAAAAAATTCAAAAATTTTTGAAAAATTTTGAAAAAATTGTAAAAATTGTTTGCCCATTATCGGTCTAGGCTTAAAAGTTTCGTAAAAAGCAGTAGTTTTTTTTAAAAAATTTTGAAAAAAATCGTTCAGTACGTCCAATGCGAAAAATGACTTTTTATCATTAAAACTCAAAAATTTGATAGTAATATCGTTTAAAAAAAAATCGATTTTTTTTAAAAAGTACGTTTAAAAACACACACTTTGAAAAAAAGACTTTTAAAATTGATGCATTTTTAAGAAAGTTATGAGCATTCAAAAATTACAAGTCATGAAAATTCTCCAATTTTCAAAATTCCATAACTCGAAAACGGCTTGCTTAAAAAATTTGAAAAAATTCATGGAAGCTAGTCTCAATTAGTACTAAAAGAAAAAAAACCTCACAAAATCGGAGATGAAATTGCAGATGGACTTACACTTTGGCGTGGAATACATCATATACAGTATTATTGCCTGTATGAAAAAGTTCCCTGTTTTTCTTAGTTTGTAAGTAGGCGTCAGCTGGGTCCTATCTAAGCTTCCCAGTTTTCAAAAATGTCGAAGAATTACAGTCAAAAAATTTCATGGTTTTGACTACATTTTAACTATTTCTCCTAGTTCCAGGAGGGGCCTATAACAAACAGTAGTTGATACAACTATGTAAAAATAGTCAGATTAACTATAAAGTATAGTAAAAATTACCACTTTTACAGTAAATATAACCAAATAAAGAAACTGTATCAATGATTTTTTGTCAGTCACATTAACTATAAACAATATTAACATTAACAATGGGTTGCAGTACCTAATTTTCATAGTTCTAGGAGGCCCCAATTAATGTCCCAATGGAAAACTGCCACGAGTAACCATTGGCGTATTAATTGGCACAATGATGGGAGCCAATGAAAAAAACCATTGGCACCCAATAATGGACCATTATTGGTAAAGTCATGGGCTGTCCACGCCGATGCCAATGATTGGCAACCATCATTGGCAAATTATTGGCAACCAATAGACCTTCTCATTTAAGACCGGAACTTCGCGTGACGCCATGACACACGGCGCGAATTCAAATGTTTCGAGCACTTTTGTGTCAGAATGTATGGTGCTAATACGATTTCAATTAAAATTATGAATGAAAATGATATTCCAGGAGCCAAATTAATGTTCGATCATGTTGAAAAAATACCATATGTCAATTTAAAAGATGGTTGAAGTGCCGGAATCAGTATTTAAAGAACAAGTAACTTAGTTTAAAAAGGCTCTCGAATGTGACGTAAATGGACCAAAAGAAATAACCGATGATCAGAATACGGAAAAATGGAAGAACTTAAGAAAGCTTCTAATAACTGCTTCCAATGTAAAAAGTTATGTTTTACCAAAAAATGGTAAAGAATTATTTAATTTAGTAAAACGAAATTTATGGGAAGATTTATCAATAGATTTTGTTCCTGCTTTGAAATACGGAAGAGAAAATGAAGAAAAAGCTGCAGGAGATTACATCGCAAATTTTGGATTTCAGGTTGAAAAAACAGGTTTATGGATAAATTCAAATTTTGTAGGACTAGGAGCATCTCCAGATGCTTTGGTGTATGATGCTCGAGAGGAATGTCCTTTTGGATTACTCGAAATTAAATGTCCAAAAGCCCTTCAAAATTTAAAACCCATCGATATTCTCCAGTTGAATTCTAAACAAAGAACCAGCTTTTGTTGTCAGTTAATCGGTTCTGATTTAATACTGAAAAGCAATCACAAGTATTCAGATTCAACTTCAAACGGCCATCACTGAACGTTTGTAGTGTGATTTTCTCATATGGACACCTCAAGGAATCCACGTGGAACGAATTAGTTTTGATTGCGACATGGTAGAATATATTACTACTAAAGCAATCGCTTTTCATGAAAATATTTTATGTCCAGAGTATTTTGAGATGCGGATACCAAGGAATTTAATGCCATTTTATTTGAGAGCTGTTGCTGAAAAAGAATGATACTTTTTAAAAAATTTATGGAAATATAGTAGTTTTTAAATTTTATTAGTAAAGCATAATCTTTTTTTAAAGTCGTGAACGTCTTCCAAATATTTATTATGGAAAATTTCAAATATATATTTTACTAAAAAATTTCAACTTACGGATTAAAAAATATATTCATATATATTAACTAAATTATAAGAATTTTTTAAAATATGTGAGACGTCCTTTAAAAAATTGTTAACAAATATTTAAAATATTCTACTTACTGATAATTTATGAATGCTAAAGACTGAAAAAATACATGTATTAAAAACGTTTTCTTTCAAAGATTTAATAATAACTAGTTTAAGTTTTAATAAAACGTTTTATATGTATAAAAAACAATATAATCGAAATATTTTGTTAATCAATTTTATTTGTACTATGATACAATTGTTATGTAAAGTACATAAGTTTAACAAAATAAATTAAAATTATTTTATGCAATTGGATTTTAACAATTTAATTAAAAAATTGTAATAATGATCTAACACTGTATACCTAAATCAAAATACGGTGCAGCCTTTGAGAATTAGATAATTTAAATCTTAATTAGTCATTAAAAACTATTAGACTGTGGAAACTTGTCAAGCAAGAACATATAAACACTATTTGATTTATAGAACCTCTCATATTTAAGGGAAATATTTGTTGTAAAATACGATAATTTTTTAATCTTCCAATTGCATGTTCTACGTAAATTCGTTGTTTCGCTATAATTTTTGTTTTCACTTCTTCTGAAGGCGTTAAATAAGCCTGATTTCTCAAAAAAGGTGGAATGTTTAAAAAAACTCTCTTTTCTTCTAAAATGTCATCAATCGTGAAACCCCTGTCTGCTACAACAATCTAAAGGTTCGAGTTTGTCCACTAATTTTGATTCTATAACAATTTGACGATCAGATATGAAACCCTCATATACGTTCGAAACGAAGGAGATGGAGCAATTTGGCGTAATGCTAATTAAAACTTTGAATGTCGTATGCGCTTTATACTGAGAGTACAAATTTCCTTGATGTTCGAAGTTTCGAGGAGCTTGGCAAAAAATTTCTGTACAATCTAAAATGACTCTGATATTTTAAAAATTTTTAAATACACGGAAAAAACAAACTAACTATTTTAGCACCAAACTGCTTTATCCTTTATTAGTATGCAATTTCGTTTACCTATTAAAGTATGAAATAATGCTTTTTTAGTTTAAAGTAAGTCCATACTAAATAAGTATAATGGTTATACTCTTTTAGTAATAGTGACGTACTTTAAAAGCATAAAGTTGATGCCCGCGAAGTACGACATATAGTCTACCTAAAATAGCAAGAGCTTCTTCCTTTTTGGTGTATAAATTCTTGCAACCTGCGTTTTGGCCTATATCGATATATCAATGGTTGGAAGGAGAAGGAGGCGTGGCCAAAACGCAGGTTGCAAGAATTTATACACCAAAAAGGAAGAAGCTCTTGCTATTTTAGGTAGACTATATGTCGTACTTCGCGGGCATCAACTTTATGCTTTTAAAGTACGTCACTATTACTAAAAGAGTATAACCATTATACTTATTTAGTATGGACTTACTTTAAACTAAAAAAGCATTATTTCATACTTTAATAGGTAAACGAAATTGCATACTAATAAAGGATAAAGCAGTTTGGTGCTATAATAGTTAGTTTGTTTTTTCCGTGTACTGATGGCAAATTCTGACTAATTTGTTGGCGAGACGGAAAAATTTTAGGCTCTGGATGGGTTTTGAATTCTAAGTGCATACACTGTATCCAAGTGTTAAAAATTTGTGTTACAAGGCCAACAGAAGCGAAAAACCTGTAAGCAATGTCTTCTACCGGAAGACCTATTCGTAAGCGCATGAGGAAAATAATTAATTCTTGTATCTTTGAAAATCTACGATTTCTCACCGTATTGCCTTCTTTTGATTTTGAACCAAAGTAGTTTCATATTCAAACAAGCGGAAGCAACAAATTTAGCAGAATTAAAATTTGAGTGAAATCTAATCCTGTGTAAAATTTACATTTCTCGTCATTTTCTTTTAAGGAAGACTGAAAATGATTAATTGCTTTTCTTTTTTCTGGACATTTCGATGGTTTCGAAGTCGGTAATTTTTCGTCATCGGTGACAACAGGAAATTCTTTCGGAGTCTGTGTGCCCCTGTCCTCGTTCCTTTTTGGCGGTACAAAATTACGTTGCTCATGACATTTGCAAAAACAAGATATTTCAGTTTGAGATTCTTGAGTGTTTAATGTAATGACATCTGTTTGGGATCCTTGTTCGCTCACAGATTTTTTGATTCATAACTTTCAAATCTCATTATGTCCTCAGAGTTTTCATGTACTACACTTGTCATCGATTCAACATTACTGTCAAAATTCTATAACAAATAAAAAATAGTAAAGATAATATATTTTACAATATTGATGGTATTGTTTCGGAACTTAAAACCAATCTTTTATTGCTACTATTTAAAATATTTTTTATTTTATATAATATACATACAGTTGTATTACTGAACAATAATACTACTAGAATTACAATAAAAAGAAATTTTCTGAAACATAAAAACAATTAATATTCAATTAGGTATCTCACTTTAATTATTCTTTCGTTTTTTTGTTCTAGAAGAAAGTTAATGGCCCTTTATTATCTTTAACATTTATTTTTTAAATGAAAAAAATTTTATGCGCTCACTTTATAATTTATTTTTGTTATTTAAAAATGGAAATTATTTAACTTTGGTAATTGAGCCTCCGGAAAGTAAAACTACACATAGAATTTCCACGGGCGTTTGAGTTGGCCCCTGATGATTAAAAAATCGATTTTCAAAAAATGCAATTTCATGATAACTATCTTATAGGAAATTTTATGGCGCATCTTTTTTTTCTTATGAAAAAAATTCATAACTCTTACCAATTTCGAGAAAAATGCAAAAAATTGTTTTTTTTGAAAACACAAATTTAATTAAATTTTTCACTTCAACTCGCTGGAAAATAAAAAGTTATGAATATTTTTGGATGAAATTTATAAGGGATATAGTTTAAACTATCCTAAAGACAACAAACTTTGAATAAACGCAAATTTTTTCATTTGAAGAAAGTTAATAATTTTTTTATTGAGCAGTGTAAAAATTATGGTTTTCAAACTTCAGGCGCTTGGTTTATCTGAAAAATTTTCACTTCGGAAAAACTTCCAGTGAAGAAGTTGTTCATTAAGGTGTAATAAAGATTTTTGTAAAATAGTTTTACAATCCGATTAACCGTTTAGAAAATATAAGTGAAAAACTATTTTCCGTCATATGCGAGAGAGTCAACAATTGGCCGTTTCCACGGAGCAAGGCACGTTGCCGTCGCAGCGGTCTCAAGGTCATTTGGATTTACTTACTATAGAAAAGGTAACATTTATTTATGTATTCTAGAAAATTTTTTATTTCTTAACCCTATTACATTTTTGATTAAACAGCAGTCTTAAACAGTATAAGCGTAATACTGTTTTTTGAAATCAGGAAAGATGTGCGTAATCTCTACATTTAATGCACTTGACAACAAAGCTAAATAAGTAAAAACAGTGTAGTTTCCATTCTGGCCACCTGCGGCATCCGAAAACAGAATAATTTTTGAATAACGAGATTGATCGAATTCGTGATCAATCGCATGTTGCAAAAAACTGCAAATGGTATTTGCCCCTTTTTTTGCGTGTCCCTCAAAATATGGGTACATATAACTATTGTTTGTAACATGATTGTGAACATTGAAAAGGTACATATAGAGTTTTCTTTTATAAAATTGATCACTAACAGACAACTTGGGCAAAATTAAATTTTGTGCGTAATCGAATTTGCAAGATAACACAGTCTTATCTGCTAGTAATCTTTTTTTTAAAACTTGATATTCCTGAACCATTTGCTTATGCTTAACCATTTCTGATGATTCTAAGCTGTTATTAATTACATTTATTTCACACAGGTCACACATATCTGTGTGAGGTCTCTTAAATGTGAATGGTAAGTGATGATTGAAATATTAAGTGTAAGAGGATTCACTTATAGGGCACTCGCAATTTTTCTCACTTTCGTAGAACTCCGTGAATGAGTAATACAATGTTATCAAGTCTAATTCAGGATTTTCAAAATAATATAAAGAAGAATTATCGTAGTGTGCTTTTCTATGACGCTGATTGTAACAATGAGTATCAATTAATTCTGTCATCTCGTTAGTTAATTTTAAAGCTCCTACGTGATTTCCCCTTTCATCTTTCAAACTTCTTTGTTCTAAAATTTTTGTTTGAATAGTTCTTAATCTATTTTCTCCCAAATTTAATGATTTGCATAAAAATGACTTACAAACTTCTACATTCAATTCACCAAATTGACAATAATAAAAAATCCATGTAATTAATCTTGATTTAGCAGCATCGACTTTCACGTTTGAAGGATCTTTACATTTCATTAAACTTGCTAACAAAATATTTTGTTTATTATAATCTCCCAGTTCCCAAAAAGTTGAGTAAAATTTTTGTTGGGCTTCTTTTCCGATTTTTTCAAAACATTTTTTCCCTTTACGACAAAATTCGACAGGTTCGAACGCTCTGCTTGGAACAAGTTTTTTATTTCTTGATTCATATTCTTCACCCTAACATAAATAATATGTAAAAATTACTTTAATTATACTTCTATAAAATTTTTATAAAATGTTTATTTCATTTGTATTTTTTTATATGAAATTTGAATATTAACACTTTAGTCAGAGAAAAAAGTCTTTAGATAAACATTCTTGTATAAAAAAACTAATACGACTTTATAATAAAATATAAATAACGTAAGTAATTCAGCATTATAAAATAAAGAAATTTACAATTGAAAAAATGAAAAGTGTTTTAAAAACATTTTTTACAATTAAACAAAAGGTAAACATTAAGACGTATCAAATTCTGCATTCTTTTAATAGCTTAAAAAAATAGTAATTTAAAAAAGTTTCAGACTATTTAAAAAAAATTAATTAAACATTTTACATTTAAAAAAATAATTAGTAGAATATTTTTCATTTAAAAAAAATATTTTTATTTAAACCTGTAAAACTTTGATTTTAGTCTAATTTCTTCATATATTCACAATCTAATTTAAAAAATTTAATTATAAAATAAATTTCAATAAATAACACTAAAGATTTTCTATTGAAAAAAATGAAACTTCACTTACCTTATTTCTTTTTATTTTTCGCAAATTACACCGGCACACAAAAAAAAAAAATTCGAGTGCGAAGACCGCCACATGGTAGGTTCTCTTCCTTAAGATGTATCTAAAGAGAAAATCCTAGTCCGACCTCGAGTTTGGTTCTTGTTTCATTTTTACAGGCCTGGTGGGGGGGTGTAGTTTGAGAAATTAACATATATGGGAATTTAATTTCTTTTATCAACTGAAAGTGAATGTTTGCTTATTCTAACTGTGGATTTTGATTCAGTGGCACTAATTACATGAAAATTTAATAAATACACAAATTTAAAAATGGCGGATCCAATATGGCGGACCTAAAATGGTGGATTTTTTGAAAAATTTGCTTGGATTTCCTTGAAACTTATTACTAGGGGGTTTTTGGGGTCGCTGATTACGAATTTGATGTTACTTTTTCAAAATTCAAAATGGCGGATCTAATATGGCTGAAAATTTTCGAAAAATTGTTTGGTTTTTGTAAAAAATTGCTATTTTGGGCTGTTTAGGTTGCTGAATAAGATTCTGACACTTCTATTTTTTAAATTTTGCAATAGTGAATTTAATGTGGTTGACAATTAAAATTTTTTTATTTTCTCGATGGTTTACCCTGAATCTGAATTCACCAAAATTTAGTAATGGCTTGATGTAAAAGTTGTCAAAATATAACTGCATATCTGTAAAAATACAACCTCAAGTTAGTTGTCTTATAAATAATATTTCTCCGATTTAATTTCTATTTTTTCTATTTTCGCGACTAGGACACCTCCCCGTGGTGAAGGCGGGCAACGAATTTTCGGCTAAGTTTCTAGGTTTAAAATATGCCTTCATGGCAAAAGTAGATAAGAAGATTACGATGCAGAAGAGGGATACCTCAGTATCAAGCCATTACTAAATTTTGGTGAATTCAGATTCAGGGTAAACGATCGAGAAAATAAAAAAATTTTAATTGTCAGCCACATTAAATTCACTATTCCAAAATTTAAAAAAAAGAAGTGTCAGAATCTTATTCAGTAACCTTAACAGCCCAAAATAGCAATTTTTTACAAAAACCAAACAATTTTTCGAAAATTTTCAGCCATATTAGATCCACCATTTTGAATTTTGAAAAACTAACATCAAATTCGTAATCAGCGACCCCAAAAACCCCCTAGCAACAAGTTTCAAGAAAATCCAAACAAATTTTTCAAAAATCCACCATTTTAGGTCCGCCATATTAGATCCGCCATTTTGAATTTTGAAAAACTAACATCAAATTCGTAATCAGCGACCCCAAAAACCCCCTAGTAACAAGTTTCAAGGAAATCCAAACAAATTTTTCAAAAATCCACCATTTTAGGTCCGCCAAATTGGATCCGCCATATTGAATTTATAAAATTTGACATCAAATTCGTAATCAGCGACCCGAAAAACCCCCTAGTAACAAGTTTCAAGGAAATCCAAGCAAATTTTTCAAAAAATCCACCATTTTAGGTCCGCCATATTGGATCCGCCATTTTTAAATTTGTGTATTTATTAAATTTTCATGTAATTAGTGCCACTAAATCAAAATCCACAGTTAGAATAAGCAAACATTCACTTTCAGTTGATAAAAGAAATTAAATTCCCATATATGTTAATTTCTCAAACTACACCCCCCCACCAGGCCTGTAAAAATGAAACAAGAACCAAACTCGAGGTCGGACTAGGATTTTCTCTTTAGATACATCTTAAGGAAGAGAACCTACCATGTGGCGGTCTTCGCACTCGAAATTTTTTTTTTGTGTGCCGGTGTTATCTAACCAAGATTCTTTATTCTGTAGTCTCTTTCTACCAAGATCCGAGCTTCTGATGAAATCAGACATTTTTTTAAAAAAGAATTTACGTAATGCTAATCCAAAATTAAATAAAAAGAATACTTTTTTTACATTCTCTAAAGTCATTAGTTAGATGTTAAAAGACTTCTGGTACATATTATAGTAAACAAAAATGACCTTGAGACCGCTGCGACGGCAACGTGCCTTGCTCCGTGGAAACGGCCAATTGTTGACTCTCGCGCATATGACGGAAAATAGTTTTTCACTTATATTTTCTAAACGGTTAATCGGATTGTAAAACTATTTTACAAAAATCTTTATTACACCTTAATGAACAACTTCTTCACTGGAAGTTTTTCCGAAGTGAAAATTTTTCAGATAAACCAAGCGCCTGAAGTTTGAAAACCATAATTTTTACACTGCTCAATAAAAAAATTATTAACTTTCTTCAAATGAAAAAATTTGCGTTTATTCAAAGTTTGTTGTCTTTAGGATAGTTTAAACTATATCCCTTATAAATTTCATCCAAAAATATTCATAACTTTTTATTTTCCAGCGAGTTGAAGTGAAAAATTTAATTAAATTTGTGTTTTCAAAAAAAACAATTTTTTGCATTTTTCTCGAAATTGGTAAGAGTTATGAATTTTTTTCATAAGAAAAAAAAGATGCGCCATAAAATTTCCTATAAGATAGTTATCATGAAATTGCATTTTTTGAAAATCGATTTTTTAATCATCAGGGGCCAACTCAAACGCCCGTGGAAATTCTATGTGTGGTTTTACTTTCCGGAGGCTCAATTATTAATTGATTAATTTAAAGAAGGAACTAGAACATAATTATGAATTATAATTTCTTAAAGCATATATTTATAACAGATTGTTTCCCAGTAAAAAAAAAAGAATTGGGAGTAAGCGATAAGAATTGGTGGTAACTTAAGCTGAATTCGGTTTGGCGAAAAAACCGAATTGGAACGTTACGGTGAATTATTTTTTTCTTACCGTGAATTCTTTTTTCTTAAACATTTGATTTGACGTTTGTTTATTCGACTTTGCATTATAAATGAATAAAATAAATGCTTCGAAGTCTAAAAAAGCCGATTTGGAATAAGAAATATATAATTTAAAAAAAATAATTGAAAGCGAAGTGTGACAGATTCACCGACGATTTTATCAAGTGAGTAGTGTTCATATGATAAATTTACCATATCAGTAGTACTCACATGGTAAAATTGTCGGTAAATCTATCACATTTCACTTTTATTTCTTTTTAAAAAATTATATATTTCTTATCCCAGACAGCACCGTTTTTCGCAGGGAGTTCGCGGGGAGTTCCCCGTGTTAAGTTCGGAAACTAAGTTGGGGAGCTTCAGGGGAAGTTCAGGCGAGCTCTATATGTCCTCGGTTTTATAACTCGCGGTGCGAAGTTCAGGATAGTTATCCGATTAAGTTTGCCGAAAAATTGTGGATAAAAGTTTAGGAAATATTAAATTTTGAGTTTTACAGAAATTTGCTTTGTGAATTTCTTTAAAACTATCTCCGGAAAGTACTCTAAAGATATATAGACAAATTTCCTGTAAAATTAAAATGCAAGTTTTCAGTAAATTTTATAAGGTAAGTTTATTATAAATGTTTTATAATATTTATTAAATAAAAGTAAAATTAAAAAAATTTATTTTTCCCTTATTGCGCTTTCTTTTATTTTTCCCCAACATTAACGGCGCAATTTTCGGAAATAAATTTGGAGGAGCTGGGGATTGAACCCGGACGCGCAACACAACAGCCAAGAACCCTAACCACTAACCTAACCAACGACCTGAAGGTGGGTAACTTTCGGGTCTTTATAAGCTGCAAGCCTTGTCGTCATCAGTTGACACGAATGGCGGGAAAATTTAAAAATGTTTTCAACGAAATATTTTTAAATTATATTATTAAATTAGTGTTTTTTAAATTAATTTATCAAATTACAAATTGACGATTTAAATGTCCACCATACATCTCGGTAAATGTAATTAATTAATTAATGATAAAAGCCATAAACATACGTTGATAAATGTTCAAATAGCTTTTCTAATTATGTTACTTTTAATTGAATAATAATTTAATAAAAATTTGACAAGTCCAGAATTTTTTATAACGAGATTCAGTATTTAATCAATTTCATTTTTAAAGAATTACCTTAAATCGTTTTATATAGCTACTAGTTTCACAAATAATATTAATATTAACATTGCAATATTATTTCAATGCCCTTTTAATTATGACACTAATTTAATAATATAATTTAAAAATATTTCGTTGAAAACATTTTTAAATTTTCCCGCCATTCGTGTCAACTGATGACGACAAGGCTTGCAGCTTATAAAGACCCGAAAGTTACCCACCTTCAGGTCGTTGGTTAGGTTAGTGGTTAGGGTTCTTGGCTGTTGTGTTACGCGTCCGGGTTCAATCCCCAGCTCCTCCAAATTTATTTCCGAAAATTGCGCCGTTAATGTTGGGGAAAAATAAAAGAAAGCGCAATAAGGGAAAAATAAATTTTTTTAATTTTACTTTTATTTAATAAATATTATAAAACATTTATAATAAACTTACCTTATAAAATTTACTGAAAACTTGCATTTTAATTTTACAGGAAATTTGTCTATATATCTTTAGAGTACTTTCCGGAGATAGTTTTAAAGAAATTCACAAAGCAAATTTCTGTAAAACTCAAAATTTAATATTTCCTAAACTTTTATCCACAATTTTTCGGCAAACTTAATCGGATAACTATCCTGAACTTCGCACCGCAAGTTATAAAACCGAGGACATATAGAGCTCGCCTGAACTTCCCCTGAAGCTCCCCAACTTAGTTTCCGAACTTAACACGGGGAACTCCCCGCGAACTCCCTGCGAAAAACGGTGCTGTCTGGGTATTCCAAATCGGCTTTTTTAGACTTCGAAACATTTATTCTTATTCATTTATAATGCAAACTCGAATAAACAAACGTCAATTCAAATGTTTAAGAGAAAAGAATTCACGGTAAGAAAAAAATAATTCACCGTAACGTTCCAATTCGGTTTTTTCGCCAAACCGCATTCAGCTTAAGTTACCACCAATTCTTTTCGCTTACTCCTAATTCTTTTTTTTACTGGGTTCTCAATCTCATGCTATAAAATCAACAATCATGTTAAAACCAAATTTAACAATAAAGTGATTAAAAGTAGACCATAAATAAAAAAATGTAGAAATATAAATTTGAATGAATTTTGTTTTAAAATTTAAGTTGGAGTTACACCTTTGACTCGAAAAAAATCGATTTTTTTTTGCTTAAACGATACTTTATAATGTGTAGAATAGAAATTATATCATGCGAAGTGATTTTGAAGTTATTTTATGTGAAAAAAATCGAAAACCGCAGAAGGTGTCCAAGAGCGCTTAGAGTGTTTTTTAGCGCTATCGACTATTTTCTCTTTTATCGTGGTTTCAATTGCGTTCTTTTAAGTTTTAATGTATGTATGAAGACCTAACTAGAGATGATTTATTAACCCGCAGTCTTGGAGGATTCACTCAAAATGCTAACGAAAGCTTCAACTCTGTTTTGTGGTCCATTGCTCCAAAAACTGTCCATTGTTCGAAAAAATAAGTCGATATTGCTGCTAATATTGCTGTTTGCAATTTCAACGATGGTTTTCTTAGTATTATGGAAATCATGCAAGTATTAAACTTGACTATTGGCAGCTCGTGTTATAATTTCTGCACCGAAGCTGATGCTCTCCGGATACGCACGGCCGAATAATCAATGACTCCGGCAGCTCAGGAAGCTCGCAGACAGCTCACAATCGCTCGAAAAGCTTAAGATGAAGCCAATATTAATGTAGAAGGCCAATTATATGGTGCAGGCATCGCAGATTAACGGTTAGTTTATTTTTTTTATAAGTTTTCATATGTCAAAACTTTAAACGCGTTTTTCTCGAAATGACGTTTTCCAAAACGGTGGACAGTCTAGCTCGAACAGTTTTGATCGGATTGACTTCGGCCAAAGTTTTTTTTGTTCGTCATTTACTTCAAACAGCTGCCAAATTCACAAAAATTAATATTTTTAAAATATCCTACGTACTCTAAAGCTAAATCTATCACAGATTCAGAAAAACTTTGAATTTTTTTTTTAGATTAAACGGTCTAACCGGAATATTGTCCACCGATTTGCTCTGCAGAGAAACAGGACCAACTTTGGCGCCCTCTATAGGCTACAAATTTAAACTTTTTTTAAGTGTAAATATATTTTTGTAAACTTCAAATCATAACAAATAAAGTCCCTGAAACCAAATTTTGTTTACTTTATTCCTGTGTCTTAAAAAAATTCTTGAAAAACAGGTTCAAAAGAGACCTCAAAGGTGTAACTCTCCCTTAAAAAAGGAAATATTAAAAAATTTGTTGAGAAATAATATGAAAATTATACATGTTCATCGTTATGCTTCGCATTTTCTAAAGAATTTTCCACTTTCATATTGTTAATGCAATACTTTTCCTCCAAGGACTTCCTAATTTTTGATTCGCCAAGCAGTAACTATAATATAATGTGATATAAGTTTCTTATTTCAAAACAGGATAAACGATACAGTAGTCGGACACTTCTGAAAATAATTTTGAAATTGCAAAAAAAATATAACTAGTGTACTTTATTTATATTGTAAATTTTGTTAAATAGAAACAAAATTTTACTTCTAACCTTAAGGGGGGAACACCAGTTGTAACTTTCAAAAAATCAATTTTTTTTTGTGCATTTTCTTAAAGTATACATATTTAGAAATGTGTCTGTAAATTTCAAAGTTGATCCGGTGAAAAATAAATGAGATATACAGAACACTGCATCGGCGCGTCCCGTGGCTTCATACAAGGTGGCCAGCCATAACTGACCCTAACGACAGATGGCCTTTTCCTATGATTTAGAAACGGCAACCACTGCGGAAGAGTTATTATATGGTCCAGGAATCGATGACTCTTTGTTACTTGGAAACAAAATTTCTTCTGAACAAAAAAAAGTAAGTTGAAACTTTGAATGCGTTTTTCTCAAAATGACATTTTCCAAGTCGGTGACCACGATTACTCGAATACCATTAAACCGATTTATTTAAAATTTAGTGTGCTTCATTTACACATATAAGTCTAGTTCGTGATCGAAGGATTTTTTTTTTTATGCAAAACTTTTTTTTATATAGCTGAAAATCGACCGTATTTTTTTAACGAAAATCATACTTTTGACTTTCACAGGTCGCCATTTTGTCAAATTTTTTTTTTTTAAATCCTTCGATCACGAACTAGATAATCTTATAATAAATGTAAATCAATTTCATTTTTGTATTTCAGACGAAGTATACTTGCAGAATGCTGGTCACCGCAATTCGCCTTTTTTCTTAAGACGCCACTTCAATGGCTCATATCTCCAAAAGTTTTTGTTAAAAAAATTTTTTTTTTCTTTTAAATTACAGCTTTTTACATGTACTTTTAACTAATAAATAGTATTCTTTAAAAAGATTCATTGTTCTTTTGGAAAATATTCTTGAAAAAAGCATTATTTTTGAGTTACAACTGGTGTTCCCCCCTTAAAATTATCCTTTTCACTGGCAGTTTTTACAGGATTTGGGTGTTTTTCAGTTGGAGTACTTCCACCGACAAAATGTAAAGAACAAATGTAGGTATCTTTGTTTACATTTTTAATACTTGAAAAGTATTCATCAGTTCGTGAAAATAACCTCACCCAGTTGTCACATTTTCGACATTCTTGACAAGTTTTGCAGTGACTTCGAACATTTTCATCCTTAATATTTCCTTTTCTCAATAATAAACATGGTTTTGGAAAAGAAATAAAATAGTAATTTTCAGTCAAGTAAGACTGGCAACGACTGTCACTCTTACAATTACCAAAACAACACTTTTTTTCGCACCAATTTTTTTCCTATTTGCTGAATTTTCATCGGGGATACTGTTCATTTCCAATACACAGTAATTTACATTTTTCATTAACTGGTAATATATTTTTTTAATCACTTTTTATCAATAACACTGCCCACACAGCACAATATATTGCTGTAAGCTTACCTCAAGTTTACATGTAATTTTTGTAAGCTAACCCTGTAAGCTTCAGATAAGGTCGAGGTAATATAAAAATGTCCGCCATACAGTAGCTTACACAGTAATGCCATGGTAAGCTTACATGGTAAAATCATGGTAAGCTTAAATGGTAGGGGCACTGTAAGCTTACACGGTAAGATCACTGTAAGGTTGCAGTAAGCTTACACGGTAAGCTTATATTAATTGCTAACAAATAACAAAGTATTAATTTATCAACTTACAGTAAACAATAAATTGTTTTGCACAATTATATTTATTTTGTCATTTATATAAAAAATCCCGGTAGGGTTTGCTTAAAAAATTTACTGCGCATTCGTAAGTACCATAGAAAGCTACTGCGCATAAATATTTTTAAAAAATTATTTATTGATACCTTCGAAAACTTGCTGTGTAAGCTTACTGTAACCTTACAGTGACTTTGCCATTTAAGTTTACTATGGCCTTACTGTGTAAACTTACTGTATGGCGGACATTTTTATATTACCTCGACCTTGCCTGAAGCTTACAGGGTTAGCTTACAAAAATTACATGTAAGCTTGAGGTAAGCTTACAGCAATATACTGTGCTGTGTGGGTGTGTATTTTTCACAAAAAGTGCTCGAAACTCACGGAAGTTCTATATATTTTTCGCGCTTGCGCACTACAAATTCCTTAAATAAAAAGGTATATAATTAGCCAATATTAAAAATTTTAATAATAATTAAAAAAAAATTTTTTTTATTATTTTTTAATAGTTATTATTATTATTATTATTTTATTTTTAATAATTTGTAGCGGTAGCGCAATATTTTATTGAAAAATTATGTTTTATAAATTTGATTTATATTTAATTTTCTCATACAACATTTACACACTACACAAATTGTCAATCACATTTTAATGTATTTTTAACAATTCATTTATTTAGGGTAGAATTCAATGCTTCGCAATTGTAGTCTAGTAGACTAGACTACTTAATAGGTTTTTAAATGTGTCGCTCTAGTATTGCAAAGTAAGTAAATGAGATGTCTTATTTCTCATTTACTTTTAATTGATTTTTAATGAGTTTTTAGACTATAAGAAGGGTGTACCTTATGTACATGACACTCAGTTCGAATTTGTCCACCACGTAGTGCCCTTTGTCATTCGCACAGTTTATCCGAACATTTCACTCGTTAAAAATCCAAAGTTAAATTTAACTTGTTTTTAACCTAACAACTTTTATAATAAACTGTTAAATATATTGTTGTACCTTATTTATATTTCGTGTATAATTTTAATTCCTTTAACCTATCCCACAAATTGGTGACCCCGACGTGATCGCGAAATATTAATCGTGGGAAGTTTAAAAAGTGAAAAACAGTATATAGTGACAAATTGTTATTAAAAATAGTGATAATATACAGTGACAATATACAGTGAAAATATACAGTGATAATATACAGTGTCAATACACACTGTCAAAACAAACGCTATCAATTGACATTACCAATTGACACTGTCAATATACACTGTCATTATACAGTGTCAATACACAGTGGCAACGTCGTAACAAACTTGTGACAACCACGCAACTACATAGTGCCGACGTTGTGCCAACACTGGGGCAATATTGACAAAATATAAGTTACAACAGAGTGTCTTGTTGGTGACAATAGTTTGTGCAGTGTTAAAAGTTTTACTTTGGTTTTTTTTTTTTGTGACAATATTTATCTAAGTTAAAAAAAAAAGAATCAAAATGACGGGTAATACTGAAAACAACGATTCCGTCAGTAGAGTCGCGTTTAAAATGCCAGCCTTCTTGCCCGCGGATCCTGAGTTTTGGTTTTTGCTATTAGAAAGCAGCTTTGATTCGGCTGGAATTACGCAAGACGCGACAAAGTTCGGTCACGCGTTGAGTGCTCTTGATCCGCGTTACACAGTGGAAATTCGTGATGTTCTCTTAAAACCAAAAGCTGAGAGAACATTTGAGCTGCTCAAAACAGAGCTCATAAAGCGAATGGGCGCTTCTCAGGAGCAAAATACGCGCCGCCTCCTGGAGAACGAACCGCTCGGTGACAGGAAGCCAACGCAGTTCCTAAGACATCTCCGCAATCTGGCTGGACCAAATTTTCCAGACTCTGTGGCTTGGACGCTTACCGAAGCACATGCAAGCCATGCTAGCAGCACACAAGGATCTTCACCTGGACAAACGCGCCGACATCGCGGACTCCGTCGCGGACGCGTACGGAAGTTTGTGCAACGTCGCGGAAACGCACACGGGTATGTCGAGTGCAGAGCAATCAAGTTCCACCGCTGGAACGTCAAGTGATGCCCGGATTGCCAGTCTTGAACAAACTCTTGCGTTAGTGCTTCAAAAATTTGCGTCCCTGGAAGTTAGTCAAGTGTCACGTGGACGAGATCGCTCTAAGTCAAAGTCGCGATTTAAATCTCGTTCGCGTTCCAGAGGTCGCCGTCAGCAATCCAGTGAAATATGTTGGTACCACTGGAAGTTCGGCAACGACGCGCGAAAATGTGAAAAGCCGTGCAAGTTCACTAGTGCGGAAAACGATTCGGGAAGTCGTTAATGTCGGCCGACGACATCTCTCCCGGAAAATCGCGCCGACTTTTCGTGACAGACGACTCTTCAAAAATCAGGTTCCTCATTGACACAGTTGCGGATCTATGTGTGTTTCCGCGAATACAACTCCCTCAACAACGCGCAAAGTCGAGTTATGAACTTTTCGCGGCCAACGGAACTGTCATTCCAACTTACGGAACGCAAATTCTAAATCTTAGTTTAGGTTTGCGCCGTCAGTTCACCTGGAGATTTGTCATCGCTGACGTGGAAAAGCCGATCATCGGTGCTGACTTCCTGGCACATTATGGACTCCTAGTGGATTTGCAGAAACAACGACTCCTGGACCAAGCAACTCATCTTACCTCCCAGGGCGAGGTGATTGAGTGCGAGGTTCCCAGCATCAAAACTGTCACAGGGACATCACGCTTCCACGAGCTTCTCCAACGTTATCCGGAGATAACACGTCCAGATGGCGCCACCAGGTCAATCCAGCACTCGACCAAACACCACATCCTGACAACACCAGGACCACCTGTCGCGCAGAAACCACGACGACTTGCTCCCGACAAACTGAAAATTGCCAAGGCTGATTTTTGTACTCTGGTCAGGCTGGGAATTGCTCAACCTTCCAAGGCTTCCTGGTCCTCACCACTGCATATGGTCCCGAAAAAGGGGGACGAATGGAGACCATGTGGTGACTATCGTGCTGTCAACGCGAGGACCTTACCTGATAGGTATCCGATGAGGCACATCCAGGATTTTTCACACTCTCTTCAAGGTAAAGCAATATTCTCAACGATAGATCTGGTTCGTGCCTTCAACCAGATCCCAGTCGCCGAGGAGGACATCCCGAAGACTGCCATCACCACGCCGTTCGGACTCTTCGAGTTCAAGTTCATGACCTTCGGGTTGAGTAATGCGGCGCAGACCTTTCAACGTTTCATGGACGAGGTGCTCCAGGGTTTAGACTTCTGCTATGTATACATTGACGACATCCTCATAGCTTCTGCAACACCGGACGAACATCAGCGCCACCTGGAGGTTGTCTTCAACAGATTGAAGAAGTATGGTGTCGTTGTCAACCCAACGAAATGTGTGTTTGGACAACCCGAGGTCAAATTCCTCGGGTATCTTGTTTCAGCTGCAGGAACCAGGCCATTGCCGGACAAGGTGGAAACTATTCGTGCCTTTCCACGCCCTGAAACAGTCAAGCAGCTGCGCCAGTTCCTGGGGATGCTCAACTTTTACAGGCGTTTCCTACCTAGTGCCGCCAAGGTCCAGGCACCGCTCAACGACATGCTCCAAGGCAACGCCAAAGAAAAAGCTCCGGTACATTGGACCTCCGACTCCATCAAGGCCTTTGAAGTAAGCAAGGAAAGCCCCGCTGAGGCTATTCTGCTTGCTCATCCCGATCCTGACGCACCTTTGGCTATCTTCTGCGACGCCTCCGACTTTGCCGTTGGAGCCTCCCTGCAACAACTCGTTAGTGGCAACTGGCAGCAGCTAAATTTCTTCTCTAAAAAGTTGAGTCCTGCTGAATGTAAATATGGGGCTTACGACCGTGAGCTTCTCGTGATTTACATGGCCATCAAGCAGTTCAGGCACATGGTGGAAGGAAGATCCTTCACGATATACACTGATCACAAACCGATCACCTATGCCTTCCAGAAGAAGAATGATCAGTGTTCTCCTCGACAGTTCCGCCATCTGGAATTCATCAGTCAGTTCACAACTGACATCCGCCACATTTCTGGAGAGGACAACGTCGTAGCAGATGCTCTCTCACGCATCTCTGAAGTCGAAGCCGCTCTGGATTATAAGGCGCTGGCAGCCGCTCAGCGCGATGACGAGGAGTTGAAGATCATCCTGGAGAACAGAGAATCTTCCCTGCAACTAAAGCTGATCCGGATCCCAGATGCAGATGTGTCAGTTTTCTGTGACATTTCTACGAGGTCAGCACGACCCTTTGTTACAGAACAGTTCCGGAAAGCAGCCTTCAACGCCATTCACCATCTCTCACATCCTGGAGTTAAATCAACGGTCAAGCTCGTAACCCAGCGTTACGTATGGCCGTCGATTAAATCTGACTGCAGGAATTGGGCCCGTAGCTGCATCGAGTGCCAGAAATCAAAAATTTCACGCCATGTCTCTTCACCTGTCGGCAGCTTCGCACCACCGTCAACCAGATTCGAGCATGTCCACCTCGACATTGTTATCATGCCTTCTTCAGAAGGTAAACGTTACTGCCTCACCATGGTTGACCGATTCACTAGGTGGCCAGAAGCTGTTCCGATGGAAAACCAAAAAGCCGATACTGTCGCTCGAGCCTTCTACAACACCTGGGTTGCTCGATTTGGAACTCCACTGAGGATCACGACCGATCAAGGTCGTCAGTTCGAGTCGCACCTATTTAAACAACTTAATCGTTTATTAGGTACTACTCATCTTCGGACAACAGCTTACCACCCATCTGCCAATGGAATGGTGGAACGTCTTCATCGGCAGCTGAAAGCTGCAATCATGTGCCATCAATCCAACCGATGGACTGAAGTGCTGCCAACTGTCCTGCTTGAAATTCGAGCAGCATGGAAAGATGACATCCATGCAACATCAGCTGACTTAGTGTATGGTCAGACCCTTCGCCTCCCTGGCGAATTTCTTGGTGTCAGCAGCAGCAGCGATGACAATATTCACAATCCAACAGATTTTGTCGTCGTGCTTCGTCAGCAGCTGCGAAATGTCAAGCCGTGTGCAGGATCCCGTCATGGAGCAAGGAAAACATTTGTCTTCAAAGATCTTGCCACAACTGAGCAAGTTCTAGTAAGACATGATTCTCCTAAACAACTGTTGCAACAACCATATGATGGACCCTTCAAGGTCGTCAAAAGGTTTGAAAAGAACTTTCTTATCAACATCAACGGCCGGGACGTCAATATTTCCATAGATCGCCTCAAACCAGCTTTTGTGATGGCTGACAATCATGAAGCTATTGTCGATCCACCTCCACATACGAGCATCCAGGAGGATGCACCTTCGAGGCAGATACCAGAACGAGAGGAGAATTCGCTACCACACTCTACAAGATCTGGCAGACGCGTACGGTGCCCTGATCGTCTGCAGGGTGGTTTTTCTTAATCGTTAACCACTAGCAGGGGGGTACTGTAGCGGTAGCGCAATATTTTATTGAAAAATTATGTTTTATAAATTTGATTTATATTTAATTTTCTCATACAACATTTACACACTACACAAATTGTCAATCACATTTTAATGTATTTTTAACAATTCATTTATTTAGGGTAGAATTCAATGCTTCGCAATTGTAGTCTAGTAGACTAGACTACTTAATAGGTTTTTAAATGTGTCGCTCTAGTATTGCAAAGTAAGTAAATGAGATGTCTTATTTCTCATTTACTTTTAATTGATTTTTAATGAGTTTTTAGACTATAAGAAGGGTGTACCTTATGTACATGACACTCAGTTCGAATTTGTCCACCACGTAGTGCCCTTTGTCATTCGCACAGTTTATCCGAACATTTCACTCGTTAAAAATCCAAAGTTAAATTTAACTTGTTTTTAACCTAACAACTTTTATAATAAACTGTTAAATATATTGTTGTACCTTATTTATATTTCGTGTATAATTTCAATTCCTTTAACCTATCCCACAAATTAAATTAAAATAAAAAATGGTCATCACAGTATTAGTGAAACCATTTCTCCCAAAGAAGGAGAGACATCGGGCAGAAAAAAATTTCGACGAGAAAAAATTTTCGATCACTGCTTATATACCAATCTAATGACACCTCAACTGCGAGAAACAGTTATGATGTTCGCCCTCCCTGTGACGTTGAGCAAACTAAAGTCCAGAGCTGAGCCATCAGCTCAGCGAGGGAACAATTGGAAAATTTGATTTTATTAGATATTTTATTTTATTTTAAATATGATAAATAATTAACTTAATAAATAATTAATGTAATAAATAATTATTAATAACATAATGTCATACTTAATAATTCGTTAATTAATTTTTTTTAACGAAAATTTGACAAAAAAAAATTTGTGGCCAAAAAAAATATTACGATAAAGAAAATAATTTTTTTGACAAGTTTTCGTAGTAAAAAAAATTAATTAACTAATTATTAAGCTAATTAGTGAATTAATTTTTTTTACAGAGAAATTTTGACAAAAAAAATTATTTTCTCAACGTGATATTTTTTTTGGGCCACAAATAATATTTTTACGTAGAAAATTTGAAAAAAAATTATTTTCTCATCGTCCCAAGTAGCACGATATATCAACCAGATGTCACGGTGATATCACCGGGGAATGTCACCGTGACATCAGGAAAATGTCAAAATGTTCGCCTTACGTTGATATCACACGGTGATATCATGGTGATATCATGGTGACATCATGGTGATATCATAGTGGTATCATGGTGATATCACCGTGATATCATGTTGATATTTTACAGGGATTTAAAATTTTTAAAAAATTATTATTTGTAAGTTTTTATAAGCGTACATAAAATTGACGGCGTATCGTCAAAAACGTCAAAACGGAAATTACCTCTTCCGGAAGTCTCACTCCAGCGCCTATACTTCTCTCATTCTCCACACAAAAATCGCGGGATATTTAAATAAAAGAATATATTGAATAAAATGCTTACAGTTCGGCCTTCCTGACAAGGTGATCGACCCGAGCACCAGGTAAGCCAATTAAGGTGCTTATATACCTCAAATTTCGATCAGATGAACATTATTTCTGGACCGTGAAAATGCGTGAAAAGTGATTTTCACGGCGGGTATTTTTGAATTGTTTTAAACAAAGAATGTTTTTTTTAAGAAATATAATATTAAATAATTGTTTTAATATGTAAGAACACTTTAAAATAGTGATAAAAAGATGATTTGATTGAAAAATTTAGCAAATTTTGCTTTAAAACGTTTCTGCTACAAGAAAGTGTAAAATGACGATGTTTGTGAAATGGTTTGTACAGTGTACATGTGTACATGTTTCTTTCAGTTATTCGAAACAATTAGTTGAATTTAAATTTATTTGACAAACATTTCAACTTACCGATTTATTTTCAGCACTCATTATTTATTACAAGTTAAAAAGAACCGACATAACATAAACAAAACTCTGAGAGACACTAACAAGGAAGAAGCACTGTACAAACCATTTCACAAACATCGTCATTTTACACTTTCTTGTAGCAGAAAACGTTTTAAAGCAAAATTTGCTAAATTTTTTAATCAAATCATCTCTCTATCACTATTTTAAAGTGTTCTTACATATTAAAACAATTATTTAATATTATATTTCTTAAAAAAACATTTTTTGTATAAAACCCCTGGCGGGTTGTGAAAACCGAATCGCAACCGAATTCGGTTGGGATTCAGTTGGGTTTCAGTTACCAGTGAAAAAAGTAGCGAAAAACGTGAAAATTGCTGGAAAAAACTATTGGAATGAATAAATGAATGATTTATGAGTTTATTCATGCAATAGTTTGTTTAAATTAAGCTTTAGTTAATTAATTATTAATAATAAAAGTCGAAAGGTGCTCACCTGTCACTTTAATGTTTGTGTTATAAGATAGAATGCTACTTTATCGTTAGTGAAATTGCCGCGCGCCAAACACGATAGATGGCAGCACGTGATTCTTCTCTTTTGACAATTTTATCATTTTTAAAAATTAGAATGCAAAATTTTGTTTTACCTTTTCTATTTTCAGTTATTATTAAATTAATCGAGATTAGATTTTATAAAAATTGTTATTATTATTAAAAAAAGGTTTTTTAAATTGTTCAAATAAAAATGCATTTACTTATATTGCAAAACAAACTTAGTATATTTATACCAATGGTAAAATAGAAATTGATAAAAAAATTTTATTAAAAAAATCACTTTTATATTAATGATAATAATTATTATTTTTATCATTATATTTTTCTAAATAAAAATTTCTTGAATATTTAAATGACAAATAATTGTAGGAAACAGTGGAAAGAAAATTGTTTAAAATTTCTGAATCTAACATTTGTTAAAAAATAATTGTTGAAATGTTATTATTTAGAATTGTAATAATTTTAAATTGAATTTAGTTTAATTAAAATTATTTTAATTTTTTTCGAAAAATTTTATTAAAATTAAAAATATTTCTTAAAATAAAAATTTGCATGCTTTTTTCACATTTTCTGTGTGAGATTTCAAAAACTTTTAGTGACATTTAATCTATTTTTGATGTAATGTAATTATGTAAATTATAAACAATTTTTTTACATAGATATTTACATTTACATTTACCCTACAGTTTTACTAACAATGGATATTTTATTCTATTTTGCATCGCATTTGAAAAATGTTTCTTTTTCATTTAGTAAGGGATTAAAAGAAAAAGGATTTAAAAAGGATTTTAAAAAAAGAGATTTAACATTGAAAATTAAAATTTTTAATTTAAAGTGATTCGTTTGGGAAATTCTGACCTGAAGCATTACAAAAAATTTAAATTACATATTTATAATAGATTAATGCATTTATTAATTCTTCATATCCCATTAATTGATTTTTCTTATTTTCCGATTCTGACTTTAAACCAAATTTTCCTTCAGATGAATGCTTCGAATTTCAGTTGATTCGAAAGTTGTTTTTTGTTCTCCAAGGAATTCTCTAATCCATTATTCATTAGTGAGACTTAATTCCCTTCGACCAGAAACCTGTTAAAACACAAATATAAATTACATAAACATTAATGGAAAATGGAAAACCGTTTATAGGGGATTCATTAAGAGTTCAATTAGAAAAAAAATGAATCAAAATTTTTAAAAATCGGTTCAATATAAACAGAGTTTTGCTGTCCGCTAGTTAAAAAAACGTCGTTTCAAGAGAAACGCGTTTCAACAAATAACTTTGAAAATTACAAATTTTTGCCAAAATTTGATATTAAAAAAATTGCAAGACATTTTTTACGTGCTTAAAATTGCTTTTCCTCATAGTGCGAATAAAAATTTTCTATTTTTGATTTAAAAGTTTGGAATTATATGATGATTTGTGATAAGAAAATGTAAGAACAAAAAGATTGATGTTTTTGTTAAAGAGTTTAAAATATGTTGTATTCCACGCGAACCAACTTATCATCAAAATTGACATTTCTAAATTGGGTCAAATTTTTTCACCTGTTCGTACTCCACGAAAAAGAGGTTTATGATTTTTTTCAAATTTTTCTGTTCAGCTGTTTAAGAGATATGAATTTTTCAAAATTTTAAATTTTTGAGAAAAACATTTTTTTGATTGATTATCACTTCTAAAAAAATAGATCAATTTTAATGCTACTAAAATGGAAATTTGTAGTTATTAGATCAACTTTTCAAAAATTTCTTGCAAAAAATTGTCAAAAATGTATTAACGGCTTATTTTGTTATTTTTGTGTGTTTAAATCTTATTTTTAAAGCTTTTTGTATCTGAAAAAATATAGTAAAAAAATATAGCAAAAATCATTTTCCCACAACGGAACTAGTCTTGCAATTTGATTAAAAAAAGTAGTTTTGTATAAAAATTATATAAAAATTGATGAATACAAACAACTTTAAAAATAAGAGTTTTATCTGTAAAATACAAAGAAGTGGTAAATGAATTTTCAATAATTTTTTGAATCAAATTTTTTAAAAGCTCATCTAAAAAGTAAAAACATTCATATTAGTAACATTTAAATTTACCACTTTTGTAGAAGTTATAAACAATCAAATAAATATTTTTCTTAAAAATTGTAAATTTTGAAAAATTTATATCTTCTATACGGTTGGATAAAAAAATTTGAAAAAAATCATGAGGCGTTTTTTTGTGGTGTGCAAAGAGGTAAAAAAAATTGAGCAAATTTAAAAATGTCAATTTTTATGATATGTTGATTTGGCATGGAATATCTCATATGCATGTGATCAAGTTGTTGATTATCATTTTCTGAAAAAAAATAAAAAATCATACTTTTTTACAATTTTTACATAGGTAATACAATGGTTATTTTGATCCCATAAAAATTGTATATAAATAATAATAAATGCCTCGTTTTTGAAAATTGAAATTTTCTTTTGAAGATAATTACTATTATATTAATTTCATATTTGAATTTTTTAATATCAATTAATTATTTCATCATGGATCTCTATATTTATGTAAGTAAACTTTATCAATTAAAAATATTGCATATTACCTTCAGCAGCCTTTTCATCACTAGGTCAGGCAATCTCTGTTGCTTCCTCGATGATTTTTCTGCTTGCCGTCTTTAATCAAATGGTGAATCTCAAAAAGTCGTTTCTTGCAATAATTGTCATTAACAAAGTCATTGACATATTTCAGTGAAATAATTTTCCCAAGCACGGGATCGTCTTCTACTTTTAGAGCTAAAAAAAGAAAAAGATTATTTCAGATGAAAAATTGAATATTGACCTGATCCATATCAAATCATGCAGGCAGTCCGATGATAGATTCCGAATTGACTTGACAATGAAATATGTTATTCTACTTGAAAAATAAAGAAATACGTATTTTTTTATTTTTTGATACGACTTTTTTTGGACGTTTTACGAATATTTGAAGATTTTATGAAAAAATTCGATTTTTTTGCATTTTCATCTTTAAAATCGTATATCTTCCGTAAATTTCAACCATTTTTGTTCGTCTTGGACTCATTTTTTTCGTTTTTTTATATTCTTTCAAGAAAAAGGACGTAGAGAGAAAAATATTGAAAAATAAAGACAAAAATTCAATTTTTCGAAAAAACAAAAAAAAATTTTTTCTCGAAAAGGCCACCTTCTTTTTGCTCCAAATTTTCAGGAATAATTGGTACTCATGTGTACTACTTTCCATAAAAATTTCATTTGGTATTTTTTTGTTTCTTAAGAGAAAAAAAATTATTTCCAATTTTTCATTAAAAAATTTAAAATTCCGCAATTTTCAAGGTTTCTGGTTGTTCCTGGGCTTATTTCTTCACTTTTTAACATAATTAAAAAAGATCTTGTCAAAAATAAATTATGTTGGTAATTAGCAATATTATTTAAGAATTAAAAAACGAAAATAAAATGTTTAAAAAAATTTTCCTTTTTCTGCTACTATTTTATAATTATAATAACCATTTTTATAATTCTTAAGATTTATTTTATTAGGTATTGACCTATTCTGAAGACTATATCTATAAAAGAGAATATAATTTCTACATTTAATTTTCATCTAATTAAGCTAATCTAATTTTCATCTAATTTACTTTGTAATTTTGCATTCCTCATGAATAAAAGACTGTTGTTTTGATGTGTTTAATTAAAATCTTTTATTTAAAAATAATTTTTTATTCCTCAGGCACAAAAATGGCGCTTTCAGATATCAGCCGACAGGACGTAAACAAAAAAATACCAAATGAAATTTTTATGGAAAGTAGTACACATGAGTACCAATTATTCCTGAAAATTTGGAGCAAAAAGAAGGTGGCCTTTTCGAGAAAAAATTTTTTTTTGTTTTTTCGAAAAATTTAATTTTTGTCTTTATTTTTCAATATTTTTCTCTCTACGTCCTTTTTCTTGAAAGAATATAAAAAAACGAAAAAAATGAGTCCAAGACGAACAAAAATGGTTGAAATTTACGGAAGATATACGATTTTAAAGATGAAAATGCAAAAAAATCGAATTTTTTCATAAAATCTTCAAATATTCGTAAAACGTCCAAAAAAAGTCGTATCAAAAAATAAAAAAATACGTATTTCTTTATTTTTCAAGTAGAATAACATATTTCATTGTCAAGTCAATTCGGAATCTATCATCGGACTGCCTGCATGATTTGATATGGATCAGGTCAATATTCAATTTTTCATCTGAAATAATCTTTTTCTTTTTTTAGCTCTAAAAGTAGAAGACGATCCCGTGCTTGGGAAAATTATTTCACTGAAATATGTCAATGACTTTGTTAATGACAATTATTGCAAGAAACGACTTTTTGAGATTCACCATTTGATTAAAGACGGCAAGCAGAAAAATCATCGAGGAAGCAACAGAGATTGCCTGACCTAGTGATGAAAAGGCTGCTGAAGGTAATATGCAATATTTTTAATTGATAAAGTTTACTTACATAAATATAGAGATCCATGATGAAATAATTAATTGATATTAAAAAATTCAAATATGAAATTAATATAATAGTAATTATCTTCAAAAGAAAATTTCAATTTTCAAAAACGAGGCATTTATTATTATTTATATACAATTTTTATGGGATCAAAATAACCATTGTATTACCTATGTAAAAATTGTAAAAAAGTATGATTTTTTATTTTTTTTCAGAAAATGATAATCAACAACTTGATCACATGCATATGAGATATTCCATGCCAAATCAACATATCATAAAAATTGACATTTTTAAATTTGCTCAATTTTTTTTACCTCTTTGCACACCACAAAAAAACGCCTCATGATTTTTTTCAAATTTTTTTATCCAACCGTATAGAAGATATAAATTTTTCAAAATTTACAATTTTTAAGAAAAATATTTATTTGATTGTTTATAACTTCTACAAAAGTGGTAAATTTAAATGTTACTAATATGAATGTTTTTACTTTTTAGATGAGCTTTTAAAAAATTTGATTCAAAAAATTATTGAAAATTCATTTACCACTTCTTTGTATTTTACAGATAAAACTCTTATTTTTAAAGTTGTTTGTATTCATCAATTTTTATATAATTTTTATACAAAACTACTTTTTTTAATCAAATTGCAAGACTAGTTCCGTTGTGGGAAAATGATTTTTGCTATATTTTTTTACTATATTTTTTCAGATACAAAAAGCTTTAAAAATAAGATTTAAACACACAAAAATAACAAAATAAGCCGTTAATACATTTTTGACAATTTTTTGCAAGAAATTTTTGAAAAGTTGATCTAATAACTACAAATTTCCATTTTAGTAGCATTAAAATTGATCTATTTTTTTAGAAGTGATAATCAATCAAAAAAATGTTTTTCTCAAAAATTTAAAATTTTGAAAAATTCATATCTCTTAAACAGCTGAACAGAAAAATTTGAAAAAAATCATAAACCTCTTTTTCGTGGAGTACGAACAGGTGAAAAAATTTGACCCAATTTAGAAATGTCAATTTTGATGATAAGTTGGTTCGCGTGGAATACAACATATTTTAAACTCTTTAACAAAAACATCAATCTTTTTGTTCTTACATTTTCTTATCACAAATCATCATATAATTCCAAACTTTTAAATCAAAAATAGAAAATTTTTATTCGCACTATGAGGAAAAGCAATTTTAAGCACGTAAAAAATGTCTTGCAATTTTTTTAATATCAAATTTTGGCAAAAATTTGTAATTTTCAAAGTTATTTGTTGAAACGCGTTTCTCTTGAAACGACGTTTTTTTAACTAGCGGACAGCAAAACTCTGTTTATATTGAACCGATTTTTAAAAATTTTGATTCATTTTTTTTCTAATTGAACTCTTAATGAATCCCCTATAAACGGTTTTCCATTTTCCATTAATGTTTATGTAATTTATATTTGTGTTTTAACAGGTTTCTGGTCGAAGGGAATTAAGTCTCACTAATGAATAATGGATTAGAGAATTCCTTGGAGAACAAAAAACAACTTTCGAATCAACTGAAATTCGAAGCATTCATCTGAAGGAAAATTTGGTTTAAAGTCAGAATCGGAAAATAAGAAAAATCAATTAATGGGATATGAAGAATTAATAAATGCATTAATCTATTATAAATATGTAATTTAAATTTTTTGTAATGCTTCAGGTCAGAATTTCCCAAACGAATCACTTTAAATTAAAAATTTTAATTTTCAATGTTAAATCTCTTTTTTTAAAATCCTTTTTAAATCCTTTTTCTTTTAATCCCTTACTAAATGAAAAAGAAACATTTTTCAAATGCGATGCAAAATAGAATAAAATATCCATTGTTAGTAAAACTGTAGGGTAAATGTAAATGTAAATATCTATGTAAAAAAATTGTTTATAATTTACATAATTACATTACATCAAAAATAGATTAAATGTCACTAAAAGTTTTTGAAATCTCACACAGAAAATGTGAAAAAAGCATGCAAATTTTTATTTTAAGAAATATTTTTAATTTTAATAAAATTTTTCGAAAAAAATTAAAATAATTTTAATTAAACTAAATTCAATTTAAAATTATTACAATTCTAAATAATAACATTTCAACAATTATTTTTTAACAAATGTTAGATTCAGAAATTTTAAACAATTTTCTTTCCACTGTTTCCTACAATTATTTGTCATTTAAATATTCAAGAAATTTTTATTTAGAAAAATATAATGATAAAAATAATAATTATTATCATTAATATAAAAGTGATTTTTTTAATAAAATTTTTTTATCAATTTCTATTTTACCATTGGTATAAATATACTCTTATAACACAAACATTAAAGTGACAGGTGAGCACCTTTCGACTTTTATTATTAATAATTAATTAACTAAAGCTTAATTTAAACAAACTATTGCATGAATAAACTCATAAATCATTCATTTATTCATTCCAATAGTTTTTTCCAGCAATTTTCACGTTTTTCGCTACTTTTTTCACTGGTAACTGAAACCCAACTGAATCCCAACCGAATTCGGTTGCGATTCGGTTTTCACAACCCGCCAGGGACAATTCAAAAATACCCGCCGTGAAAATGACTTTTCACGCATTTTCACGGTCCAGAAGTAATGTTCATCTGATCGAAATTTGAGGTATATAAGCACCTTTATTCTTCGTTTTTCGCTTCTATGTCACCAATACAAAGTTTCATACGATCAGGACTGAAAATCCCTAAGAAAGGTTTTTGAGATTCGTAATCAGCGACCCAAAAAACCCCTAGATACCAAGTTTGAAGTAAAGCCATCAATTTTTAAAAAAAATAGCCTACCTCTCAAAATCCGTCAGGTTTTTGGAGGTTAGAAAAAAATCCTGACGTGATGGAGCAAAACGGACTTCGGATTCGTGTTCAGCGCGTCAAAATACATAGGAAATGACTAGTCTGGTCTGCCGCGCACGACACTTTTTTTTGTGGGGCTGTGCAATTTGTTCACTTAGAATGCAATGATTCAAAATTGAATTAATTTGAATAAAGGGAAATTGTTTGTTCTATTCATAGATTTTAAAGGCGCGTTTCCATCCTTAACTCATTATTTAATAAAGAAAAAATTGTATTCATTAGGGGTCGGAACAAAGTTTTTAAAAATTTTGATGAGTCTATACTCGAGGGCGAATGTCTCTGTAAGAGGAAAGGAGGGTAACTCGGATAGGGTAGAGGTCACCGAAGGTGTCATGCAGGGAGAGACATTGAGTCCTGTGATTTTCAATTTGTAAATTGCTGATTTAGAAAAATATTTACTAGATAGGGGAGTAAGGGGAGTCTCAATCAATCATTTGAAAGAAATTTTAATTCAAGCTCATGCGGCTGATATTGCAATATTATCAGATAACAAAATTGGTATGAAAAAAATAATTGAAATTCTCCAGGACTACTGTGAAGAAAACAAATTAATAATTAACGTCAAAAAGACAAAATTCATGATCTTCCAGAGAGGTGGACGTGGACACACAAAAAAATACCCTGCTTTACTTTATAATAACGAAGAAATTGAAATAGTAAACTCTTATATATATATCTAGGAGTTCCTTTTGCGGAATCTGCTCTCTTCGCAAAGGCAACACAACAGACAATAAGTAAAACAAAATTAGCAGTAGGTACTACAATCCCCTTAATTAATAGCCTTAGGCTTGATTCGTAACGTCCAGTCCACAGTTTCTTTAATAGTTTTATAGCTAGTACCTTCTTATATGCGGCCCTAATATGGGGTCTTAGATATTTGGACGATATAGAAGCAATTCATCTAGATTACTATAAAAAAGTTCTTAACCTCCCCCGAAATACTCCGAGCTATGCCGTTCGTATTGAGACTGGTAGTTGTCATATTTCACTGAGAATTTTCAAAATGATTTTAAACTGGTTAGAAAAAATACTCGATATGGATAAAGAGCGATACCGAGTATTAAAGTCTTTGCGCAATTTAGACTATTAAATAATTATCAAACAAGAATTATAATTAAGAATAAATGTTTTAAACTCTTTAAAGATCAGAAATGCAAATGTATGGAACAGAAGCCGATTTTTTACGAGTATCATCTCTTTGTTAAATGCGAAGGATTATCCTTAATTAGGGAAAAATATCTTGTTAACAACGAGGATGAAAAAATTGTAAGAGATATAGGCTTAGTTTATTAAACGATAGGAATCCGACTTCAGTTAAAAAAATTGTAAATTTTATGAGTGAAATTCTAAATGATATACTGGGGTAAGGTCGAAGTTCAGAGAAAGAAGGAAAAAAAATAGATTAAGAAACAATGTTTGTATGGGTTCTTTTGTATGGGTTTATGAAAAACCCTATAACAAATAAATATAATATAATTATAAATTATTGATATATTAAATTACGTATACTTACGAATTTAGATGTGTAGCCATGATCTCATTTTACTCATAAGACACTGGTATATATATATATATATATATATATATATATATGTATATATAAAATAGAACACTTCATAATTGTTTTTATTTTTATTCTGTTCAACTTGAGTAGTTATTGTAAGGAGTCGATAGTGTTTGGAGCTCAGTTTCAGTTTTAAATTTGACGTCGAGAACAGCACATTTAATTTATATTATGATTATTTATTTATTTGATTATTTATTGTTTTTAATTTATTTTTATTTATTATGTGTCTGTTGTTATTGTTATTTATTTTTTATTATTTCTATTTATTGTGTGTCTGTTTATTTATTGTTTGTTTTTTAGAAAATGGATTAATTTGGTACTTAATTTTTTATTTCAATTTTCCTTTTTGACTATTTAAATTCAACAGTTTATTTTATATATTTCATTTGATTTATAGTAAATTTAATTAATTTAATTTATAATTTTAGATTCTAACTCAAGCTCTATGTTTCTCCAACGTTAGGGTTTATTTCGTTTGTTTTTATTTTTACTAAAATTTGACACTACAATTGACTCTATGATTTGACATTGTTTTAATTTTGGTAAAATTATTTAAAAATTCAATTTATTATTGTCGTTTATTTTAATTTTATCATTTATTGTATTATTTTCATTATTTGGTATTTGTTTTTATTGTTATAGTTGTATTAGTTTTTAATTATTTTTATTTTATTTTATTGTATTTGTTTTTTATTTTTATTGTATTATTTATTATTTTAATTGTTTTATTATTTATTATTTTATTGTAATTTACTATTTTTATTATTTTTTGTATTTGTTTATTTGACAATTTATTGTAATTTCGATAGACTCCCTGAAAAGGAAATCATGTAGATTTCGAAACGTTGGAGTGAACTTTTATTAAACAACAATTGTCCGAATGTTATCGTTTTTATTCATACGAAACCTTCTAATTAACACTTCATAAATTATTCTAAATTAATTAACTGCTTTAATTATTTTAAAGAATTCTAAATAAAAAAGGATCACTTTTCAAGCTATTAAGGTTTTCGAGATTTTCTTTTATTGATAATAAAAAATTATTCAAATTTTTGAAATGTGCAAATGTTAATTAATTATTACAAATTAGTATAATTATATTATAAATAATAATACTATACTATAATATTATAATTATTATTAATTATTATTAAATTAATTCAATATTAAATTAATAATAATGCTTTACGTGAGCCGTGTTGAATAATTTAAGTTTGTATCTGTTCGTTGTGATCTATGATCGTATATATCTGTGCGTCAGTTCGTTAGTTATCAATTTCATAATAAAAGTCATGAATATTCAAATGTATTTTTTTATTATTATTCATTAAATTGTTGTTAACTTTGTTCAATTATTCTGAAAGTTTTTTTTTCAAAGTGCAAAACCTTCATATTCACATTTTCTCCCCTCTAACAAAGTTAAAGAAGTATTTACTTATATTAATATTCGTATTTTCTTGACTCAAGACTATATTACCGTTGAATTAATAATAATAATAATAATAATAACAATAATTTTGTAAGAAACTTAATATCAAAGTAGGCAGCTCTCTCCATTCTATAGGATTGAGAGAATTATTTTTAATTAATAAAACTAATTAATATAATAATTAATATAATAAAAAAATTTCAATTGCGATTATTTCACTAAAAGAAACTAAAAAATTTCCGTCACGAATTTCTCATCAAAAAAAGCTTCAGAATGTTTCCAAAAAAAAATCCAGCAAACGTTTTAGAACAAAAAAAAGGCAACAAAAAATTTAATAAATAATCAAAAAAGGAATTAAACACCCTTTTATTAAATTGAAAATAATTTTTCATACCTATTAAAATCATGTTCACCTTTTATTAATTTTTGATTTACCATTTTTCAAAATTTAAATTTCTTTCAGTAACCATTATAGTTTAAAATTTTTGAATTTTGACCTTGATTTTCTATAATTAAACATAAATTTGCTATTTTCACCAAAATCGATACTTTTTTCAAAATAAATAATTGCAAATGAAAGCTGAGGTTTTTTCCGATCTGTATACAAATTTTCAGAATGCCGATTTTTTTCTTTTCGAGATATTAAATGTCAAAGATTTTATGTCGGAGCGCGCGGGTGTAAACTGTAAAATGTAGTTAGATCGTGTGACGTAGGCAACCGTCAATATGAAAAATCGGAGGGAAGGAAATTTCGTGTCGAACCGTTAATTAGGAGGATTGACTGCAATTAGGTTCAGGAAAAAAATGAAAGTATTGTTTTTAATGAATCAAAATTATACGTTTTTAAATTATTTTGTTTTATTAAAGATACCTACAATTTTTTTCAAATCTTAAATGACAAACAAATAATTAATTAAAATTAAATAAAAAAAAATAAATAAACTAAAATTTACACATTTTTAGCAAAGAAATAATAGAATACATGTCAAACAACTTTATACTTATAAAGTTCCTTTACGTAAAAACAACTACAGATTTTTTTTACATTATAATTTTTATATTTCACTAAATTCAAACAATAAACTTTTTTAAAAAAGTTTGAATTTTTGATATATTTCACTTTATCTTTATTATGCGTTTGCTGATTGTTTATTTACAAAAAAAACTCTAAATTGAGTTTGTTGCGCATGTAATATATATGCAGTGCCCTATGCATAGTTAGTTGATGGAAAATGATTCCTTTAATATTTTCAGAAAAATATAATGCTTCCAATTAACCTGTAAGTTTTCAACAATCTTTCGACAAGCTTACAGTTAATTAATTTTATTATATAAAAACGTAAATATAAGAATTATATTACGCTGAGATTCGAAAAAGAATTAAATTTTTAATTTAATTTTAATTAATTTACACTCTCTGCCCCTACTGTACAAAATTGGTTTAGTATTAAAAAATCATTCAATACATGAAATTGCAGCTTAAGTTGTCTATAGTTTCATTTGTCTTATAGCGTTTTTGAAAATATAAATATGAACGACCAATATGGCGCCTGAAATAAAAAAATGCAAACAAAAGAAATGTAATTGTTATTGTTGAAGCTTCAAAAATTAGTTGAATTATTCATACACATTAAGGGCTTCTAGCGATTTTTTAAAACTTTATCAGATTTGCTTGAAACTTTTTACTCGGAGGTATTATGTTTCCTAATTTCAAATATGAAGTCAATTTTTAAAAGGCATATATAAAAACACCCACGTAATAAAATTACTAACAAACTTAGATATTTAAATGATAATTGTTGCTATATTGGATCCGCCATTTTGAATTGTTAAAAAATAACTTCAATTTCGTAATCAGAGACCCCAAAAACCCCCAAGTAAAAAGTTTCAGGCAAATCTGATAAAATTTTAGAAAATCTCCGCCATTTTGAATTTTTGAAAATTAACTTCAGATTCGTTAGATTCGTAATCAGTGACCCCTAGAGGGTAAATCCTAGTAAGGCAGCACCATCTATATCGAAACTAAAATTTTGTAAAATTTTCCACAGTATTTACTTGAAAACAAGACAATAAAATGCTTTTTACTTTAGGATAATTACTTATTTTCAAGAAATACACCAGCTAAAACTTTTTTTATATTAAAATAATGAAAAAAAATTAATGACGATAAATTAAATATGAGATTCACTAATCACGAAAATATCAACAAAAACTTTTTTTTTAAATAACACATCAACACTATTTTACTGATTTTGACAGACATTTGGTAGGTAATATATTTCATAAGACGTTTCGCGATTCTGCAAACAGGAGGAGATTGGCGCTGTTGTTAACAAAAAAAATATATCACTTGCCAAATGGCTGTCAAAATCAGTAAAATAGTGTCGATATGTTATTTAAAAAAAAAGTTTTTGTTGTTATTTTCGTGATTAGTGAATCTTAGCTGGTGTATTTTGTAGTGTTTATTAATTCTCCAAATGAAAATCGCATTCTTTCTTGTTACTTCCGAGAAAATATCTTAAAAGTTTTCGTAAAAAAATATGCTCATATTTAATTTATCGTCATTAATTTTTTTTTATTATTTTAACCCCAAAAAAGTTTTAGCCGGTGTACTTCTTGTCAATAATCAATTATCCTGAAGGAAAAAGCATTTTATTGTCTTGTTTTCAAGTAAATACTCAAACTTTTAAAACATATATTTCATTTTCAAAAAATTTGAATATAACGCAACTAGTAAACAATGTTTTTTTAAATAAGGAAAACGGTGAGCATTCTACACTCCGCAATTTTTAGTCTAAAACAAAAACTCAAAATTTTTTAGAAAGGTGACATCCTAAACAATAGGTCGGCCACTTTTTTAAAACACTGCGTTTTTGCCTTATTTTTTTATGTTTGACCTCTTGTAAAAATCTTTATTGTTAACAATTGTAACATATTAAAGGTATAACAGCAAAATTTAGTTACCTTTAATTAGCCGCAAACCCGAAGTTGATTGGTCAAGTAGTTTAGACGCTACGATGCCTACCAGTTTGAAAAATCTTGTTTCGAGAAAAACGAGTTTAAAGTTTTGGGAACATTTTGAGGCATTTTTATATGTAATATTTGTCTACTCTAAAAAAATCTTTTTTTTACTCCCGCAATGGAAACCTTCCCTTAATATGGATTGTCTGAATAATTCAACTAATTGTTGAAGCTTCAACAACAACAATTATATTTTTTTTGTTTACATTTTTTATTCCAGACGCCATATTGGGCGTCCATATTTATATTTTCAAAAACTCCATACGATAAATGAAACTAGACATCTTAAGCTACAATTTCATGTATGTATTGAATGATTTTTTAATATCAAACCAATTTTAGACATCATTCTGAACATTAAATAAGAATCATATTGCACAAACAACAAACTATCTTCTTATTAAACTGAACTTCGAATTAGAATTATATTTTATTAACAAATGAATAAGCATTCTATCGAGCATTTTATCAACGTCATTATGTAAACAAAATGATAAGTCTCTTTTAAGCAGATTTTAGAATAATGGAGGATCCAATATGATCGACGATTATTTGAAAACCAGATTTCGTTTAATACTTGTTACTTGAGGTTTTCAATGTTGCTAATTACGAATCTGAAGTTGAATTCAAATATTTCAAAATCTCGGATTTAAACAATATTTATAAAATTTTCTTTTACAATGATTTTTTATAGAAAGTAAAAAAAAACTTGTAGAAAGTATGAAAAAATTAAAATTGCGTTTATCATAAGAGCTTTATATTTAGCCAAAAAACGGAGTATGGATTCGAATTCAGCGTTAAAATTTACCTTAGAAAGACGTTTCTGTTGCTCGGGCCTAATACCGCCGTGTGTTCCTTTGAAATTAGTATACATAATACTCTTTTATTTTATAGACAAAGAAGAAACCATTGAAACCTGACACATACGGAACTGTTCAGTACTGTATAGATATGCCTACCCTTTAATTGAAATTAGGCCTTTAATTTATTGACAGCTTTTCGTAGTAAAATGCATACTAAAAACTTATTTTATAAGGCTTGAATCTAAAAGAAAAGAAGATATATTTTAACAGTACTATGCCATTTCAATTTTTGAAACAAAATCATATATATCCCAACTTTGGATAAACTAAACTTTGGATTAAAAATTCGAATTACTTTTTTAAAAATACGCTTTTCAGTTGTTTCAAACAAAATTTAATTTATTTAAAAAATTTTTTGATTTATTTCAACAAAATTATTAATTTGAAATACGATGATCAGGTAAAAAATGGGATATACTGTGATCTTTTTATTATAATAAAAGTACTTTTTTCACTGTCACCGTAAATACTAGAAATATGTTTCTTCAAGCTACAATTTAAATACATACACGTAGCACAATTATTGTGACTGTTTATGGAATGACTTCCTCTTATTTGATTCTAAAGAGTATTCTTGAAAGACGAATTATAAACAGTCAAAGGACGAAACAATTTCAACATCAGGCTTCTGTGTTTTGAACATTTGAACGCCCTCCCGTGTTACTGATGTACCTGTTACATCGACGTATTCCAAATTTGACTTACTTACAGCTAGATGATGCAGACTTCGATCTGTGACTTGACGATAATTTCTAAAAAAAAAAAAATATTCCAAATTACAATTACAAGAATCACGCAATTTTTTCTATTCTTAACCCCTTAAAAAAGTGCCACTATACTTCAAAAGGTTAAATAATAAGTCAAAACTTCCAATTCTTAAATTTCAAATCACCTAAAATATAATTATTTCTATAAATCTTATAACTGTAGATCTTCCAATATTCGATTATTTAAAAAAATTTCAATTAAAAACAATACTTGATGTGTTTGTCAAAAATTATTTTTTAAACATTTTTTCGATAAATTATAAACATTTCGTCTTGTGTAGCTTCATTCAAAGATAAATTAAAAAATAACTATAATAAATTTTTGCTAAAATATTTGATTTTCTTCTTGGGTGACAAATACGTTGATAAATATTTTAATTTTTTAGTTCGGAAAATAATCTTTGAAACAATGATATTTTTCTAGACTGTTTAAATAGTAACCCTTTTTAAAATTTTCAAAAACACCCGTCAAACAATAGAACATGCAATATACAATCTATAGAACCCTATTGAAAATCCCTGTACAAGATCTTGTACAAGAAAATGTACATGTTCAGCAGCTGAACTTGTACCTGTTCTGGTGAGAACATGTACAAGATCTTGTACAATTTCGGCACCAGAATTTGGAACAAGGTCTTGTATCAGAACTTGTACAAGATCATGTACAAAAATATGTTTAATATTTGTATACAAGAAAATGTACATGTTCTTGTACAGGTTCATTTGTCTTCGTTTAGTAAAAATTAAAGACTTTAAAGGCTGCGCAGTAGTTTTCTTAGGACTTTACAGCAGCGCAATAATTTTTGGCATACATAAGTAAATGGTTTTAATGATTCTAAATTATTAAAATCTTAAATTTTGTTTAAAAAATTTTTTTTTAAATGAACTTGTACGAGAACATGTACATTTTCTTGTATACAAATATTAAATATATTTATTTGTCCAAAATTTTGTACAAGTTCTTCTACAAAAACTTGTTCCAAATTCTGGTGCCGAAGTTGTACAAAATCTTGTACATGTTCTCACCAGAACAGGTACAAGTTCAGCTGCTGAATATGTACATTATCTTGTACAAGATCTTGTACAGGATTTTTCAATAGAGAACACGATTAAATATAATAAGTCAATCGTCCTCAATTGTAAGAACACGATTAAGGACAATAGAAAATTCTTTCCTATTGTTTTCAATCGATTTTTTCTAGAAGAGCGTGCACACTTGCACTATTTTTTTGATCTTTTATTGTTCTTGGTATCAATGAAAAGCTAAGATTCAAAGAAATAATTATGTGGCAAAATTTTTTTCTATAATTTTTATATATGTTAGCTTTGTAAAAGAAAATATTAAGACGTATTTAAACTATGAGTTTTCCAACGCAATAAAGAAAAATTCTCTGCATTTATTTTTGAAGAATTTATCTCCATTTTAATGCAAGCAGGGTTTATGTTACTTAAATAGTAGTTTAAATATTTTTTTTTTTGTGAAATAATCACATTCTACAAAGCCATCGATAATTTTTAAAATTAATAAAATAATTAATACGTTAATAATAATAATAATTATTATAATTTATTATAATTATTATAATAATAAAATTAGTAATAAATAAATAATAATAATTAGTATTATTATAATAATTATAATTATTGTTAACATATTAATTATTTTATTAATTAATTTTATTAATTTTAAAAATTATCGATGGCTTTGTAGAATGTGATTATTTCACAAAAAAACTTAAAAATTTCCTTCACGAATTTTTCACCAAAAACAAACACAAAAATGTAATAAAAAATTTAAAAAGGAATTAAACACCCTTTTATTAAATTGAAAATAATTTTTGTTTATTTTACGGACAGTCTCAACCCTGTAGAATGCAGAGAGCTGTTACTGAAATAAATAGGAATAATATAGGTGTGTACAACGATGGGTACTCATCTTTGCGTCGATTGCGCGGGTGCACTGCCAATTTTTATATGTATAATGTTTCTCACAAAATTATTGTTGTTCCACTTTCATATTTACATAGCTTATAGGAAAAAACCTCAGCTTTCCAATGAAAATAATAATAAAAAAAAATACCCGAAGGGTTAAAAATCGAAAAATAAGGGTTGATTTTGAAAAAAAGGGGTGAAATTTTTTTTTTTAATTTCGTATACATTTTTGAAAAGTACGTGAAAAATGCATTAAAATTCATTATAGATAAATTAAAATCCATTAACTTTTGTCATATTTATACGGATTTGAAAATGACAATGTTACCCTTAACGTCAAAACTTCAACCCCCTCTACTTTCTACAGATATTTTTTTAATGAGTTTATATTTTAGGGATTTATTACTTTCATATAGGACAACAATTTACCAAAGTATGAAGCCAATCCCAGAACATTGACTTTTTGGGCTGGGGCGATTGAAAAAGAATCTCTCATATACACACTTAGCACATTAAAGGGGTTAAGGTATCTATAAATTGCAGTCTACTATCACAATAGAAGACAAAATACCACAGTAATAAAGTACTTTCAGAAACTTCATAGTTGACAAAAAATTTTATGTTAATTGACATACATATAAGACGGTGCGCCAGAATGAAGTTTAAATAAAAATGTAATGTAATCAAAATATTCATTGATATTTAAAATATATTACCCTGTTTGATATAAAAAGGCGCATCTTTTTTTCCTTTGATTTTTTTCCATAGGACAAAAAACCTTTGATATTAAATGCAAAAAACTGAAAAAACTTTTTTCACGAATTTGAATAAATTTTTAAACTTAAATCGTCGTATCTTTGATAAATGTTAATGAAATCACTTGTCATTTTGTATACACACTTATTAGGGTACATAGAAGACGATAGTATAATAAAAAAATTTTTTTTTTAATAATAATTAATTATAAATAGTGAACGGTCGGTAATCGCGTTTTCTAACCTTTGACGAAAAAAAGTCTGTGGGGAACTTTAAAATTTTTAAATTTATTTTCTCCTAATGAATAAGGTTAAACGACACGTAAAATGAAAAATGCACAGTTAAATACGTTTGTTTACATTTAAGGTCAGCTCAAGGGCAACACAACATTAGTACAAACATACCACTATTTTAAATGTTATACTTCTTAAAATTCCAATTTTATAATAAAACGAAAATAATATTAATTTATGTATTTCAACTTATTTTATTTCATATTCAGGTGTTTAGTATTAATAACACGTTCTTTCAAGCGACTGTAAATGATTCGCTCCGCGTGGCGTCTTGGAAAAACACTTATATTTTCAAAACTTAGAAATGAATCGATTTGAAAATTTCCAGAAAACTTCCTTATATCATGATAAACAAATGTCTCATTCGAAGTTTTAAAAATTTTAAAGTTCCCCACAGACTTTTTTTCGTCAAAGGTTAGAAAACGCGATTACCGACCGTTCACTATTTATAATTAATTATTATTAAAAAAAAAATTTTTTTATTATACTATCGTCTTCTATGTACCCTAATAAGTGTGTATACAAAATGACAAGTGATTTCATTAACATTTATCAAAGATACGACGATTTAAGTTTAAAAATTTATTCAAATTCGTGAAAAAAGTTTTTTCAGTTTTTTGCATTTAATATCAAAGGTTTTTTGTTCTATGGAAAAAAGTCAAAGGAAAAAGAAATTCGCTTTTTTATATCAAACAGGGTAATATATTTTAAATATATAAATATCGAATTTCAATTTTTCGAACATTTTGGGTGTTTGACTGGCTTTAGAGCGTCCAGCCGAGTGCTCGGCGAGTTGTTTCTCCCGGCTCCTAAATTACATGAAAATACTTGAGCGTGTCATATATTAATAGTCTTGATAATCCAAAGTGTCTCTGACACCGAAGGTATGTTCATCTGCCGGTACTCCAGTTGCGCACTCTACTCTCCATAGAAGATTTTTATTACTTTGCCATTTGCAAATCGTCAGATTATATTTTATTCGTTATTTCTGTGTTATTTCCTTCAAATTAAAAAAAAATTAACCGCGTTCGAGAATGTGAAGACAATGTTTTTTTGCAAATTTGTTCCCTTACGTTACGTCTACATTAAAATACTCTTAACACATTCACAAATTATAATGAATAGGAATTTTGAGGGAACATTACATTTTCATTTAAACTTCCTTCTGGCGCACCGTGATAAACTGAGTTAAGAAATAAAATCCAAAGCATGTATGTATCAAGTACGAAAAGTTGCCGCTTAAGAATAAGTTAAATGTATCGATCGTTTTTAATCAAAATACAAGTTTGGATATTAGTATTACAGCAAGAGGGCTACGACCCCAGCTTCTGATCCCGGATAAATTCCCTACAGGCTTCTGGTAGCTTGATTGATTGGTAAATTTGGCCAAAAATTAGTTTATGCAATATTTTTAAACTTCCAAATTGAATCCAAAAACAACATTTGAGGTGATAAAACTTATAATTATATTTCGTCGAAGTTGTTCGAAGATATTTAACATATATAACGGTAACTTGTCGAGTGAAGTCACTTTTCAGAAATATTTAAAATAAAGGAGAATAAGAGCTATCTCCTTTACCTCTTTATTAGTTTTTTGGCGTCGGTGACATACACTACGTAAAATGGACGACAAATCTTAAAAACTGCAATTAAGATTAATGGAACTAGAGGCACAAACAAAAGGTATCTTTGTTAAAATAGAGCAGTTAGGAAACAATGAAGAGGAATTACATTTCGAGGGTAAGGCTATTCACAATAAAATAAAGAATCCAAAAACGCTTCCTACCAATATTTTACATAAAATGGCGGATACGGACAAATAAAGACTCGATCTTATTTCCTGAATCGAAGACGAAAACCATAAATAAAAATCTCAATAAAACAACATATTTATCTTTTCTGGCAGATATCGAAGAATGGAAAAAAGAAAATAAGATCAGTGAAGAGAAAAACGAAAACGATTTGACAGAAATAGAAATGGAAGAAGAAATTGAAGGTCGACTAGATGAAGCAGCATCATTCTAAGTGGATTCTAATCCATTAAAACAGCAAAAAGAAAAAACAGCAGTATTGCTAGTCATCCCTATCGAAAATCCCCACATGGGAAACCACATGGGAAACCACATGGGATCCTATGTAAAATCCCATTCCCATATGGGAAACCACATGGGATCCCATATAAATCCCCATGGGAAATTGGGACAGGAATTGGCATAGGAAAATATCAAAAAAAGGTTCCTCATTTCCCATGTCATTTCCTATGTCAAATTCCACGTCAAATATCATGTTAAATACTAATTGAAATCCTTTATCATTTTTTTGAAAAAATTTTCCCATGTCAAACCCCACGTCATTTCCCAAGTAAAAACCTTTATCATTTTTTTTGAAAAATTTTCTCATGTCAAACCCCATGTCATTTCCCAAGTAAAAACCTTTATCATTTTTTTGAAAAATTTTCCCATATCATTTCCCATGTGAAATCCTTTATCATTTTTTTGAAAAATTTTCCCATGTCAAATCCTCTTTCGCCTTATTGAAAATACCCACATGGGAAAGCATATGGGAATCCACATGGAAAACCATATGGAAATCCACATGGGACACCATATGGGAATCCACATGGGAAATGGAATACGATTTCATGTGCATTCTTCCAAATGATAAAACAAATAGATTTAAGCATAGGAAATCATATAAGATTTCATATAGATTCTGAAATCTCAACCTAAGATTTCACATGGATTTACATATAGGAAACGATATAGGATTTTATTTGGGAATTTTTTAGTTGGCTGCTTTATGCAGGCGGCAGTTTACAAAAAAAATTAATTATATGATTAAATATCAAATAATAATAATGCAACTCATCTGAAAATAAAAAAAAGTTTACTTTACTTCTGCCTTAGACTCTCAGCTTTTATAGTATTCCAGACTGATCTCTCCTATATTGTTTCCTATATGTAAATCCATGTGAAATCTTAGGTTGAGATTTCAGAATCTATATGAAATCTTATATGATTTCCTATGCTTAAATCTATTTGTTTTATCATTTGGAAGAATGCACGTCAAACCCCATGTCATTTGCCATGTGAAATCCTTTATCGTATTCCATTTCCTCTGTGTATTCCCATATGCTTTCCCATGTGGGGATTTTCGATAGGGCGAAAGAGGATTTGACATTGGAAAATTTGTCAAAAAAATGATGAAGGATTTCACATGGGAAATGACATGGGGTTTGACGTAGGAATTGATATGGGAAAATTTTTCGAAAAAATAATAAAAGATTTCACATGGGAAATGACATGGGAAATGACATAGGAAATGACATTGGAAAATTTTTCGATAAAATGATAAAAGATTTCACATGGGAAATGACATGGGAAATGACATTGGAAAATTTTTCGAAAAAATGATAAAAGATTTCACATGGGAAATGACATGGGAAAATTTTACGAAAAATGATAAAGGATTTCACATGGGAAATGACATGGGAAATGACATAGGAAATTTCAATATAGATGTTGATCGTCATTATAGTTTCATTGTTTCGCCACCAGATGGTGAAAATATTTTCTCTCACAGTTGAGATCAGTCTGGAATACTATAAAAGCTGAGAGTCTAAGGCAGAAGTAAAGTAAACTTTTTTTTATTTTCAGATGAGTTGCATTATTACACTGAGAAAACTGTTTGGTATCATCTACTGAAGTTTGGTTCTCCAAACCAAATTTTTTATTTGATATATGTGCAACTAATCCGTTTGGTTCGGGCTACTAAATTTAATCGTTGAATCATTTTGTTCGGTCTACCAAATTTTTTGTTTTGCACAACTAACTTATTGTTTTTAAGCAAACAAAAAATTTAGTTAAATGAAAAAATTTTTTTTCTTTTCTCAAACAAATTATTTTTTGGCTCACACTTATATTTTTTATTTTTCACTTAATTTTATCACTTTTGTTATCCTCTTTTATTCTTTTCGCTTTATATTACCTACCACCCTATGTCTACTTAAATTAATTTCTATTGCGGAAAAACCTAACACTGCTGGGGATCGAACCCTCAGACTACGCAACGCAAATCAAGAACGCTGACCACTACACTAAGAATCCTAGTGACAATGTGAGTGTAAATTATTTTCATAAAGTATACAGGCTGGAGAAAAACTTCCGTTCTTTTAACAAGCTTTATTCTCTCTGTTCGATATGCATCACTACACACACTTTTTTACCGAATTTCTGAAACACATAAAAATCCCGAAAACACTTGAATAAAACTGGACGACACGAAGAGCGAAGCATGGTTAACGTGTGACATCCGTAAACAGAGAAATAAGCCATATTTACGAGAACAGCGCATGCGCAATTGAGCATTCAGACGGTTTGGTTTGGAGAACCAAATTATTCAGTTAACAGACGCAAAAGCTTGAACGAAATTTTTGGTACAGCCAACTAAATTTCTCGATTGATTGCTTCTTTCGTTACTGTTATGTCAACTAAATTTTTCTAATCTTAACTAAAAGTGCTCCACCAAATTATTTTGTTAACATTACATTATTATTTTTCTCAGTGTATTATTTGATATTTAATCAAATAATTAATTTTTTTTGTAAACTGCCGCCTGCATAAAGCAGCCAACTAAAAAATTCCCGAATAAAATCCTATATCGTTTCCTATATGTAAATCCATGTGAAATCTTAGGTTGAGATTTCAGAATCTATATGAAATCTTATATGATTTCCTATGCTTAAATCTATTTGTTTTATCATTTGGAAGAATGCACATGAAATCGTATTCCATTTCCCATGTGGATTCCCATATGGTGTCCCATGTGGATTTCCAAATGGTTTCCCATGTGGATTCCCATATGCTTTCCCATGTGGGTATTTTCGATAAGGCGAAAGAGGATTTGACATGGGAAAATTTTTCAAAAAAATGATAAAGGATTTCACATGGGAAATGATATGGGAAATGACATGAGAAAATTTTTCAAAAAAATGATAAAGGTTTTTACTTGGGAAATGACGTGGGGTTTGACATGGTAAAATTTTTTCAAAAAAATGATAAAGGATCTCAATTAGTATTTAACATGATATTTGACGTGGAATTTGACATAGGAAATGACATGGGAAATGTGAATGTGATAAACAAGTTTGTAAAACATTTTTTTTAACAACATTAGGTTTGAAGAAAAAAAAGCTACTTTACTTTAACGTAAATGCAGGACAGAGTTGTTGATTTCTACATTCTGATAAAGTGTGCTGCACACTTTCAGGCATATTAGACAACATAACCTTAAATTTATTCTTCAAAACAGCTTATAAAATAGCTTTTTTGCAGATGTTGAACAAAGCACTGTGTGCAACTCGAGCGAAAAGTAGCATTTTCCGACGAGATTGATTGCTGCTCTCGCTTCGCTCGAGCATCAACTTACAAACTCGTCGGAAAATGGCTTCTTTCCGCTCTCGTACTATTATAATTAAAAACGCATTAAAGAATATTTAACTTTAGAAGCACGACCTGAAAGCAGAGAAAAATTAACAGATCAAAATAAAGTTGTACGGTATAATTTAATAAAACTGCATATGGGGCATTCCACGGGAGATTTTCATTGAAAATTTTTTTTTCCCCGAAACATTTTTTTTCGAAATCTATATGAAAAATAAGTCAACGATGGAAGTGTGTTTTTGGGACATTTTTTAAGCTATTGCACGGAAAGACTTTGTGCATCACTTTCTGTCAAACTTGCCAAGAGATTTTAGTAAACTCGCGACCAAACTCGGAAAAAATGGAAAACTATCATTTTATATAAATGTTTTCAACAAAAAATGTTTTCTTTTTTATCAAAATTTAGTAGTCACGCTAAGAAATATTCGTTAACGCTGTAAGAAAAATTAAGATTAAGAAAAAATGAATGTCAAAAGTATATTCTTTATATTTGTAAGAACGACATTTTCATTGCGTCGTGTTTACAATTTAGTAGTCTCACGATGAAAACAGCACTCATACAAACAAGCGAAGCTTGTCCGTGTAGCGTCAGCAGTTGAATAGTTCCGGCATAGATAGAAAAATGTCTACACAACGAACACTTTTAATAATCCTGTTTGCATAAAAAATTAATTCTGACATTTCCTAAAATTGACCTTATTAATAATATTAAATAATTTATTTTTTTGAAATTTTTTTATTGCACTTGAAATAAGTTTAAACATAATAAAAATTTTCTCGTAAGTGGAAATGAAATGGTGAGATTAATATATAAGAAAAATAAACTGCCCTCTTGATATCGTTGATATGAATTGTATTTGCGTTGCGTCGGTTAAAGCGATCGTTTACCCTATCTGTATTTTAGACGATTTTAGGTTAAGATGTGATCTCTCGTTCATAGGTAAATTGGATTTCTACATTTCCCCTATCTGCGAAAGTGGTACTTTTAATTTTTAAGTTACTATTTTCTTAGTACGGCTCACAGAATTTAAGCATTTTTTCTACAAATATAACCGTTTTCCATTAATATTCATTTGTTTTTTTTTAATTTTCATAAAAACATACTAAAAATCGTTGCGTCAAGCTTAAAAATTGTAAATAGTAATTAAAAAACTAAAAGTACCACTTTCGCAGATAGGGGAAAAAATTCTTCAGTCACCAGAGATTGTAATGCAAAAAAAAATTAAAAATCGAGTGTCTCTTTTGAGAAAACTCACTTTTTGAGTTCAATTTCAACTTTCTCTCCCAAAATGTCCCAAAAACACACTTCCATCGTTGACGTTAAATTTCAAAAAATCATAACTTCCTTCATTTTTATCAAATAAAAAAATACGTATATTCTTATTTTTCATATAGATTTCGAAAAAAAATGTTTCGGGGAAAAAAAAATTTTCAATGAAAATCTCCCGTGGAATGCCCCATATAGAATAGTTCAATCCAAAAATTTCCCATTATAGTCGTGCCCATGCAACCAACAAACGTTATTTTCCCGATACTTTAAGCGTTAGTGAATTGCACAAGGATTATATTGAAAAAAATCCATCGCAATTGTGTAGCTACGATTTATATAGATCCGTTTTTCAGGAATAAATATTTCATTCACGAAATTAGGGCATGAGGAATGTGAGAAGTTTGAACTTCACGAAAAAAATCACACTAAGGGAAATTTAAATTCAAACTGTAATCATTGTCAATAGTGGAAAAGACAGTGAAAAATCTTAAACAGCGACAGACATTGCATCTCGGTTGTCTTGAAGTGCAAATAGGTTCGATGAAAATGTAACTAAAATCGTCTTTCGGGGCTTCATTTGTACATGTTTCAAGGTGGAAAATATCGCGAATTTACATTTTTAACGATTTACGCTCATACTATCTTTAATTATCCAGTACAAAATACATACTTAATACTTATTTGGTGTGTGTATGTGAACATGTGCAAACGCATAATACCATATTCAGCGTTCCCCAGGTTCACGAACGTCATCTTTAGTTAAAAGAGGAAGATTAATCGTACTTCGACTTTGCTGAGAATGTTTTTTTTATTTTTTCCCACAGTACAAAACTTTTTTTAATCTTTTCTTAAATCTCCATAAGTTTTTAAACTTTCATACTTATTATTCAGATCCGAATTTGATTCTTCATTTGTTAAAGCATCGTCGAGTAGTTTCTTTTTCTTCAAATTTATACGATTTCTTAAATCTGGTGCTGTTATAAAGCAGTATGGACATGGATACATGGAAGACGCAGTTTGCTGACCATTGATTATCAATAAAAGTTTCAAATCCGCAACAAGTTTGAAAGCATAATTTCCGATTATATTTCGCTCATTAACTACCGCTTCTACAAAACTTTCAGCGTCTGCCCACATATCAGGTCTCTTTTGTTTAATCGTCTTGTTTTTTCTTTAATAAAGAAGTTATAATCCGGTCTTGTTGGGTCAAAGAAAGCGTACGTACAATTTTAACAGAATTTTTGGAGATGGTTTTACAGGTATGGGTTTACGTTTTCCTATCTGTTGCAGAAATTGTTTACATAGTGTCATCGAATCGTCAGTTTTATCGTAACCCAATGGGGTCTTTAATGGAAGTCGATCATTTTCCGAAGATACATAAATGCCATTGCTAGTATCAATATGATAAGACAAAGATCGTACGTTGCCTTTACCTTTTTTTGGTTTGTGCATGACCTCTGAATCGCCTTGTTAGACTGATATAACAATTGCACGTATTATTACTTTGACGCGTTTCTTTTGGCAATTGTATATTCTCGTAATTTGGCCTAGTTTGAAGGGGTCTCTTAAAAATGCCTTTGTTATGATCAAGAAGAGTTACATAACAAGCCCCGTAAATACCTAAAGGAAACTTCTCGTTTAAGTATTGAAATTTTTATTCTTATTTTGAATAAGAACTTCGACCTTTTCATTAATGAGAAATGATTCAGGTTTCTTCTTTCCAAAGACATGTTTATACCCATAAGGTGCACAAACATTCTTCCTATTTTCATTATGGAAACACGTAGCATTAGGCATGGCGATGTTAAATATAAAATTCATTTAATAGCGTTTTGTCTTTTTATCCATTAGCTGCCGGTTCTACACTAGTACTAAATGTGTCTTTAATAAGCTTGCGGGGAACGAAAATCGCTCCCGCTCGTAATATTTACAATCAAAATATAAATATATAAATATTTACAAAATAAAGTCCCATAAGCTGATTTTACCTACATTTTCATCGAACCTATTTGCACTTCAAGACAACCGTGGCGTATTTCTCTGAAGACCTCCAAAAAGTAATAATGTTACTCCGAGTGGAGAAATTTAAGGTAACTGCTTTTATGCGACACATAATTGCTTTGAATCAAAGTTATGTGCCTATTGGTCCAAATCGACAAAACAGGCACCCGTAACAGTTCTCTGACACAAGGAAATTTCAGGTCGTAAAAAGGAATATATTGTTAGTTGTTAGGCTAGTTCCAGAATGGAGCCAAACGCAACGCAGCCCCATTTGCTTAGCATTGCGATGCGTCTGCGTTTTGCTCTATTCTGGAACTAGCCATATTACTCCTTTTCTCTCAAGCTACGGGACAGAAAGCGAATATTGTTCTTTGGCTCGACAATGTACAGCCCAAAATAAAAATTGGTATCTGACTTTCATTTTTAGTCGTTTGAATATATTTCACAATATAATGAGTTTATAGCAAGGCAGTGCTCGTTGTAATTTTAGTATAAGTTAAAAAAGTAGGAAAAGAAAGTTTAAATATTAAAAAAAGTAGAAAATTGTAAAAAAAGCAAAAAATGTTAATTTTAAATATTTAAACATGCTTGTCCCACTTTTTTAACTACCCACAAGTAACACTACCCAACTGTTAATCACCGATTTTGATGAAACTTGTCACACTTCTAAAACATGGAAAAATATTGAACACGTATTTTTTTATATCGGCCCGTTTTGAGTTTTAAGGGTAGAAAACACCCTTTTTCAATTTAAGGGATGAAAAGCAGTATTTCATACGAAATTTACTAGATTTGCTTGAAACATATTACTCGGGGGTTTTCGAGGTCGCTGATTACGAATCTGAAGTCAGATTTTAAAAATTCAAAATGTCGGATCCAATATGGCGGACAATAAAATCAAAAATTAATCGGATTTGATGGAAAATCGTTAGTCGGGGGTTTTTGGGGTCACCGATTACGAATCTGATATCAGTCGGGTAGTTGATTAGGAAAACGGTGTCAATTTTTAAAAATTCAATATGGCGGATCTAATATGGTGGACAATAAAATTGAAATTCACTCGAATTTACTTGAAACTTATTACTCGGGGGTTTTTGGGGTCGCTGATTACGAATTTGAAGTCAGATTTAAAAAATTCAAAATGGCAGCTCCAAAATGACAGACAACTTTTTAAAAAATTCATTGCGTTCGCTTAAAACTTATAACTCGGGGGTTTTTGGTATCGCTGATTACGAATCCGATGTTAGTTGTTTAAAATTCAAAATGATAGATCCAACGTATTCAATAAAGCCATTATTATAAAGACAAGATCTAATACTGCGACCAACAAATGCAAGATATGATAATCGAACCAACAAAGGCAAGAAGCAATTATCCAACCTGTAAAAGCGAGATGTGATAATCCAACCAGTAATGGCCAGATGTGATAATCCAACCATCAAAGGTAAGAAGCAATAATCCAACCAGTAAAGGCGAGATGTGATAATCCAACCAGTAATGGCAGGATGTGATAATCCAACCATCAAAGGTAAGAAGCAATAATCCAACCTGTAAAGGCAAGAAGCAATAATCCAACCAACAAAGGCAAGAAGCAATAATCCAACCAGTAAAGGCGAGACGTGATAATCCAACCAGTAATGGCAAGATGTGATAATCCAACCATCATAGGTAAGAAAGAATAATCCAACGAACAAAGGTAAGAAGCAATAATCCAACCAGTAAAGGCAAGATGTGATAATCCAACCATCAAAGGTAAGAAGCAATAATTCTTACCTTTGTTGGTTGGATTATCACATCTTGCCTTTACAGGTTGGATTATTCTTTCTTACCTTTACTGGTTGGATTATTGCTTCTTGCCTTTACTGGTTGGTTTATTGATTCTTACCTTTGTTGGTTGGATTATTGTTTCTTTCCTTTGATGGTTGGATTATCACATCTTGCCTTTACTGGTTGGATTATTGCTTCTTACCTTTGATGGTTGGATTATCACATCTCGCTTTTATTGGTTGGATAATTGCTTCTTGCCTTTACTGGTTGGATTATTGCTTCTTACCTTAACTGGTTGGATTTTTACATTTCGCTTTTATTGGTTAGATTATTGTTTCTTTCCTTTACTGGTTGGATTATTGCTTCTTACCTTTACTGGTTGGATTATTGCTTCTTACCTTTGATGGTTGGATTATCACATCCTGCCATTACTGGTTGGATTATCACATCTTGCCTTTACTGGTTGGATTATTGCTTCTTACCTTTGATGGTTGGATTATCACATCTGGCCATTACTGGTTGGATTATCACATCTCGCTTTTACAGGTTGGATAATTGCTTCTTGCCTTTGTTGGTTCGATTATCATATCTTGCATTTGTTGGTCGCAGTATTAGATCTTGTCTTTATAATAATGGCTTTATTGAATATGTTGGATCTATCATTTTGAATTTTAAACAACTAACATCGGATTCGTAATCAGCGATACCAAAAACCCCCGAGTTATAAGTTTTAAGCGAACGCAATGAATTTTTTAAAAAGTTGTCTGTCATTTTGGAGCTGCCATTTTGAATTTTTTAAATCTGACTTTAAATTCGTAATCAGCGACCCCAAAAACCCCCGAGTAATGAGTTTCAAGTAAATTCGAGTAAATTTGAATTTTATTGTCCGCCATATTGGATCCACCATATTGAATTTTTTAAAATTGACACCGTATTCGTAATCAACTACCCGACTGATATCAGATTCGTAATCGGTGACCTCAAAAACCCCCGACTAACGAGTTTCAATCAAATCCGATTAATTTTTGATTTTATTGTCCGCCATATTGGATCCGCCATTTTGAATTTTTAAAATCTGACTTCAGATTCGTAATCAGCGACCTCGAAAACCCCCGAGTAATATGTTTCAAGCAAATCTAGTAAATTCCGTATGAAATACTGCTTTTCATCCCTTAAATTGAAAAAGGGTGTTTTCTACCCTTAAAACTCAAAACGGGCCGATATAAAAAAATACGTGTTCAATATTTTTCCATGTTTTAGAAGTGTGACAAGTTTCATCAAAATCGGTGATTAACAGTTGGGTAGTGTTACTTGCCAGTAAAAAAACAAATTCAGATGAATTAAAATCAATTAACTTTTTTTGCAATGTCCAATTAGTATTTGTCGCTAAGCAAGATTCAGTGAAGCCTTTTGTATATTCAATTCAATTCGTACGAATGAGTTTTCATCGGTTGAGAATTTACACAAAATGACAAACTCGTCTATTGAATTTGTGCTGAAGAATTAAAAAAAATCAAAACTCAAAAGTTTGTTCATTGAATTAGTACGAATAGAGAGTTTGGAAGTTGAATACAGCTTTTTCGAATTCAGGAGAATTGCAACATAGCTCCACTTCGAATTTGTCGCTAAGAGGGATTTACTGAAGCTTTTTGTATTCATTTTAATTCAACTGAATTAGTTATCATTTGCTTGGTATATATTGGTGGTATATATAAAAAACCTCAGATTTCGTTTAAAAAAGGATAAAAAAGGTTACAACTTAAATCTATATTTCAAATTCATTTTTTTTTGTGGTCAAAAAAATTTCTTTTTCAAAAATGCATATCCTTATCCTTGACGAGATATCTCCAATCAATATAAGGGGTAAAATTCCTGTAGCGAACTAAGTGAAAAAAAGTTGATCGGATCGGGCTGTAACTTGCACATAGTTTATCCCTAGGGGTGAGTAATTTAACCACGAAGTATTGTTCAGTTTTTTCAAAAACTGTCGGAGAGGGAGGGGGTTGAATTTTTTTGAAAAATTTAAACAGTGAATTTTTGAAGACTTGTAACTTTTAAACAGAAAGAAGAAGAAAAATTTGTCTTATATGTTTTCGAAAGGTTTTTTCCTGCTCTTACGAATGGTGCAAAACTTTTTTTAAAAAATTCAAATTTTGATCCTCTTTTTTTGAAAATTAAACATTTTTTCGAATTTTTTTTTAAGTTCGGTCCTTTTTATTTTTTTTATTTATTTTTTTTTGAAAGCTAAAAATGTGTTTTTTCACCACAAAAAATAATGAGTTGTCCTTTTTTGTTATTTTCGAGATATTAATTAATTAATTAATGTTAATAAAAAATGAAATATTTCACAAATAAAGTTATTGCAATTCTGAAGATACCAATTGAAAGTTTAAATTTTTCAAAAAAATTCAACCCCCTCCCTTTCCGACAGTTTTTGAAAAAACCAAACAATACTTCGTGGTTAAATTACTTACCCCTAGGGCTAAACTATGTGCAAGTTACAGCCCGATCCAATCAATTTTTTTTTCACTTAGTACGCTACAGGAATTTTACCCCATATATATAATACATATATATATATTTATACACCGAAAAAACAATATTCTAAAATTAAGTATTTCCCACTAACTTGAAGAATATCTCCCACTAAAATAGGTGCCAAGAATATATTCTAGATGTTAGAGGGGATTCACCTAGTGATCGAGTATAAGGTATTCTAATATTCAGAATAATCATTTGAGAGCTATGATGATGATAATATTCTTGAATGAAGAATAGAATGTACTAAATTTAAAGATAGAGTATTCTTCTTATAAAAAATTAAAATATTGATATTTAATACGAAAATATACATTAAATAATGCTGGAAATAATGAAAAATATTTATTGCAGATTAAGAAAATAATTTTTTATATTAAATTTCAAATTATAAAATATGCTGAAAAGAAATATATGAGTTACCATCACCTCCTGTGCGAAGAAAGTAGGGGTTAAATGATACGAGTTCGTCATGTAACGCTAAAAACCACTAAAAAACAATTATAGAATCTATAATACATTCTAAGGCACATTTTAACCTCTTCCATATTGACACTCGAAATAATATTTTTTTAATATTAATTTAACCCGAAACACTGAAAAAGTTTTACGCCGTACACGAGGACACCGGTATTTTCCAACTTGCTTCTGCGTTTTACGGTCGCGCAATCACACATGCGCATAACGCCTTTTCAAAGAATACTATATTCTAAGTTCTACAATATATTCTTCTTTTAAGAATACCAACTATTATTGCAGATATAAGTGGGAGATATACTAAAAATTTTAGAAGATATACTAATTAAAAAAATTTAGAATATTGTATACTTTATTTCAGAATACTTTTTTTCGGTGTATAAGACGTTTCGCGCCGACCGGGTCACCCTTCGCTGCATAGTTAAGAGATTTCAAAATGGTTGTTCATATTCGGAAATTATTGGTATACATAAGTACCTTCGAAATCTATATAACCTTTTAAAAAATCCAACATCGAGGCTCCAATATAACCTATGAAAACGTGAGATGGGTCATAAATATATAACAATGAAAATGAATCTGGTGAAGGAAACACCTCTGTATTAACGTCAAAATTAGCACTGGGTAATATATTTTGCTTACCATAAGCGAAAAATATAAATTTCAAAAATTCCAAAAGGTTGATTTAAAATGTCGAACGACAATTCCTAAAATTCATCGGATCCCTAGTGAAAAAATACACATCTAATTGAGAAGCCGGGAAGAATAATTCGCCAAGCTCTCGACTGGCCGCTATGTTGCCATTCAAACATCCAAAAATATAGATAAAATTACACTTTAAATCTGAATCAGTGAAAATTTCAATGACTTCAAATAAGTGGCTCAGTTTTCTTTAATTCCACTGATGAATTAAAGAAAACTGAGCCACTGATTTCAAGTCAGTGAAATTTTCACTGATTCAGATTTAGAATGAAAAATTCGAAATTTTAATTTTTGAATAATAATTTGTGTAATTTAATTAATTTTCTACGTATAAAATTTGCATCAATTAATTATAGGTATTAATATTTTGTACGAATACATTTTCTAAAAGTAGGGAAGCCCAATGTGTTTTTTAGGATTAAACCCTAGTAGAAATTTGTCATGGCACCACTAGAATTCGTCAAGTTACTGGACAGTTTTTTCGTGTCGGATGATTCTAGCTAAACTTGCAAATTACTGTATAGAGGTTGACCAACATTCTTGGAAATAATTCAAGTTAAACTTGATATTTCCACGACTCAAAGCTATGCAGTTTTTTTAATGGCACTGTCCAGTGCTGTTCGAAATTATATTCATATCCTTGTCATGGCGCTGGCGCTACAATAAGTCTAGTAACTGGACAGCTGTGCAAGGATTATGTGTATTGACATTTCACTTACTTGGTGTAAAAAAATTACAACTTGTTTATAAAAATTAATTATTTAATAAATTAATAATAATAATATTAATATTCCTTTTTCAAAAAAGACAGTGCATACAAAACACATGAAAATGTATCGAAATATCTCGGTGGTCGAAAAAATTGAATTTAGGAAAAAATAAACTTTGCTTTCCAGAGCATCTAAATCAATATTCATTTTATGAAAATCACTGTAAATTATTGTTCCACATATATATTTTTTGCATAACTTACTTAATTGCAAAAAATATACACTTGCAAAGCATTATTTGTTGTAAATGTTTGCAGCTGTCATAAATCAGAAACGAACATAACCTAAATTTAGTGGAAATCACCTGATTGGCCCAAAACAAAATAGCGTGGGCCTTTTTTAAAATAATGAAATTTACTAAATTATAATAAAATAATTGTAATAAATTAAATTATTATAAAAATAATATTATCTTGAATAAAAAACTGTTTTTAGTTTTAAAAAAAATTATTAAACAATTATTATTATTTTCAGACAAATTTTACAAATATAGTAGAATATTATTTTTCTGTTTGAGTATATAATAATAATAATAATAATATTATATTATATCAATAATTATTAATTTATTAAAATAATTTTATTTATAAAATTTTACATATCATTTTTGAGGATAATAAATAAAAAAAATTAGTAATTAGTTTTTTATAATTGTCTAATGTTTAAATTAAATTATAAATAAATTATTTAAAATCAAAAAATAATTTAAATTGTTTATTTACCTAGAAAGTAATAAAAATAATATGCACAAATTCATAATATTATTAGGTACAGTGAAACACGTCAAGCATTTATTCTAATATCACTGATCAGAACGGCCGAGTTGCGTAAAGCGTGCGTTTCTTTCGTTCCCGCCCAGAGGACACGTGTTCGCTCCCGATAACCCCAAGATTTTTTCGATGAAACTGCGAGAAGTGTTTTAAGGTTCATGTTATGACATTCATATTAATATAATGATTATAATTGTTTCAGTGTTAATAGTTCAGTCAAGATGTGGATGTGTTGCTTCAATCGTTTTACTTATGTAATTTTTATTTAAATCGAGTTTCATTGTGAATGAAAAATTACATATTTACAACGAATTACTATATTTAGTGCATTATATTTTCATATAATAATTTTTGTTAATAATTGGAATTTTTTTAATTACATAAAATAAACGTGTTTACTACATTAAATCTTATTATTAAATGAATTTTGAAATATTTAAAAGAATTAATTTGACTAGTTTTTCAAAAGTCCTATTGATCAGAGGATTGTGGAACAACCTTGGATCGTAGTGGCGGCTGATTGCATGGAGTTTCCTCCTAGCAAAAGCCAGAATAGGCACTTGGAAGTGTTCCAAGACCAATTTTCAAGGTGGATAGAGGTGAAACCTCTGAGATCGGCGGATGGCAAATCGATTGCCAAGGCCTTCGAGGAGTTGATTTTATTTAGATGGGAAACTCCGAATTTCTTGTTGACGGACAACGGGAAGGAGTTTGACAATAACCATCTGAAATCAACACTCGAAGAGTATGGTGTGCGTCATTTGACTACACCACCATATCACCCTCAGGCAGACCCCGTGGAAAAGAGCAATCGGACACTGAAAACAATGATTGCTACCTTTGTAGGTTCTGACCATCGTGATTGGGACAAGCGAGTTTTGCTTGGAAGCCATGAAAAATCAGCATGGATTTCTTGCAATTTACGCAAGGTTGTGTCTGTGCTATTTTCGAACGGACTGCTCATGCGTTATTAGTAACAGATTTCTCTCCGTGCATGTACACGAGTTTCGTCATGCAGTCAACACGGCAGTCCAAGCGACTACAAAAGTATCACCGGCGTTTTTCAATTGTGGTAGGCAACCTAACCTCGTTAAGAGTTTACGGAGGAAGGTTGACGAGAAACGATTAGTGCAGCGTATCGATCCTGAAGTCTGGTGTGACAGAATGCGTAGATTGGACGCATTGCGGGATTTGGTGGCTTGTTTTACAGACGAGGAAAGAGAGAAACAGGCGAAGTACTACAATCGAAACAAGCGCGAGGCAACGTTTAGTGTAGGCGATCTAGTACTTTGGCGAACGCATAAATTATCGAACGCGAATCAAAGGTTCTCAGCCAAGCTGGCTCCAAAGTTCGAAGGTCCGTTTAAAATAATTAAGCAATTGTCTCTCTCGGTATATGAATTAAAGTCCGAAGATAAGCGACGAGTGACCAAAGTGCATGTCCCGGATTTGAAAAGATATATACCTCCTCGTAAATAGAGTCAATGAATGGTTGAGAGTGGTGATTAACATATTTTTGAGGTTTCAGGTTAATGCCAAATGGCTGGTGGGGAGATCTAACCTTCCACCAGAGAACCGACGTTGTTCACCGGTTCGTTGGAAAATGAGCGGCCCCCTTGGAGGGAGGTGAACCAGTTCAGTTCTAGAAGGAGTGTTAGTGGCGGATCCATAAGGGATCATTTCAATTATGTTTTTTGTTTAGTGTAAAAAAAGGAAAACGAGAGTTTTGTTTTTGTGTCAACCATAATTATTTCTTTATTTTGTGAGAAATAAAAAATATCTATTTTGATAAATTAAGTATCAAAATGCTTACTTTCCCCCTTTTAGTTATTTTGTGTGATTTAATTTTGTGGCTCTTTGTGAGGTTGATAGGCGATATTACTTAGAGTAACATCGGCCTAGGGGAGGTAATTGTAACGAAGTATTCGTTAATATGATTATGGTCGTTGGATCGATAGAGGGTCTTGCTTTGTTTGTGGCAGTCTATGATCAGTACCTTTCGCGAAATCTGTCGAAAGACTGAATTACGCAGGCGTGACGTACGAACGTTCCGGGGGCGGCGAATAGGGTCGAATGGTTATTTCGTAGGTTTGGGCTGTCTGTAGGAGTAAGGGAGATAGAACCATATTGGGGATCTAAGGACCGGCAGGGGGATCTTCAAGCAGTTCGATTTCCCGACTGTAATCGAGTAAACGTGCCTTTGTAAATCAAGTTTAATTGATTAGTTAATCATTTGTATTATAGTTATTAGTTTTCTGTAATGGTTTAATAAATTGTTTTGTTAGTTAATTGTTGTTCCTTTTAATCATAAGTGTTGTTAGTGTTATCCTTTGCGAATATTTTCCATCCTTGAGAAGCGGGGTCAGATCGAGTCAGCTGAGAGTCTTAAGGTAAGTGTGGTTAAATGTCGGCCTGCCTCAACGTCCGGCATCAGATGTTCTTGTTTTGGTGAATCCCCTTGTGAGATTTTCAGTAAAAAGTATCTTTTTGAATTGGCGAGTTAGATGCAAATTTCTTTAATTATAAATCAAAAAACCCGTTGCAGGCACTAGTTTGGCTTAATATTTTTAATGCACTTGTTTTTGGCGACCACAAGCGCAGTCAAATGTACTTTTTTATAAAAGGTAGTAATACAGTATGCAATTTGATATGGGTCACAATTAAAAAAGAATTCGCAATAGATTATTGGGATAAAAATTTTTTATTTTCTGATAATTGTCAAGGTCAAAACAAAAGTTATTTACTTTTGTCATTTTTATCATTACTTTCATCAAAATTACAAGGCTAAGTTGAACGTGTATACCCCGTTTGTGGTCATTCATATTGTTCTTATGATCGAAATAGTCCATAATACATGTCAAAGAATGTATGGACTTCTTCAAAGAACTTTTGTCAAAACTGACAACTAAAAAAATGTTCAAAAATAAGAGAAACGTTGTTTTCACGCTTAATTTTTACAAAATTAAAAAAATTACTAAATATTATATTTGCTTAAAGGGAAGTCACCACCTTTATTTTGAGTCCTTTAAATTTTAATGATCGCAGGAAGTTATTTTTTTCTTGCATCATTTCTGTCCTAAAAACATATAATGTGGTTAAAAAAAGAAAATTTTAATTTTTGACCATTTTAGAATTTTTTGAAAAAATTAATATTTTTGAAAATCCATGCGAGAGATTCTTAAGAATCATTTAAAAAGGGTGGAAAAATTGTTGATTAAAAATAGTCAAAATTTTGACTTTTACTATTTGTAATAAACGAGACGTGATTTTTCTTTTAAGGGGTTAAGTGGCAGATATGAGTTGATTATAAAAATCTTTTAACTGTTAAAAATTTTCAAAAATAAATATAAAAATTTCTTTACTATAATAAATTGAGAGATAAAGTTCCCTTAGCTTGAAATGTTCAATTGTTGTCCTTAGTTGAAGAGGACAATTATTTAAATATCACTTAATTGAATATTCAATTGATGTTCTTATTTGATGAGAACAACTGTTCAAATGTCACTTGATTGAATGTTTACTTGTTGTTATTTGTGTTACACTTGATTAATGTTTCAAATAATGAATGGTTTTTAGTGCGCACATTGATATTTGTTAATTTTGCAGAATTTTATAATTTCTTGTTATTGCAAGGATTTGCACAGGATTATGATTGCAGTGGTGTTCAGTTAATTAAAAAGTTGTAACTAGTGTCACTTGAATTGAACAATCACTTCACTCGCGAATTAAAAAATTGCATTGATTGCACAGTGATATCTCCAAGAGGTTTACACGGTATACATACTGCCAAGTCGAATTGTATCTGTTTTTTAATGGCAAAACCATAAAATTTGAGTAAAAATAGTGGGAGTAATGTAGCAGGAGTTTTAAAGATGTCTTCTTTGTAACTGTATTAGTGTTAAGGATTGTGCAATTAGGGTGAGAAGTGTACTCAGGTACCTTTCAATTTACAATAGAGGCATTCTTTCTGAACGTGAGACCCTTATCTCTCAAAAAAGAGTTTTGACAAAATGAATCGTAATAGGGCTTAAAATTTAGCTCTTTGCGTCTACTTTTCAATGCAAAATGGCATTAGAAAAAATTTAAAATGGCTGATTTAATATAACTGAAAATGTAAACAGAATTGCGTAAATTAATTCTTATTTTCTATGCCAACAAAATTCATTTTAACGTAGAGGGTTCTACAAGGTTTTAAAATTCAGCTATTCAAGTCTACTTTTAAAGGCATTATGACAAAAATAAAATATTCAAGATTGCGGATAATTTTTTAAAACTGCATGAATTCACTTAAAACTTATTACTCGGGAGTTTTTAGGGTCGCTGAATACGAATCTAGCATCAGATTTAAAAAAATTCAAAATGGCGGATGCAATATAGCGGACAAAAAAATAAAAAATCTATTTGATTTGCTTGAAACTTGTTTCTCGGGGGGTTTCCGGGGTCGCTGAATACGAATCTGGCATCAGATTTAAGAAATTCATAATAACCGATCATTAAAAATATAATAATATAATACTAATATTCAGGCAAAATATTTACGAACTAATTTTAATAACAATAATAAAAATAATAAAACCGCTGCCAAGTTATAGTACTGCTGACCTTACTTTTGTTTTGTGGTCATCTCATGAGTAATTTACTTCCTCTTAGAGATGCAAGTAAAACAAGTTGTAAATTCAGATATTCATTACATGAACATTTTGCTTCCTCTTTACGATCAGCAAAAAAATTTGCTTCCTCGTGGAGAAAGCAAAATTTTATTGCCAAAATGTCAATTTTTGATTTTTTAACATTCATTAATTCTTTAAATTTACTTCAAATGTATACTTTATATATATCGATCGATTCGTCTTGACGTAAGGAATACAATTATTTCATATATAAACTTCAATTTAAAAAATCACAAAATTTTATAGCCTAAATGTGAAATTTTGATTTTTTTACTTTCATTAATTCTTTAAATTTACCTTAAATGTATACTTTATATATGTATATCGATCGAGTCGTCTTGACGTAAGGAAAACGATTTTATTATATATAACCTTAAATTTTTCTATTTAAAAATTTTTTCGTTTAAAAAAAATTTTTGGAAAAAAGACGATAAAATTTTTTTTTTGGGATATTTTTCAAAATCCTTTGGTCAGATTTGAGATATTAATATGATAAATGAGCCTACCAAATTTTATCTAAATCCATTAAAACCTGTTAAAGTTATCTTCTAAACAAAAAAGGGATCCACACACACATACATACATCCGGACAATTGATCAGGATCTCATATAACATGTTTCTATAAAGAAAAAAATTTGTTTCCGCCACTTTGAAAAGTTTTATAAATGAAAGGACTACAAAGCTTCCTCCACGAGGAAGCAAAATGAAAAAAAAATCGTCTTGAATCTTGTATTTTTAAGAGAAAGTACCCGACACGACACAGCGGCTGTATACACAATGCAGAAAAAGTTAATTCCTTATTTAACGGAGAACATTAAAGTAAAAACAAATTTATTATAGCGATGGGGCCAAGTAACATTTTAAAAACAAATACCAGAGAGTGAACTTGGTCCATTATGAAGAAGACTTTGGAGTTAAGGCTGAATGGCGTATTCATGCGACTGCGCACAGAAAATGAGTCTTCTGTGTAACCCGTCCGAAGCCATTTTATTACATGAAAAACTTGTAAAATGAGGTCAGAACTATTTCACAAGTATTAAAGTATGCTACTACTGTCGCAAAACACATGAAAGAGTAGAAAAATTCCTCAAAAAAAGATAGAATGACCCAATAGTAAATTTCTTTGGGAATATTTTTAAATGAAATAAATAAAATAAATAAATGAAAATTTTTTTGCTATTATAAATTGAGAGATAAAGATCCCTGAACCTTTTTAAAATGAAACTTAAATCTGTGACCAAACAGTATTAATTATTTAAAAATAAAATAAAACTAAATTTAACCTGAAAACAATAAATTCAATTGTTTAATTTAATTTTTAAACAATATATTTACTTTATCTATTTGAAAATTCGATAGCGCGCCACACGCGCAATTTTAAAACTTCAATAATTCTTAAAACTAATGAATGAATCAGTTTGAAACTTTCCTGAAAACTTCATTATGTTTTTATACGCAATTGTCTCACTGGAAGTTTTTTGAACTTTCCGCTGACGTACAAGGTAGTACTTTTCAAAAATCAAAATTTCGAATTTATAAGGGTATAGGCCCTCTGTGTGTGTGTGTATGTTTACGATTGTATGTGTGTTATTGCAGATTGAGGAGAAGGAATTACTAATGGGCAGTCCGACGTGAGCCCTTGCCAGAAATGCTTGTATATATATTTTTGTCGACTTTTAATTAAATACTTTTGTTACATTTTAATCCTGTTTTTTAATGTATTTGAACCGCTACATCCTGAAATCATCCCTTACAGTATCAGAAGTGGGATAGTGTACTCAAAAAGCCCTAATTTTTACTTTTTGCCCGAAATCGAAAACGGTGTGCTTAATGGCGTCGGAAATCAAAGCGTTGCCCGCGACCACGTGTTGAGCAATTTTGATTTGTAACTCAGTGGTTAACGGAGACTTGGAAATGAAGTTATAATTTTGGTTATATCACTAGTTCAAATGATTTGGTGTTTCGCGATCACGCTCTTTGAAATTTCGAGCCATGAAAAACTGCTTTTCATCCGATTCGAGAAAAAAAATGGATCCGAAGTTGAGGCTTTCGTTTTGACAAGAATTTGATTTGACCTTCGGTTTCCGAACTCGTTATCGGTGGAACTCGTTTTCGTGGACTGTGAAAAATGGATTTGTGCATTTGATCTACTTAGTGGAGTTTTGGGAAGAGATATTGAAGACCTTTGTTTGGTGTGGCGGAAATTTTCGTAATTTCGTTTGGCCATTTTATTTCAAATTTGTACAGTCATTCAAATTCTCTTCTGACGTCATATAACCTTGACGTATTGTGCTGTGATAGTGTTCACGTGATCGTTCGATGTTAAAACTGTTATTTATGAAGGAAAAATAACTTTGTAAACACTCGTGTCGGGCTAGTCTCGAGAATACTTGACCTTTTGTTCGTTTGGTCACAAACGTGTATTTTTGTTCGAAATCATGACGCTCAAAAAGAGTCATTTGTTCACTGTGGTCGAATTGAAGGCCAAACTGCAAGCTATGAATCTGTCGACCGCTGGATCAAAATCGGATCTAATAGATCGACTGATGGACGCTGATGCATCGAGAGAGTGAAGAAGAGTGAGTCCAGAAGCGGAGAAAACAAATAGTCATTTGATTGTATCGGATCGGAATCAACCAAACACCTCGGGTGCAGTGCCGCCAGGACCTGGAACCTCGGAGAAGGAACCTGATCAGCAAGCTAACCAAGATGTATTGCAACAAGAAATTAATATTTTACAAAGAGATCGAGATTTGATGAGGAGAGAGTTGGAGCTAGCTCAGAGAGAGATTTCTTTGTTGCGAACCAATAATGATAGTGTCTCTATGGTTTCACATACCTCTAGTACACAAAGTTCTAGACAATCCCAGGTTAATCTTCGTGTAATCTCTGAAATGTTGCCGGAGTTTACTGGAACGAGAGATGATTTTTGGAGGTGGGAGAAGCAGTTGGAACTACTGAGGACGAGCTACAGCCTTGATGAGGATTCTTCGCGGTTGCTGATTGGTTTGAGACTGAGAGGTGGTGCATTGGAATGGTTCCACTCTGAGGCGGAGCATTTGGAGATGACCTTGTCGGATTTGTTAGCAAAAAAGCGTGCTATGTTTGATCATCGGCCCACCAAGTTGGAACTCAGACGACAGTTCGAGAATCGGAAGTGGAAGGTTGGCGAAACGTTTATGGAATATTACAAAAATAAACTGACATTCGCAAATCGAGTCGACATTGTTGAAGATGAGATCGCCGATTATTTGATTGACGGGATTCCGGATCTGCAGCTTCAAAATCAGGCCCGGATTCAAAACTTTGATTCGAAATCTCAGCTCTTAAAAGGTTTCGAAAAAATTACTTTGAGAAGCGAAAGGAAAGATGAACCAAAGACTCGTTATCAATCTGGTGGCAAGGAGTCCAATAAACCATCGTCGGGGGGAGGGACGGAGTCCTCTTCCTCTTTAGTGAAGCCAAATGTGGAAGGAGCAGCAGGGACGCAGGAGACTCGTTCTTGCAATTATTGTAAGAGGCCGGGTCATTTGAAGTTCAATTGTCCATCTTTACGTGTTTTAAGTGTGGTGAAATTGGTCATGCAGCAAAGGATTGTACCAAGAAACCAGCGCAGGTGACGAACGTGGAGAACAACGCATCGAGGAAGTCGCATAAACATGAATATCTTAGAAATATTTTATATACTATGCATATTGATGAAAAAATAAAAATTTATGTTTAGAGACTTTGTTAGATACAGAAAGTTCTGTTAGTTGGGTATGGTTGAATTGGGTATTACGATTGACATGAAAATTCCTGTGTGGATGCAATTGCTTGTTGTGCCTGACAATACAATGAGTTCTCCAGTAGTTTTAGGTAGGGATTGTTTAAAGAAACTTGGTCTCACGCTGCGAGAATTAGAAGATCCAGTAGAAAATCACATTTTTGATATAATGAATGTCGATGCTGCATCGGACGGTTCCGATAATGAGATTTTGTTTATTAATCCCGATATCCCTCAAGAAACACAAAATAAACTTAATTATATTTTTAAAGAAAAGTATTTGTTTCCCAATCGTCCAGATGAACCTAAAATAAAAGGGGAAATTAAACTGACATTAGTAGATTCGCAACCATTTAGTTGTCAGCCTCGTAGATTGTCGTACGCGGAGAAACGCCGAGTCGAGGAAATTATTAAAGGATGGATAAAGAAGGGGGTCATTAGGCCGAGTAGTTCCGAGTTTGCTTCGGCAATCGTGCTCGTGCGGAAGAAAAACGGGGAGCTTAGAATATGCGTAGACTACCGCATTTTGAATAAAGTCACGGTGCGGGACAACTTTCCCCTCCCTCTTATCGAGGATCAACTCGACGTTCTCAATGACAAGAAGTTTTTCACTATTCTCGACATGAAGGGCGGGTTTCATCATTTACGTGTCGCGGAAAAATCGATAAAATATACTTCGTTCGTTACTCCAACGGGACAATATGAATTTCTAAAAATGCCTTTAGGGTTAAATCACTATACTTTAATATTTTTCAAGTTTCAAAAAGTTTTTAAACTAGCAATAATTTTAAAAACTTTCGAAAAAATATCAAAGTATTAACTACACATGGAGATTATTAAGAGAAATGATTTTTAAATTTAAAGTATAAAATACACGTGGAGACCATTGAGAAACATTATTTTTAAATTTAAAGACCAAATTCATTTCAAATCAGGCAAGCTAAAACGTCGTTTATCTAAAATTTAGGGAAAAAACTTTAAAGTGTTATAACTTTTAAAGTAATATAGATGTCTCATTTTTTCTTTTTGCATTTTAAAGAGCTTTCATTTTTCTTTCAAAATCTGTTGGAAAAATTAAAAAATGTTCAAAAATAAGAAAATGGTGAACATTTTAATAAAAAAATTTTAATTCAAATTACTCAAAAACCCCACTTTTTCAAAAAAAATTTTTGTGGATTGTCTTTACCGTGAAGAATTTTTTATAAGAATTTAATTTTGTTCCAATTGTAAAAATTCTTAAAATTTTAAGGAAATTTCAAAGTATCAAATACATGTGTACATAATTACACGTGGAGTTAATTGAAAAAATTATTTTTAATTTAAAAGTATAAATTACAGATGTAATTACATGTGGCCAAATCTTCACATGTAAGGACATGTGTATTTTTTCAATAGGGATTAGGTTAAAACTATTGTTACTCAGAGGTTTTTGGGGTCACTGACAACGAATCTGATAACAATTTTTAAAAATTCAAAATTCCGAATAATATGGCAGACCAAAAATCGTAAAATTCATTGGATCTGGTTATAGAATCGTAATAAGTGCCACAAAAAACTTCTAAGTACCAAATATTGCAAAAATTCGTCAAGTTATTATATTGTAATTATTTTTATGTTGATATTTGACAAAAACATTTTTTTATATTTGTTAAAATGACTTAATCATCAGAGGAATTTTAAATTAAGTTATTTTAATTTAAATGTTAATTTGTATAGAAAAAAATCATTTAACTAAGTAACAAGTTTTAACCGAAACTGATGAAGTTTACAACTTTTTGTCCGCCATATTGGATCCGGAATTTTGAATTTTTGAAAACTGACATTACATTCGTTGTCAGCGACCCCAAAAACCACTGAGTATCAAGTTTTAACTGAATTGGATGGAGTTTAAGAATTTTTGTCCGCCATATTGGATCCACCATTTTTAATTTTTAAAAATTGACATCAGATTCGTTGTCAGCAACCACAAAAACCATTGAGTAACAAGTTTTAACCGAATCGGATAAATTTTAAAAATGTTCGTCCACCATATTGAATCTCACGTTTTCATGTACATTTATAGGTTATATTTAAGTCGCCATTTTGGATTTTTCAAAAGGTCAGATAGTTTTTAAAAGTACTTATGTATACCAATAATTTCTGGGTATGAACAATATTTTTGAAAGCTTTTAATTTTGCAGGGAAGGGTTGCCCGGTTTGCGCGAAACGTCCAATATATATATATATACTATATATATATATATATATATATATGGGGTTAAATTCCTGTAGCGTACTAAGTAAAAAAGAAAGTTGATCGGATCCGACTGTAACTTGCACATAGTTTAGCCCTATGGGTGAATACTTTAACCACGAAGTATTGGTAGGTTTTTTCAAAAACTGTAGGAGAGCCTAACATGAACTATTTTGAATTAGAGGATTATTCGTAAACAATTGCAATGTTATCCAATTGTTTATTAACAATCCACTAATTTAAAATACTTCATATGGGGCATTTCACGTGACATTTTCATTCAAAATTATTTTTAGGGTGCAGTCCCATGTGGGTAGAATAGTGGAATAGTAGAATAGTGGAATAAATGTCGACCAATGACATGAGTCTAGGGGAATTGGACTTAAGGTGTTAAAATGTGAATATCGTTTTGAAATCTATGTGTTTGATGGTTCGTGATAGTGAAATCATTTATTAAGAAAAATGACTTTTTATCATTAAAACTTAAAAATTTAATAGTAATATAATTTGAAAAAAATGTTCTATTTTTTTAATGTACGTTTAAAATAACATTAAAAAAAAGAAAATTTAAAAATTAATGCATCTTTTAGGAAGTTATGAGCATTCAAATATTAAAAGCCATGAAAATTCTCCAATTTTCAAAATTGCATAACTCGAAAACGGCTTGTTAAAAAAATTCATGAAAGCTAGTCTCAATTAGTAATAAAATAAAAAAAACGGAGATGCAATTGTAGATACAACGTCACTTTGGCTTGGAACACATCATATACCTACAAAAATATTTAATGAAAATTCAAAGATTTTATACATAGTATTGAAAATAACCTCAAATTTTATATTTATTTATTATATAAATTAAATAAAATTATATAATAATTTATATAAATTATTATACATTTATTTATTATATAAAGTGATTTTTTATTATAAAAGAATTATTAATGACTTAGTTTCATACCTATTATGTCATATAGTTTAAATATTATTATTATTATTATAAATATACGTTGAATGTATTGTATTTTGTTATTATTTTGTCTATTCCACTATTCTACCAAAATCAAAAAGCCCGTGTCCCATGTGGTAGAATAGAAATAGTAGAATAGTTGAATTGCTGTTATGCAGCCAATAATAAGCTGCATTTCCACTAGATCCCAATCTTACAATTACCACGATTCGCTTTTTCTGTTCCTCTATTCCACTATTCTACCAGCTGGGACATAGGTACCCTAAATTTGGTAGAATAGGTAATTGGACATTTTTTAAAAAAATTAAAAAAATTATTAAGTTTACAAATCACTCAACCGATTTTATGAATATTTTAATTTTATATTTATTGTTTTGTGTTGTACTTATTATGTATTTATTTAATTATTGATTATTCTTCAATTGATTGAGTCCAAGTTATATATATATATATTTATTAAGAATTTAATTTGTATAGAATGTGTTAATTTTTTAATTTTGAAAAATAAATTTAACATCAGTATTGTCCAAATTTAATTTTTGAGTAAATAAAATTAACACCAAAATTTTTTATTTAAAACTTTTAGTTGGTAGTAGGGATATTAAAGTTGTATATTTAAATATGTTATTTACTTATATTTCAATTCCGCAAAATTCTTTACCTCTAAAAATTATGTGCATCACTCACACATAGTTAAAAATACATTTTAGTAATTGTCATTGAATTGTTTGTTCATTTTTCTTAATAAATGATTTCACTATCACGAACCATCAAACACATAGATTTCAAAACGATATTCACATTTTAACACCTTAAGTCCAATTCCCCTAGACTCATCTCATTGGTCGACATTTATTCCACTATTCTACCCACATGGGACTGCACCCTTAGTTGGAACAATTTTTTTCGAATTCTATATGAAAAATAATGAAATAAATACTTGTTTTTTTATTTTTATTAAATGAAAATTACTACCTAAATAATTGCAAATATCGTTTAAAAGCTAAAGAACGCCACTTTCGCATTAATGTGAAGAATTTCCTTATTTATTAATGATTGCGTTAAAAGAAAAAAATTGAAAATCGATGACTTCGGTTTTGAGAAAAGTAACTTTTAAGAAGAATAAATTTAGTCAATTGAGTTATATTGTTAGAAAGATTTACAAAAGAAGAACACTTTTGCTGCAGATCGTAAATTGATTGGTCTATAATTAAAAGAGTTCAGATCATTTAAAAAAAATCTCGTCAGGGTTGGACATTATACTCAGGGTTGGACACTTTGTGAAAATCTAAGCGAATTATGGGTAAAAAAATAAAATAACATTTATAACGTTACTGAAAACGTTTTTTATCTTTATTTTTTCAGTTTACATTATTATTATTTATAATTGATAATTAATATTATTTATAACGTTACTGAAATCGATTTTTAGGTTCATTTTTTCATTTTTAACGTTATTATTATTTTTCTAATATCTTTAGCAGAATATGTGCTATGTATGTGCAGATGTGTGTGAGTCAATGTTTATTTGTATATTTATTTATAAATTGTGTCAAATTCATAATTAACTAAGTGTTCAACCCGGAGTGTGTAAAGTGTCCAACCCTAAGTAGAAGTAACATTTTCGAATCGTGCTAACCATAACCAGACATGTTTCGCGATTCGATTTTACAGTTCATTTTTTCTTCAATCATGAACCGCACAATACATACAATAAACTTACCTTACCGATTTCTTGTTTTCTTTATTCATTTTTTTATGTTTTATCACATCGCTTAGAAAACTTTTTTCGTTCCTACAAATGCACCGACGTCACAGCAGACGCTACTTTTGATCCTCCGAAAATGTAATGGCACAAAAAATTAGGTTTTACTACGAGAAGTTTCGCCATGTCCGTGCATATATGGCACGGCATATCTTAAAAGTTCAAGAAAAACTGGACAAATTTCATATAGTACATTTTTTTCCATTGGTCAATAATAACGGAAAAACGCGTAACAAAAGTATAGTACTTCAGAAGACGTTAATTTTGAAAAATTCATAAAATCCGTAATTTTCATTTAATGAAAATAAAAAAACACAAATTTCATTATTTTTCATACAGAATTCGAAAAAAATTGTTCCAATTCAAAAAAATTTTTGAATGAAAATGTCACGTGAAATGCCCCATATAGGACTCGTTGGATGCAGAATTTAAGCAACTTTCAATTAGTAACGTCAAAATTACAATAACTTTATTTATTTGTAAAATATTTCATTTTTTGTATTGTTTTTTTTACATTTTTAACATTTTACTGTAGTGAAAATACACATTTTTAACTTCAAAATAAATAAATAAAAAAAGACCGACCTTAAAAAAAAAGTCAAAAAAATTCTTGATTTAAAAAAAATGGTCAAATTTTGAATTTTTTGAAAATTTTTTTGCACCATTCAAAAGAGCAAGAAATAAGCTTACGAAAAGATATAGGTCAAATTTTTTTTCATCTCTCAGTTTAAAAGTTTTAAGTTTTCAAAAGTTCACTATATAAATTTTTCAAAAAAATTAAACCCCTTCCCTCTCCTACAGTTTTTGAAAAAACCAAACAATCCTTCGTGGTTAAAGTATTCACCCATAGGGCTAAACTATGTGCAAGTTACACCCCGATCCGATCAACTTTCTTTTTCACTTAGTACGCTACAGGAATTTTACCCCATATACATATAAATTAATTAATTTTTGAAATTATAAAAATCTTTTATAATCACACTCTCTATAATGACAATGATAAATACTCTTTAAGTCGATTTGACTAAGTTCTGTTAAAAAAAATTAAATCCATTTTTTAATATAATTTGTTTAAATAATCAATTTTTGACTTAAGATTTAAAAAGAGCACTATTAATTTACCTAGGAAGTGAAGTTAGATTAAAGAATTATTTGTATTACTTTAGGTTTTTAAAGACACACAGTTTTTCATCATTTTCTCTGTTTCACCAAAATATGTATTAACCGAGATTTTCCTTCGTACGGCAGTACTGCCAACGTTGGTTTCATGAATTCAAAAGAATGCTCGTATCACAGTTAATCGAATTTAAACCATCTAATAAACTTCTTCTCTCTTCTTGCAGAAAAATAGTGCACCCGCTCGCATCGGACCTTACCCTGGTGTCAGGAATTTGTTATGAAGGACATACGAGAAAAATAATTTAGATGAAAGCACTATCCAGATAATTATTTTGTCCTTAACAAAAAGCACATGTAAGCAATAGAACACCTCTCTAAAATATTGGTGACGTTTTTGTAAAAAAGAATCTCAAGATACTCTTCTTGCTAACGAAAACATCATTCTCAGGTACCTAACGGAAAAATTCTCGGAAGGAACAGCGTACGGTAAATTAAACACCTTAAGGTCCGCTATGAATTTCATAAATAACATTAACACTATAGAAGAACTTCTCGTTAATCGTTTATTTAAAGGTTGTGACGTGGCACAATCTTTCCCGAAAATTTGTTTTTTTTTAAATAAATAAAGTAAATAAACAGTATAAATAAGTAAATAAATTATGCAAATTGTTAAAGTAAATAAACTATTAAATTAAATAGATTAAAGATTAAGTAAATAAACAATTTCTTTTATAAACAAATTTGGTTTCCGTCCGTGGGCGATTGTGGAGAGTTCTCAAGTCGAGGTCAATTATGTAACTAATAAGTAAATTTGTTAACAATTATTATTTTTATTTATGTAAACTGCCGAGGCAGTTTCAAATGGAAAATAAAATGCCGCCCGCAGCCGAACAACACATGGAATATCATCACCTTTCATCCAATCAAGTAGCCAGAATCGCCACTACTGCTCCGTTTCGTCATACTCGTTTACCCCTTTTTCGAAATATATACACCAAACTATTCAAATTAAACCCCAATTAATTTAAAACACTCACCAATTCTTATACCCTAACTAAAAATTGTCAATTCTCTATCGTAGTCGAGACCACTGTTACACAGGCCCGAGTTAATTGTCACCCAAAATTTACGTTGAAACATAAGTTCAATTCTCTGATAAAACGAGAAAAATCATGGCTGAGATTACTCAAAATTCCTGAAAGTGGACGGCGAGGAAGTCAAGGGTAAAGAAAACGGAGTTCAGGAAGCTGAAAACTGAAATCAAAAGTTGTAAATGGCCATCGACTTTCTTCGGCAACTACGCACCTGACTCTAGCGTAATAATACAAAATATTTGAAAATTCAAATGGGAGAAATTGAGGGGTACGAGCGAAGCAGCGAGCTGGCAACGAGGATTACTTCCGATCTCTTTTGGTTCTGCTTTCGCCAACTATGGACGGATTTTAAATCAACTCCAGGAACTCTAAGAGGACCAGAAATTGTTAAATTATTATTATTAGTATATCGTGGGATTAGTAAATTTTCAACTTGTGTGAATTTTAGGTGAATCTTCTTCTTTCTGAGGGTCGAGGCAGTATTTCTCTCTTTTTGTGATTTAGTGAAGAATGTAAGTTTGAACTTTTAAAATTTTATAATTTTCTTTTATGTAAATGGTCTCAGTGGTTCGGCCGACCGCAGGGTCGATGGAAGAAAGTAATTAATTACTAGTTTGATTCTTTTGTTTAATTTTAGTAACTTTTTTGTTTATTATTTCATTCTTCTTATTTAAAATTTTTTATAATTCTTCCTTCGACCATGTGTTCGTTTTTGTTCTCGATTTTTGGTTTCTTTAATATTTGTTTCCCCATTTATTGTTAAAGTTACCTTCCCCAATTTACATTAAAATGTAATTTATTTAATTTCCCCCTTTTTATCTCCCCGTTACCAAAAATTGTGACCTTATTTGTAAAATATTTTTATCCTCTTTAATTAAACCAAGCTGACCACTTTATTTAAAACTGATTTGTGACCTTAATTTGAGAACTTTTAAGCCAAAGAGCATTAGAATTAAGTAAAATTTTGTGATTTAGTGTTGTTTTTCGAAAATTGCTGAATAAATTGTAAATTCAATTGTTCATTAATTGATTGAGTATGATTTCTTTGAACCCCGACGCTCTGTTCCTTTGACCATGTGGTCCTGGCTAACCGGCAATGTTCCCTTATATTTACTTCTTGCATTATGTTTCTTAAAAACAAAAATAATGCTAGGAAGTTATATTCCCCATCTCTCAATTGTTTTGGGCCAAAGACTTTGGCATAAATTTTGCTATTTGTTTTAAAGGTGTTTATTATTGATTTTGATAATTTGTTTTTATTTCTTTGTTTGTTATTGATAAATATTTAATTGTTTAGAAAAAGCCCATTACAAGGTGTTTTTAAATTGCAACAAATTGCACCAAAGTACAAGACAACTTGGGACAACGACGATCAGGACCCAGTCGATCTTATTAATAAAACTTTAAGTTATAAAAATCACACACAAAGGAGTAGAAATAATATCAGATTTAACCAAGACCACCAACAGAGTAGCAAAACAGCCCTATACCTTTTCTTTCTATTTTGAAAGTGTCAATTTCTCAGTATGAAAAACAACCAATCAATATATTGAAAAAACAGAGAACCCACGAGGATCAATAAACACTATTTATTTCCTTTAAAGAACCCTCCAAAGAAGTGAGCACACAAACAATCAGCAGATGGCTAAAAAATGTAATGCGTGAGGCAGGAATAAGAACTTCACTAAGTTCGTTGAATTATTATTGTAAAGTTGGTTCAAGCATCCCGTAGGTAATAAATAAATAAGTAAATTAAACTATAGAGAATGTTACATTACCTTACTACCAATATTCTTAAATTAGGATTGTTGCAAACTCGAGTATCTTCTTCAATGCGAAACATAGGTAAATTTTCTCTGGAGTTGTCAACGATCCTGCGTTCATACACGTGATTACCTAAAGAGCAAACAGTTCTATCCGTAACTAAATAACGTTCCATATCATGCCAATTGTAATTTTCTGCATGTACCACCTGAAAATCATATTTTAAAAAGTAAATTTAAAATAAATAAATCATTTAAATTTATATTACCCTCCACTCTGTGTTTCAATATTTTATTCACAAATATTAAGACTGACCTCAACTTGAGCCTCATTTCGATCTTCATGAACCTGAATAAAAATACGTGGTCTTCCCATAGGTCTTTCTTCTTCTGGATAATTAGGTTCTGATTCTCTATCACTGTTAATATTTCTTTGTGCACTTCGTATGTTAGAAGGGTATTCTAAATAAAGATGTGTTAAAGTTTCCGTACAGTTGAAGCAGGCAATTTCACTATCTCCAATCATCGTATTTCGTAAATCTAATATCTATTCAAAGGAACAAAAAAATTGAAAATTTCAGTAACAAATAAAATCATAACCTATATATTTTTAAAATAATACTTACTTGTAAAGCTTTAAATCCATATCTCGCCGCAAGACTAGTATAAGCAAAACATTCTCCAATTCTATGACACGAATCCAGTCTAAGTTCCTTGAGTTTTGGTAATTTACTAATAACCATTAGGGAATGAGGAGCAAACCACTTACAGTTGCTCAATATTAAGCTCTAGAAAATGTAAGAAAATAATTACCTAATTTTTTATATTAATTGAGGGTCCCGATCAAATAACTGAACCGATGCTCGGACAGTGACTCTAATTGTAGTCAACTCCGTTCAAAAGTAAAAAGAAATAAAAAGTTGAAATTAAAATTTTTAAACGTACTGCCACGTAGAGAACAGAAATGACCAACTTTTTTGATTTTGAAATTTTTTTGTAGGATTATTATTTTTAATAATACCTAATAAAGAAAAACTAAAAATTCTTACTTTCTCAATTTCATTGAAATTTACAACATAAATCATCCTATCCTATCTTTGGTGTACTTACGTATATACCACCTCACCAATAAATCCCTTTCTCTTCCATCCCATTCCATTACCATTTTTTCCCTACCGAATTCTTCCCTCAACATGTATCTCGGACAGTTTCATCCTACCCCCATCGTCCATCTTATAACCTCTCTTGCATTCTTTCCACTTTCCCTATTTCTTTCCATCTCCACACTTCTACTTCATAACTCATTACCGACCATACCAACACATCAAATAACCACAATATTTTCTTCCTATCATCCTTAAATATTCTTTTTCAATCTCTCACACCTGTCCCACCATTCTTGACCCTCTTTCTACTCCTCCACTAACATTCAGATCTGCCCCCCATTAAATGTAAACCAATATTTCAAATAAAAAATTCACTTACTTCTTGCACATCTTTTTCATTCCTTGTGATGCCTTCTTGTTTTCCACAATATAGACGATGTCTAGAGTGCAAGAAGAGGGTGCCCAATGAAATGAAGAAGCAGTTAGTTACAGTCGTATTGGCTCCTATAACACCCCAACAGGAGTGGGTGTAAGTTAGCAGAGACAAGCTTAGTGTACTTCCATCGGGAACCACGCGGAATTTCTTCTTCCAGACCGAAGTCTTACCCTGCCTCCAGAAGACGAGACGTAGTGCGTTTAAAATTGCCTCTTTTGTCGCCTCTCTTAAGCTTCCTTATTGCCATGTTCACTTCTGTGTTTTTTTCTGGTTATTCCATTTACATCCCTTATCTCCTACCATCTTCTTTCACTCTTTTGTCCATTCCTCCATTTTAATATCCCCATTTAGCCTCTTACATCTTTTTCTTTTCCTATTTATCACCTCCCATTCCCGTTCCTCCTTTACAGGTGTTTCGAACTCTTTTAAAAATCTCTCTTTTCCTCCTTACTAATTTCCCGTGTTCCTTATGCCTCTTATTTTTTACTTTTTTCCGTTCTTTCATACATTCCTTTAATTCTTCCCTGCTGTTCTCACACTCCTCGTCCCACCACCCATTCCTCGTCTTCACTTGTTCTTCTCTCATCTCTTTAATCACTTTTTCCATTTCCTTCCTTAAACTTAATAATCTATTTTTAACTCCCCTTTTCCCCTCCCTTCCGTCCTTTTATTATCCCTTTCATCTTTTTTCCCCCTTAATGCTCTTTCTTCCCCCCTTTAATTCCACAATAACAATAACAACCAGTACGCTCGGCCGCTCACTCTGAAGTCAGTCAACACGACAAAAAGGTGAAAAAATTGAAAGTCAAAATTCGGATATTTTAAAAGCACTACTTCATAGAAGATTAAAAAACGCATCTTTTTTCTCACAGAATTTTTTTTCTACATCTTCTCTTAAAATATTTATTCATTACTATTTCAGGAAGTTTTCTGGAAAATTTCAAATCAATTCCTGTTATAGTTTCTAAAAAAATTAATCAAGACATATTAACATTATTAGTAATATTATGTAAAATATTTAATTTTTGCCTTTTTTTAATGTTTTAATGGCTTTATTAGACCTAATTTAGTAAATACCAAGTTGTAAACAAATTTATTACTATTTGTGAAAGAAATAATCGTTTATATTTTAAAATTTAATTAAATTGGAGAAAATTTTTTTTGTGTTTTTTTTTGCTTTTATTATCAAAAATATTGGATTTAGAAGTAATTTCTGAGAGAAAAAAGATGCATGTTTTTATCCTCTATAAAGTAATGCTTTTAAAAAATCAGAATTTTGAGTTTCAATTTTTTCACTTTTTTGACGTGTTGATTGGCTTCAGAGCGACCTGTCGAGCGTACTGGTTGTTATTGTATCCAGCCCCTCAATTAACAGAAAATGGTGTACTTACATATTTAAGTCTAAAGGATCCGATGAAAATATTAGAAAATTCAATTGTTTATTTATTTTTTAATAAAAATTGAGACGTGTCAATATATAGTTTTTCAATTTCAGCGACGAAAAGTATGCGCGGAACTTTTAAATTGGAAGAACTTCCAGTAAGAAAGTTTATTAATATATAAAGTTGTTTTCTGTGAAGTATGAAAGCATTACATACAAAACTTTAGGAAATATAACAGTTTTAAAAAAATGTAATTAGGGCGTCACCGTAGTGAACGCTTCATGCAAAAGCCGATAACCATAACCTTCTATACGTGTAAAGGACGAAAATGTATAATTAAATTACATTTTTTTAAAACTGTCATATTTCCTAGTACATGGTAGTACGTTTAAAAAATTTAATTTCAAATTTTTTTTACTTTGGAATTTTTTTTCTTGTCGTCTCAAAGAACAGCATATATTAATAATTTATTTTGCATTTCACTTATTTTTAGGGTTCCGTTCACACAGTGAACCGAAACGAAACCCTTATGGCTTCAATCATGTCCGTCCACAAAATCCTGTCCCCCGCCTCTAAAATATAGCCATTTTAACCGATTGGGCTCAAATTTAGTATACATACGTATTTTTGCGAGTAGGTTAAAGGAAAATTATAGCGAACCCGATTGGAATTGAATTTAATATAGTTATAGTACAAAAACACGAAATTTCGGAAAAAAGTTTGCCCCCCCCTTAATTTTCACAGTTTTGGAGCTACGATGCTCAAATTTGGTATACATACGTATTTTTGCGAGTAGGTTAAAGGAAAATTATAGCGAACCCGATTGGAATTGAATTGAATATTGTTATATTACAAAAACTCGAAATTTCGAAAAAACGTATCCTTCCGCGCTTTAACTTTTACAGTTTTGGAGCTAAGAAGCTGCAACTTGGTAAACATATTTAATTTCATGTGCAGATTTTACATAAAATATAGCCAACCCCTTTAAAATATTATATTTAAATATTTAAATTTAAATAATCGTGAACGGAACCCTAAGTAAGCGAGTGTAACTCGTACTTGACGAATTTTTTATTAATTTTTTTAATTTATCAATAAGTTTTTGTGTTGTAGATTTATTTCTTAATAATTTTGTTTACATATTTTTCATCATTTATTAAGTTCATTTTTGCAACTTTTAATTTTTTTTTAATTTTTAAAAATTTATTTTTCCATTTTATTTTATTATTAATTTAGGTAATTGATTTTTGTTTAGGGTCAGTTGGGGTAAATGGGGACAAGAGGTTTTGGACCTTAATTTACAGTTTTAAAATTAAGTTCAACGTCAATATTTTAACCTCAGATCACCTGCAAGAGGTTTTGAGTATTGCCAAGCTTTTATCTTGACAATTGGCAGCAAGATAAAAAAAGTTATCGCTCAATGCATAAAAACTTGAAAATCAAAGTCAAACTGTTTTCAACTTAAATTGTTTAAAAAATGGTTAAATATTAATGAAAAATTATGATTCTAGTTGCGACGATAACGGTACATGTGTACAATAAGCCATAAAAATTTGAGCATAATCGGTACAATAGTTTTTCTTTTAGGATGTCCGCCAGGTCAAAAAACGTTGTTTTGAGAAAAATCGAATTTACGAAAACATGTCCTTTTTCAAGAAAATACCCCCTTACACGACAGGATACATTATATACATGTATATGAGAGATTCTTTTTCAATCGCCCCAGCCCAAAAAGTCAATGTTCTGGGATTGGCTTCATACTTTGGTAAATTGTTGTCCTATATGATAGTAATAAATTCCTAAAATATAAACTCATTAAAAAAATATTTGTAGAAAGTAGAGGGGGTTGAAGTTTTGACGTTAAGGGTAACATTGTCATTTTCAAATCCGTATAACTATAACAAAAGTTAATGGATTTTAATTTATCTATAATGAATTTTAATTCATTTTTCACGTACTTTTCAAAAATGTATACAAAATTTAAAAAAAAAAATTTTTACCCCTTTTTTTTCAAAATCAACCCTTATTTTTCGATTTTCACCCCTTCGGGTATTTTTTTTTTTATTTTCATTGGAAAGCTGAGGTTTTTTCCCATGAGCTATGTAAATATGAAAATGGGACAACAATAATTTTGTGAGAAACAGAATATTAATGTAGGCGGTGCCGATAACTGGTACACCTAAAGATCATCTTCGAGGATTTAGGTAGGCACCGCCTACATTAATATTCTGTTTCTCACAAAATTATTGTTGTCCCATTTTCATATTTACATAGCTCATGGGAAAAAACCTCAGCTTTCCAATGAAAATAAAAAAAAAAAAAAAAAATACCCGAAGGGGTGAAAATCGAAAAATAAGGGTTGATTTTGAAAAAAAGGGGTGAAAATTTTTTTTTTTTAAATTTTGTATACATTTTTGAAAAGTACATGAAAAATGCATTAAAATTCATTATAGATAAATTAAAATCCATTAACTTTTGTTATAGTTATACGGACTTGAAAATGACAATGTTACCCTTAACTGCACCCTTATCGGCACCGCCTACATTAATATTCTGTTTCTCACAAAATTATTGTTGTCCCATTTTCATATTTACATAGCTCATGGGAAAAAACCTCAGCTTTCCAATGAAAATAAAAAAAAAAAATACCCGAAGGGGTGAAAATCGAAAAATAAGGGTTGATTTTGAAAAAAAGGGGTAAAAATTTTTTTTTTTAATTTTGTATACATTTTTGAAAAGTACGTGAAAAATGCATTAAAATTCATTATAGATAAATTAAAATCCATTAAGTTTTGTTATAGTTATACGGATTTAAAAATGACAATGTTACCCTTAACGTCAAAACTTCAACCCCCTCTACTTTCTACGAATATTTTTTTAATGAGTTTATATTTTAGGAATTTATTATATCATATAGGACAACAATTTACCAAAGTATGAAGCCAATCCTAGAACATTGACTTTTTGGGCTGGGGCGATTGAAAAAGAATCTCTTATATATGCTTTTATATACATATTTATATGGGGCATTCTATTTTAAAATTATACCCCTAGTAAACAATTGACAATATAAGACATTTTTTAAATAATTATTTCTCCCATTTAATTAAATCAAATTACTTTTGCAATGAGTGGTTTCGAAAGAGAAATTTCTAAACTTTATTATTGTAAAAAAAATTTTTTAAAAAAACGTTTAATTAGCATAAAAAATTTAGTTTGAAGGTTAAACTTGTAAATATCTCAAAACACGTTGTCTCCGATTTTGACAAAATCTGTGTCAAAAGAAAGCTTAAATATTCTATTTTTTATTTCCGTAAAGTTTATAATGGACATTTTCGAGGATTTCGAGAAATTAATTAAAATTCTCAGACGTTCTAAGGTTGAAAAGGGTTGAAATTTGCATGAATAGAGAACCTCTGTTCAAATACAGCGGCATTTGTTTTTACGAAATTTTTAAATAAATAAATTTTAAAACTTCAATTTTAATCTTAATAATTTTTTTAAATTTGAAAAATTTTTAATTGCAAATAGCTAAAGATCAATATATTTATTGTTTACAATATTTTTTTTCTCTAATGTCAAGTGATGTAATAATGTAAGGTTAATGGAAATTAAATTTAAAAAACAAAATCCGCTCTTAAAGAAATGGTTCTCCATTCATACAAATTTCAATCCTTTTTAACCTCCGAAACGTCTGAGAATTTTAATTAATTTCTGGAAATTCTCGAAAATGTCCATTATAAACTTTACGGAAATAAAAAATAGAATATTTAAGCTTTCTTTTGACATAGATTTTGTCAAAATCGGAGACAACGTGTTTTGAGATATTTACAAGTTTAACCTTCAAACTAAATTTTTTATACTATTTAAATGTTTTTTTGAAAAATTTTTTTACAATTGTAAAGTTTAGAAATTTCTCTTTCGAAACCACTCATTGCAAAAGTAATTTGATTTAATTAAATGGGAGAAATAATTATTTAAAAAATGTCTTATATTGTCAATTGTTTACTATGGGTATAATTTTAAAATAGAATGCCCCATATACATATATGTAATTTGATATATATTTATATTTATATAGGTATATATTTATAAAAGCATACATTGTACTCGCAAAGAGTAAGCTCCATGAGCGCGTGACTTTTACATTGTACCTCATTTTTCGATATGTTACTGAAGTTTTCAACCAAAATAAGAGTTTCCATAGCATTTCTACATATATCTACTACAAGAATATGCAGTTTTTAGAAAATCGATTTTCTTGAAAAAAGATGTGGTACTAACCCCTTAAATAACGTCAGTGTGATGTATATCTGTTATTTTTTTTAAGTTTTTTGTAAGTATGTGTATAGACGTACCTCACAGTCAAGGGGTTAATTTTAAAACTGTAAATTAAGCCACAACACCTCTTGTCCCCATTTACCCCTACTGACCCTAAAGCAAATTATTTAATACAATTGTTTTAAATATTAAAATAAATTAATATATTACGTTTTCGTTAATTTTTTGTTGAGTTTAAAGAAAAAAATTTAATTATAAAAATATTGATAAACGTAAATAATTATAAAATAATTATTATTAAATTAAAATAATAAATCAATGAATTTTAATTTAAATGAAATGATATACTTCAATGTTAAAATTAACAGTAAACATAAATTCTAGAATTTACATATAAGAAAATTATTCATAATATTAAATAGCATTTTTTTTACATTCAGATTCTACATAAAAACCTTTGTAAAATGATTTTCAAAATCTTGATATCGCTTCTTAAATTATAATTTCCAAAAAAGGTCGAACCAAACTTAAAAAATCTTATAATTTTTATTAATAGCTTGATTTTTTACAATACATTATTTATAATAACAAAAATTGTGATGATTTGAAATATTCAGAATAGCAAATTATTAAATAAGAAAGACAAGAAATAAATATAAAAAATATTACACATTTGATTAAACTAAATTTGTAATATATTAATAAATAAAATAATGAACATTGACATGGATAATGAAAACAAGAAAAAAGTTTTAAAAAATGGATATTTTACTCACCGTGAGATGAGGCATATGTTCATGTACTCCAAAAAAGTAAGATTGCTTTAATTCCATTTGTAACAAATCGCAACCTTTTAAAGATAATTTTTCAAGACTCGATGGTAAATCTAAAATTTGTATCTGAAATAGAACAGATGTTTAAATAAAAATATTTCTTAAAATATGACAATTATAATAAATTATATTCTTACTTCTGTTCCATTGATATAATAATCCTCTATTAATAATTCCTTAAGTTGGGTGCAATTTTTCATAATCGTCGTAAGAAAGTGTTTAGTAAATTCAGAATAACGCTTTGCTTCCGAATTTCCTCGTATAGCAAAAGTTTTTACAGATGGTTGAAAAAATTTGATATATTTTTCTAATTCAACCATGGACATTGACTTTGATCGATAATCCATAACAGACCACAAAGTTCTGTCTTGTGTGACTTGATCCAATCGATGACAACATCTAAAAAATTAATACAATTTAAATAATACAATTTAAATTTGCAATTAATACATTTTAAAATATGTTAACCTACTTGCTTAAACTCATTACATCAAAAGGATCAAGAGATTTAATAATCATGAGCAAAACATCATCAGAAAGATGTAATAAACTAGGTTTAATTGAGCGTCCAGATTCTACATCATCTTCATCTCGTTTAGCACGTTTAGTATTTGTACTACTTGATGGTTCAGGTGATAAGGATTTACACCTTTTCACTTTCATTGTATTATTGTACCTATATTGAGATTAAATAATTAAAAGTACACGCAAAAAATATCAATCTGGCTTTATTTTTTATTCATTTAATATTTTAATTAAACTAATTAAGGGGTTATACCACTTTAACCCGACCAAAAAATACGCTTTTTCAACAATTTTTATTGAAGAATAGAAATTTTTTAAGAAAATTAAAATACAGAAGGGTATTATACTACTCTTGAACTGGAAAAAAAATATTTATTATTGTTTTTTTCAAAACTGTCGGTCTGACAGATGATATGACGAAGTGCTTCAAAAATGTATCGCCGTGCGGTGGGCACTATACCTCGGTCCAGATTTGAGCTAGATCAAAATAAAAAAAGTATTAGTTTCTGCAGCTTAAAATCTAGCGAAATACGTATCCGTTTTAAGAAAAATGCATTTTTCGCAAAATGGCATCGATGCTTATTTTTGCCTAAATTTTGTTACTTAAAGTTGTCTAAAAAAATTAAATATTAATATTTCAAAAAATCCGTACGTATTTCGCTAGATTATTATATCACAAAGAAAATAAAAAAAATTAAGAGGATCGATTGAAATTTGTGGCAGCTAGAGTGTCCACCGATTTTTCAAATGTAGTTTTGAGAAAAACGTGTTTAAAGTTTTCTTAACAGTTTGGTCCTGATTAACAATGATTAAATTAAAAATTACCTCTAATCAGCTACGAAGGGTCCATATAGCATATCATTTATATGCCTATAAGTTGTACTTTAAGAAAAAAAAAATTTTTTGATTCTTTTTAAATTTCAAAGTGGTGTAACCCCTTAATACACGTATTATTAAAATCAACAAATTTCGAACAGTAAAACTGTCAGATTGTTAATACTATTCTTGAACACTCTATAGATAATAAAATTTAATTGGTAAATTTAAATAGATGAGGCATTCTATCTCAAACCGTTCCACCTTCAAAAGACGAACGCTAGCAGAGAGGCCATTCAAGTATTACGTAAGCATATTTTCAAGGGATTTGGACCCCTTAGATGCTTACGTAATACTTGATTGTCTCCAGGGCGTTTTTAAGTTAATTTTTCTATATAAAATAGAAGTGACTTATATAATGTTACACAGTATTTCGAAAGAGAATTTAACGACCTTTCGATTGGTATTAACATTTTTCTTAATTTCCCACAATTTCATGAAGAAATTCCGTTTTGAAATATTAACCTCTTGATATCTCAAAACACCCCCACTTAAATTTTCTTAAAACTTACGTGAAAATAAAGCTTCATTTTTCTAATTTCCAATTCCCTGTATTTTATTATGGACATCTTTGAGGATTTTTGAATAAACGTGATTTAAAATGTGTGTTTTTGAAAAATTTGAAACGAAGCATGAAGTTCAATCCTAATCCATCCAGTTTACGTCACAGACTAATTTCATAGTTTTCATTATGAAAGAAACCACAACCTATACAGGAATAAATATTTTCTAAAAAAATACCCAGATAACAATCGTGCGCCGCATGTTCCGCACGTCACGTGCGGGGCACGCAGTGATGGTCATAATGCATGCATTTCGTTTGCACTTTGCAGTCACGTGTGAAGACGATTTCAATGCATGCATAAGTGCTCAAATTTTCGAGTTATGAATTTTTAAAAATATAATTTTTTCTATTTTTTTAAAAATACACTGTCTATATACCTGACGTGCCAGCTTAGTTTGAGTAAAATAAAATTTTCTAACGCTAAGATGTAATTGTTTAACTAATTATTGATTTAGCCTGAAGATGATGACAAACCAAGTCATCGAAACATAGTTTTTTGTTTTGTGGCAATAAACAACATTAATAACATGCATTTTTTGTTATTTTATTCCTTCCAAGAATCGAATTGGGGAAAATCCTTACTCTATAAATAACGATTTTTTATAAACAAATTAAATTTTTTTAAATTTGGGCCCGATTTTTTTATTTTGTTTTATAAAATAATTTCACGCAGTGGTTAGAAGATGCACGATACGGAGACACCACTGTATACGTAAACTATACCAAAGTTAGCGCTACGCGAGACTCAAGTAGTTTTAACTTGGGTCTGCAGTAGAATCTACATTGCCCAATGTTGAATCTACTGCAGACCAAAGTTAAAACTACACTGAGAAAAAAATTTAGTGTTTGCAACAAAATTGTTTAATTAGGCAATTTTGGATCTTGTAACCAAATTTTGGTTAGCTGAAACAAAGTCGTAGAGTTATCTCAACCATAAATTTGGTTAAGCCAACAAAATTATTTGGTTGAACATTTTTAAATTCCAACTAAAATTCGGTTACGACAACAAAATAATTAGGTTAACACAATAAAATAGTTTGGTCTAAAAAACCAAATGATCGTTTGTTGTCCTAACCAAAATTTGGTTGAGACAACCAAATAATTTTATTCGTTCTCAGCTCTTCTTCTTCTTCTTCTTAAATGACTTCAGGCACAGCCAACTGTCAGAACAACAAACATGAAGGAAAAGAACAGAATAGAGTAGAATGTCTCCGAGATCCTAGCGAGGCATTATGGTCTATATCGGTTGAACATTACGTGAGTTCACATTGGTCAGAGTTGTCAGATCAGTGTTACCCTTCATTTGTAATATCGTAAAAGTGCAGGGAAGGAAAGATGGGCAGTCCAGTAAGTTCAGTCGCTGTAGATGTCAGAAATGTGTCCGAGTTCAAAATTATATTGTCATCTATGTGTGTAATTTCATTGAGACTTTAATAAGTAGAGTTTCACTGCCCAGAGATTAGGTAGAGTAGATTGTCAAAGAGCGAAGCCAGCAACCGTCACATACATTTTAATATTACGAAATCTCAATTTTTTTTGAAAATGTATATAAAAGTTTATTCAGTTAAACTTGGCGCGTTTTTTTGTTAGATTATATGTTTCTCCACTGCTTGCGCTACTGTTCCCTGGAAATGTGTCAAAATCTACTTAACCTCATTGTTGTTATAATGTCAAATTAGAATAATTAAACGAATACTTCACTATTGCGCGGAAAATACATTGAATGTTGAATCGGATATTTCGAGAGGTGCTTTTCGGGAAATTTTTTCTATAACGAAATAAGAATTGTAAATATTTTTTGGAAAAATGCAATATTTGCCTTCTAACCAAAACAATACATACAAGGCAATGTTTGCTTTGTGTACTGAAGTTAAAAATACCAAAGACATTGGAAATTTTATTATTAATTATTCATTTTATAAATGACATACATTTTTTTAATTAATTATTTTGATAAATATTGCCTTCATAGAAATAATTGTCACGTGCGCATTGTTTTGGATAGACGGTGATTATGTTATACCTACCTTATTCCAAATTCAAACACAAATTTCCAATTCTTTTTCTTTCAGTATAAGTGTCATTTCTATTTTGTAGGTTTTATGTGTAATGCAAAAATAAACTCGAACAATGGAGAAAAGTGTTTCGAAAAAACTTTGTGGTGCGGCAAATAGAAAGAAAAAAGCTGAAAAGGAATCGGAAATAAAAAAGCTGTCACACAATCTTGACAAATTTTTGTTGCCCAATAATAAAAGTGAAGATTCGAATGCTACAGAACATCAACAAGCATGTTTGTCTCTGTCTGATGTATCTACGGATTCTGGAGACTTAAATTCAATTTTAAGTACAGAGAGTCGAGGAATTCAGGAAGAAAATATTGAAAAGCGGTCTCGTTCTATTGATAAAATAGTGGACAAACAAATTCTTCTAGAAAAAGATAAATTATGTAATGAAGTTGAAGTATTTACTGATCTTGCTTACTGGACAAAGAATCTGCATTCTCAAATCATTGATGCAGTTGTTATTCAAGGGCCACCAGAAATTAAGGTTATGCAATTCCCAGTAGATGCTCAAAAGCGACATTTTTCTATGAATCTTTGTGTCAGAAAATTAGATAATGGCGAAGAAATTAAAAGAAGTTGGCTTGTTTATTCTGAAAGTGCTAATAAGGTTTATTGTTTTTGTTGTAAACTTTTTTCTGTCGAGGGTTTGTCGTCATTGTCAACAACTGGTTTGCAAGATTGGAAACATATTCACGTGCGTTTGCGAGAACATGAGAAATCTGTTGATCATATAAATGCGATTAAAAACTGGTTCGAGTGTAAATCCAAACTTACCTTGAATCAAGGAATAGACAAAGAACATCAAAAATTATTAAACGACGAAATTCAGCATTGGAAACTTGTTTTAGAACGCCTCATGATGATAACTATGTATCTTGCTCAACACAATCTGGCTTTTCGTGGCTCATCTGACAAACTTTATGCAAAAAATAATGGAAATTTTCTTGGATTAGTAGAATTACTCGGGAAGTTTGACGATATCATGCGAGAACATTTGAGAAGAATTTCGAAGGAAGAAATAAAAGATCATTATTGCGGAAAAAATATTCAAAATGAATTAATTGATCTTTTGACAAAGGACGTTTTAGAAGAAATATTGAAAAGATTCAAAAATGCACGATATTATTCTATTATTCTTGATTGTACTCCTGATAACAGCCATACTGAGCAAATGTCATTCACTGTGAGATTTGTGGAAATTGACGGTAATAATGTCGAAATCAAAGAGCACTTTTTGGGGTTCAAAATTGCTCCCACATCAACTGGCGAAGGACTTACAAATCTTTTACTCAAAACTCTCGAGGAAAATAATATAAGAATTGAAGATTTACGAGGACAATGGTTCCAACATGAAGGGAAAAAACATGGGCGTTCAAGCTAGGGTTCTTGAATTGAATCCTAGAGCATCATTTAATCCATGTGGGTGTCATTGCGAGAATTTAATGATCGCGGATGCTGCTTCCTCATCGAGAATCTGCATTACACTTTTTGGCGTACTTCAACGCATTTATGTCCTATTCTCAGCTTCAACGCAAAGATGGGATATTCTAAAAAGTCATGTCCAAAATCTCACTGTTAAACCGTTGTGCACTACTCGTTGGGAAAGCAGATTGGATACCGTCAAAGCCATCAAGTGTCAAACGAAGGAAGTTTATAACGCGTTAATGGAAATATATAATTCTGATTCGAGAGATCCCGCTGTACAACATGAAGCTAAATGTTTAGCTAACGAAATGATGCGCTTTGAATTTCTTATGTCCTTAGTCATTTGGTATGATATTTTGTTTCAAGCTAATATCGTCAGCAAGAGTTTGCAAAGTCAAAGCATGGACATCGCTGCTGCCACACAGTGGATAAAAAAATTCACCGAATTTCTTTCTGTCTATAGAAATGTAGGTTTTGAATCTTCTTTAAAATCTGCTAAAGAACTTGCTGAAAATCTTGGTGCTGATCCATTCTTTGTTACTTCAACTCGCAAAAGGAAAAAGAAAAGAATGTTCGATTACGAAAGTCAAGATGAGTCTGCAAACACTACACCAGAAGAACAATTCCGAAGAGATTTTTTTTTGTTTTGGTCGACACAGCTTTAACTTCTATGAACGAAAGGTTTCAGCAATTAAAGACACATGAAAATCTTTGGGGATTTTTGTATGATTTTTCATGTAATTCACAAGGGCAATCATCTCAAGATTTTGCTGAAAACGATGTCATTTTGTTATCCAAATGTCAGGAGTTAAGCACCTTCCTCACTGTTGACGCGGACTCGGATATCAACGGACTGGAATTGTATGAAGAGTTAAAACAATTTCAGTACATAAAATCTATATCAATCAAACGTCCTTTGGAAGTTCTTCGATTCATTGTTGAAAGTAATATAATTGATATCTTTCCAAATATTTGGGTTTCGCTTCGCATATTGTTGACTTTGCCAGTAACTGTTACTAGTGGAGAACGGAGTTTTTCAAAATTAAAATTAATTAAGTCGTTCCTAAGGTCAACTATGTGTCAAGATAGACTTAATTCATTGGCATTGTTGTCGATCGAAAATGAAATAGGTAGTCAGCTCGATTTATCTAAAAGTATTGAAAAATTTGCACAAGCCAAAGCACGAAAAGTCAATTTCATTTAATTCTGAAAAATTAATATAACTATATTAAAAAGCTGTGTTTATAATGCTATTGTAATAATGTTAAAATTTCATTAAAAACGTTTAAAGATATCGTTACAAAATTTTTTGTAATTATATAATAGTTTACGAATTGTAATAAATTTATTATTTATTATTACTGTTATCTTATTTTTAATTTTTTAAAAAAGTATCAAATATATTATGATTCTTGTATATTATAATATATAATATAATGTATCACAATATATAATAAAAGGGCGCTCATTTCATATTCGCCCCGGGCGCAATTTCACCTAAAGCCGGGCCTGGGTTGATTCATAGCAAGTGATCTTGTAGATTTTGCATGAACGGTCCGAAGAAGGGGAGGGAGCGGGAGACCCCGGCATTAACTCCTACTAAATATTAACTCCACCAAGGACCATAAAGCCTCCCAACTCCCTGACTAGCTCCTCATCAGGACAGTATAGAAGAACCTCCAAAGAGATCTCTCTCGGTTCAACTCCAGGAAATTTTTTCTTCAAATACCTTATTAGATCCGGTCTTGCTTGCTCAAGAAAGGGGCAGTCGAAAAGTATGTGATCCAAGCTCCTCCAAGCTGACCCACACCCACAATCCAGTGCCGCATCTTAATAAAATCTACTGAGGTGGTCAGCTGTCGCTATGTGAGTTGATCTAAGTCTGTTGATGATTACAATTTCCCGTCTGGGTCGCGTAATATTCTTGAACCAGGGTCTGATGGTTTCATAGCTTACGTTGCGGAAATAGGGATTGTCACTAACTTGTATGGAGTAGGGCCAAAGTCTTAATAACCAGACTTTCATGTCAGGTATTAAAATCTCTTTTTTAAAATCAGAGATAGGTCGATCCTCAACATAGATTGATGCAGAGGATCAATCAGAGAGTTTACCTCTCAACAATAGTAGTTAATAACAATAGTAGGAGAAAGTCTGGATGATTTTGAGTATCATTTTAAAAAATTTTTTAATCTGTATGATAATGTTGTAATATGTGGTGATTTTAACTATAATCTTAATGGGATATCAATTGAGTCAAATTATATCAGAGATTTTTTTGAGTCATTTAATTTATTTATTGTGCCTTACGATTCAACTCACCATACGACTAATTCTGAATCTTGGATTGATTTGTGTGTGGTAGATGATAAAGATAAATTGATTGCTGTATCTCAATCCCATGTACCTTTTGTAGCGGGACATGAGCTTATTTCAATATCTTATAAATGGACATTTAAACAAACAACATGTTCTGCTAAAACTTTTCGAAACATTTCTGGGATTGATGATACTTCTTTCTTGTCAACTCTTAATTCTGTAAACTGGTCCAATCTTTATCTTTCTCATTCTATTGATTTTAAGCAGTCTTTTATTTGTAATGCTATCATTAAGGCACTTGATGAACATGCTCCACTACGCACCTGTGTAATGCGACGGAATGTATGTCCTTGGATGAATGATGACATTCGAGATATGATACGGCAAAGAGATTCTGTTTTTAGAGCTTGGAAGAGAGTTGGTACTGATTCATTGCGAAATAAGTTTAAAACACTTAGAAATATTGTTAAATTTTCAATTAGAAAAGCGCGTGATGAGTACAATGCCGGTAGGCTGAGATTAATTACTGATTCGGGTAGACTTTGGAGTGAGCTTAGACGCATTGGCCTTGCAAAGAGAAAAATGGATGATTCTCCACTTAATTTTGATGTTAATTTAATTAATGATTACTTTATATCTGTTTGTGGAAATTCGTCTTTTAATATTAAGCCTTTGTTTCTTTCAAACTTTTTTTGTGATGATGAGTTTGATGACACTCTTTTTTTCTTTAAGGATATATGTCCATCTATGTTAATGAAAGCTCTAAGAAGTATTAAAACAGAGGCACAGGGATTTGATGGTTTATCCATAAGTGCTGTCATGAAAGCCATGCCGGTGTTGTTTCCTTACGTGCTTGATCTTTTTAATTTATCTTTGCAAACATCAACCTTTCCTGATGAATGGAAGAGAGTTCTTATCAAGCCGGTTTCTAAAGTAAGTGTGCCGCAACAGCCTGCGGATTACCGTCCGATAGCTTTACTTAGTTGCTTGTCAAAGGTCCTTGAAAAAATTGTTTATTTTCAGTTTATTGAGTTTATTGAATTTAATAATATCCTGAGTCCTTATCAGTCTGGCTATAGAAAGGGCTTTAGTACTCAAACTCTTTTAATAAAAGTAAATGATGATATATGTAAAGCAATTGATGAGCGAAAAGTAACTATAATTGTTTTCTTTGATTTTAGTAAAGCTTTTGATATGGTTCCTCATACCATTTTGCTAACGAAACTTAAATCTATTGGATTATCGTGCTCTGTTTTAAAATGGTTTGCTTCATATCTCTCAGGTAGGATGCAGGCTGTTGTTGGAGCTAAAGGAGAAATTTCTGAGTGGGCTGATATTGGAACTGGAGTTCCTCAGGGATCAGTGCTAGGACCACTTTTATTTTTATTATTCACAAATGAATTAAGTAGTGTCCTCAAATATTGTAAGCATATGTACTTTGTGGATGATTTGCAGATTTATATGCATTCTAGTCTGAAAGACTTAAAACATAATTTATCATTACTAAAGGAAGATGTTCAGTCTGTATTAAATTGGGCTGAGACCAATATTCTTAAAATAAATCTTAACAAGACCTATTCTATGATATTTGGATCTACTTGGTACATAAATAATGTCAATGAATGTAATTACCCCCCGATTGAGATTGATAACATTACTATTCCTTTTGTTGATTCTGTTAGAAACTTGGGTGTTATCTATAGACCAACTCTTTCTTGGGACAAGCAAGTTGGTAAAATTTGTAAAAACACTTATGCTAGTTTATCGCAATTTAAAGCAAATAGAAATGCCCTCACTACAGAAATAAAAATAAAGATTGTAACGTCCTTAATCTTTCCTCATTTCGATTACTGCTGTGCTGTCTACAATGATTTAACTGATGAATTAAATTATAAACTAGAAAAGCTACTCAATTCTTGTATTCGATTTATTTTCAACTTAAGTATGGATGTACATGTAACGCCATATCGTCGAAAACTTGGATGGCTGAGTGTTCGTAAAAGACGGCACTGGTTTATTGGATGTTTAACACATGTCATTTTAAATACTAAAAAACCTTTATATCTTTATGAAAAATTTACTTTCAGGGATGAAATTACTTCTCGAGCGTTGAGGTGTCCTAATATTCTCAGGGCTCCTCCTTGTAAAACTGAACAATATAAAAACTCTTTTATAATTACTGCGACATCTCTGTGGAACTCTCTTCCCAGCTCTATAATTTCAATTAAATGTACGTCGACTTTTAAAATCAAATTGCATAATTATTTGTTTGCGCGTGATGATTAGAAATTTTTTCAAATTTATATACATATTTTATAATTTGCTATTGCGATAAATTTATTCAAAGTATGTTGCGAATGATATTATCTTTTATTTATAATTGTTATTATTTTTGTTTTTCTTATTTTCTGTATATTTGATTGTTGTTCTCATGGTTTTCCTGGGACAAAATAAAGAAATTCTAATTCTAAATTCTAATTCTAATTCTAGTTTTGGAATGAGAGGGTTGTCTTTCCATTTAATATTACGTATTATGAAGGAGTTTGATAAATTGATTCTGCGCATTGCTAGGGGAATTTCGCCAGCTTCCGCAAGTAGGATATTCGTAGGGGTGGTTTTCATAAGTCCTAACGTGATTCTAAGGGAATCTGCAAAAAGAGGAGAACCCCAATCCAAGATGGAACGGATAAGTCCTTTATGTACCATAAGTGTGAGTAGAGGGGAAGTTCCCCAGGTGACCTTTGCTATAATTTTCACTATACTCAGAGCTCTAATTGCCTTATCAGCAATATATCTTATGTGTGGCAGCCAAGTTAGTTTTCTGTCTATTGTAATGCCGAGCAGTTTTAGGGTCTTTTCGCATTTAATCCAGGTGTCCCGCAAATGGATTTCCAGATCGTCGAAGTTAATTCTGGATCTGGAAAAAACACAACATTTGGTCTTATGTGGGGCAACATCGAGCCCCAATTCTGCAAGCCAAGTTTTGAGAATGCGCAGAACTGCTGTGACCTCCTCAAAGATTGAATCAAGGTCCGAAAACCTGACATATAAGAGGAGGTCATCGGCATACATAACATATTTAAAGTTAACAGGTAGGATTTTTCCTATATTTCTTAAGTAGATATTAAAAAGAAGAGGGGAGAGGACTCCTCCTTGTGGCACACCAACTCCACAGAGTTTCCTGTCAGGACCATTGGAAAAGGAGATCCACCTTTTAGAGGTTAAAAAAGTAATAAAATTAACTATATTTGGATGTATATTTAAGTTGATCAGGTGTCTATTCAATATCGCTGGTCTCACATTGTTGAAAGCGCCTTTTATATCAATAGAAATAGCCAATGTGTGAGTAGATTCGGCAAAGCCATTCATTATGTCAGCCACCAGAGTGGAAACGCAATCCATCGAGGATCTTTCTCTCCTGAAACCAAATTGATATTTGGGGATGGAGCGAAAGCTCTCAAATCGATGCTCCAGTCTCGAACCATCCGTTCGAATAGCTTGTAGAACACAGAAGTAAGGGCTATAGGTCGAAGACCTTTGCCTCCGGGTTTTGGTATGGGAATGACCATTGTCTCCTGCCAGTCGCTCGGGAAGGATGATCTTAAAAACATTCAGTTAAACAGTATCAATAAAAATTCTAAGGAGATAGGACCTAATCCTCTAATTACCTCTCCAGTTATTCTGTCAATTCCAGAGGCGGAGTTTGTTTTACAGGAGGATAGGGCCGCCTCGAATTCATTTCTTGAGGAGGGGAGGAATTCCTCTGAAAATGTACGAGAAGGAGGTAGGATGGGAATATCCTGGAGGGAAGGTCCTCTTTAATTAGTTCTTCCTTGAATGTTGTCATATGTATATTAGTTGGGTCGGTTGTAAAGTTAGTTGAGTTTTGTGCGAGAAGATAAGGCTTTAATGGTTTTCCATATAATTTGAGTACCGCGCGACGGGGAGGTGTCTTCACAGAATTTTCTAAATCAGTGTGTTTTTTTTTTGCAAAATTGAGGACGAGCAGAAAAAGAGATCCAGATTATTGCCCGTGAAATTGTCATATTTCTGTCTTGTTGGATAGGTAACATTCATTGGAAAGAGGTCGTTGCACATGACAAATATTAATAGTGATGAGCCTCTCAGGTTCGAGTGGTTGTCCCCCCAGCAGGTGTGGTGGGCATTAAAGTCACCACAGAATATGTGATTGGAAGCAGGAGGGAGGTTTTCAAATATTTCTTCCCATAATTGTGTAGGGACATCGCCTCCTGGAGGAACCTATGTGCAAATGATTTGAGTGTTTCCGAACAAAGTTTTGAGGGATAAAGCCACTATGTCAATATGTGAATTGTAAGAATTATTATGCGTAGTCTGTAAGATTTGAAAATCAAGTTTTTTGCGAATTAGGAATACAACACCACCGCCTCTGCCATCTGGACGGTCTTTCCTGACCGTTATGTATCCAGGAATCTCAAATGTGTGTCTTTGTGTAAGCCATGTTTCTGTAAGACACACTATATCTGGATTGTTCTTCCACATGAGAATCTCGAGTTCAGCCCTCTTTGGTAGAATGCTTCTTGCGTTCCACAGAATAAGGGTCATTGATCTGTTGAGAGTACCCATGTCGGAAAACAATAATTTGATGCCTTAATTGTGGATGCTGCTAGCAGGTATGTTAAAAATGTTAATAATAAGGTCCTTAACTATTCTCGTGTTTTCGTTGATGGTGTCACTCTAGATCTAGTTGGTTCAGTCTGTCGAAGTTCGTATATATTATTAATTCTGAAGGTATATTATTAATAGGTTTATTATCTATTTAATTACTTATTCAAGAGTCTTTGGTTAAATTGAGCGTGAGAGTCAGTCGAATATTATAATAAAAAGTATACTAATAAATTGAGTCTTTAATATGTTTAAATAAATTATATTTATATATACGGAAGGTCAAAGTTTAAAATTGTTATTCTAATTTTTGAAATTGTTGCTCTCTGAATCGTCTAAGTCATTACCCAAATAACGTTGATCAGATCCCGCTAAATGAGCAGCTTGTTCCACGTCACCCTCCCAGATCAACTCGTATTCCGGACGAGGAATGCCCTCCCTCAGTAGCAGAGCTTCCGCCTCCAAGTAAGAAGCATTATTGAGTAGTCTGAATTTCATGATATTGTATTCGTATTTAAAGTAAGGGCATTCTCTAGCAGAAGCCATGTGTTTACCATGGCAATTAGAACAGAGAGAGGGTCTTAATTTGTTCATGCAACCTTTGATATGGTGTGGCTCTGCACAGCCTTCACATGTGGGGTGAGAGGATCTGCATTGGTTGAGAAAGTGTCTGTATCTCTGGCAGTTATGACATCTGATTGGGGGGGTAACCACTAAGGTTAGGTTGAAGGAAAATCTGGAAATTAGAATTGTTTCGGGGAAACTTATATCGTAAAAAGTGATTTCAATTTGGTCTGATAGAGTTTTTTCGGGAGTAGTCCTTCGCCGTATTGAGATAATTCGGCTAAGGATTTCTTCAGGGGCTGCTCACAGCTTAAGATAACACTTAGTTTAAATCTCTCACAAGGATGGGTAGTCCAGTGGTCAGAGCTCCCGATCTTCAGTTTTAAAACAGATGTTCGATCCCAGGCGGAGATGAGATTTTTCAAAGTCCACAAATATTTCAATTGGATAAATATAAATTCAATGTTAAATTGATAATAAATAAATAATGAAATAAATAAAAAAGATAAAAAGAAAAGAAATAAGGTAGAATAAAATTTTTAATTTTACAAAACAAACACTCAACCAAACTTTTTGGTTGACTCAAACAAATAGTTTGGTTGCTTAAATACCAATAAAATTTTTTTGTTGGCCCAACCAAATTTCGGTTACTCTGACAAAACATTTTTCTCAGTGTACTTGAGTCATGCATAGCCCTAACTTTGGTATAGTTTACTTTATCTAAACTTTAGAGTATCCAGTAAACACAACTTGATTTTTCTCTCCGTGCTGATGATCATTTTGTTTATATAATTTGTTTGAAAAACAATTTTTTTTTTCTTTTTCAAAAGGAAAAGTGTTTTGGGCACTAGGATCTTTTAGTAAACTGATAGAAAAGCAAAATAAAATACATTTTATTTTGGAAAATAAAGAAAAAAAAGTAAAATTTTTTTTAAAAAAATTATATAAACAAAAGGATCATCAAGCCCACTCCAAAACTTATTACAAAATTTTCGTAATATTTCCATGAGTGTAAAAATAAAAAAAATCGGGCCCAAATTTAAAAAAATTTAATTAGTTTATAAAAAACCGTTATTTTTATAAACAAATACATAAACATGATCTTAAATTTTTCGTGTGAAAAATTTCGCTTGAACATACTTTTATAATAATAATATTAGTGAAAAATAAAATAATAGGGTAAGTCCGGGGGAGTTGGCTATAGTTTTTTTAATGGTCTGTAAAAATAAAAAGACATTGATTAACTTTTATTGATAATTAAACATTGAACATTTAACTTACAAATAATAATAGAAATAAGAAATTTTTTAAATGTAAACAATCTTAAAATTAATATTTTTTAAAAAACGCGTTTGGCCATCTCTCCCGGAATGTACGGGGGATATGGCATCACTTTTAAATGTCTTTTTTTCAAAATACAGTGAAACCTCTCTTAGCGGATACCTCCTTTAACGGACGAAATTTGAAAGTCCCGGCAAAATTAAATTGTTTTATATGAGATAAAAACCTCTCAATAGCGGACCCTCCCAAAAGAGGACACCTCTCTTAACGGACACTTAAATTTGCAAAAGAACGGACACTTGACCGGTTATTGATGTTTTCAATTCTAAAGTTTATCAATTAAAACAAAAGTAATCCTTGTAATGACTAATATGCGACAATAATACTCAGTTTATATTCGTTCGCTGCTGAAGTAACAAGTTTAAGAAGTGTGTGATAGTATCAATCGTGTAAATAAAATGTCGCAAAAGAGGAAACGATTAAGTTTAAAAGAAAAATTTGACATAATAAAGGTCTGCGAAAAAGAAAAATTAAGTGTTCGTGATGCAGCAAAACAGTTCAGTGTCGGAAAAACACAAATTAGTGAAATTTTAAAGGACAAAAAAAATATTTGTGAGGAATTTAAAAAAAATGTCAATACAGACATGAAAAGAAAATTTCCTAAACTTGAGACAGCTGACATTGACAATACAGTTTTCGAATGGATTGGACAGGCATGAGCAAAGAATATTCCCATTTCTGGAACATTAATTCAACAAAAAGCTTTTTGAATAGTCTAGCTGCAGTGTGTGTTTTTAAACGTACTTTTAAAAAAATCGATTTTTTTTAAACGATATTACTATTAAATCTTTTAGATTAATGATAAAAAGTCATTTTTCTCATTTGACGTACTGATCGATTTTTTCAAATTTAAAAAAAAAATTTATCATTAAAACTCAAAAATTTGATAGTAATATCGTTTAAAAAAAATTCGATATTTTTTGAAAAGTACGTTTAAAAACACACATTTTGAAAAAAAAACTTTTAAAATTGATGCATTTTTAAGGAAGTTATGAGCATTCAAAAATTAAAAGTCATGAAAATTCTCCAAAGTTCAGAATTCCATAACTCGAAAACAACTTGCTAAAAAAATTTGAAAAAATTCATGGAAGTTAGTCTCAATCAGTTCTAATTGAAAAAAAATCTCAAAAAAATTCGTGGATGCAGTTGCAGATGGACTTTCACTTTGGCATGGAATACATAATATGTATTTTAATTTCGTTAGAATAATAATTTGTTTATAAACATTTATTAATTTTTATTAAAAAACATTTACTTGAAAAAAAATTTGGGGGCCCCCGACAAGCCGGGGCCCTAAGCAACTGCTTATTTTGCTTACATATAAATCCGGCCCTGAGCTTTTCGCTTTATCAAATTTTTACCACATTTCGAACATTTATCATTAAATTCAGTGCAATTTTCATGGAGCCAAAGGTGACAATCATTGCACTGAATCCAGTCTTCAATAAGATATCTGCTCCTATAATTACACCGAAACAAAATGCACGAGGCTTAAGTAGTTTGTGTTCGTGGTTTAAGATAGCAAAAACCAAATATTAAACGTTATAAACATGGATGCTCACGGATATTATAATACAGAAAATTATATTTGTTCAGTTCCTCGTCCAAAAATCAAAACAAATAAGTTATATTTATCGTGTTCTTTAAAAGAAATTTCCAAACATTTGAAATAATAGTTATTTACGTTTTAAAAAAGAGAAAATTATTATTTTCTTTTATAAGTAGGGTAAATGCACTAATTGCGGCGCGATTCGAGTCAATACACCTTTGAAAAAGAAAATTCGACATTTCTATTGTATAAACTCAATTTAAGACTTATTAAACTAAAAGGTTATGTTATTTAGAAGTTAAAAAAATGTTCAACTTTATAAAAATCGATTATTTAAATAAATATGAGAAATTAAAACTAATACCGTAATTTCCTATTGTGGCGCGTTTGCATAAGTTTCGGTGTATCAATTTCGGTGACCAAAATTACATGTATTTTGAAGATACTTTGCCCGCCGAAATTAGAGCCAATGGAAATATTAAAAATGTTTCAATTACGGCGAGGGAAAAAATTTGATCTCAAATAATTTAATTAATAATTGTTTAAATGTGCATCTTCATTAGTAATTGTATCAAAAAAAGATTAAAATAATTTTTTTAATCATTTTGCAACTGTTATATTAAATATAATAGTAATGATAGTTATTTTTTTATGAACGCGCCGTAATTGATGCACTTACTCTAATATTTAAAAATATTTAATTATTTATTTCTCTGTTTCTGATTTTAAAGTTTTGCTCTTAAATAATAATTTTATTGAAAGTTTTACGTATAAGAAAGTGCTATTTGACGTGAAATATTTTTTGTAATAAAGGGTAATACTCAGTAATATATGTGTAATACTTTGTAATACAGTAATATTTTGGTAGTAGTATGTAATACTTGTAAAAAGTGTAATACTAAGGTAATAATGCTAATATGTGTAGTTGTAGTCAAGTGTACACAATTTTTACTAGTAAATTGTAAACCACTCCGATATGTATATATAAAAAGTCTTATTTTATGTGGATAAAGATCGTGGTATCTGATTGCTATAGCTTTTCGCATTTTGTCCGGTACATACTAAAGGTCCTTCTGACTCTTTTCCGTTACAATTCTTTTGTACAATAGTCCTTAGATTAAAAAAAATTCTTTTACTCTACTTTTCTCATTAGGCGTTCGCATCGATTCAGGTTTTCGCAAAATTTCAATTAATTTGTTTATCTTTTGATCTGATCTCTGAAACATTCACAATTCGTCCTCTCTAGTCGTTATCGCTAAAATTTCTCCTGATTTTATCCCTGATTCTTTCTCAATCGGTGCTCGAGATAGTGCGTCAACATGACCCATACTATCTCCTTTTCTGTGCTTTATTTCGAATTTAAACTCGCTAATTTCACCTATCCAACGTGTTACTTGTAGATTCGTTGTTTTCCACGTGTTTAAATTGACTAAGCTTTGGCAATCCGTTATTATCGTGAATTTGAGTCCGATCAAGTAGTTTCTCAAACGACCCAAAGACCAAGATATCGCGAGATGCTCTAAACGGCTCGAATGGTATTTTTCTTCGCTTTCGTTTGTCCGACTACTAATTGCATAAACTAATTTTAGATGGTCATCCTCCGCATCGGCTTGCATTAACATTGCGCCTAACCCTAAAGATGATGCATCAGTATGTAGCTCCGTACGCGCTGCTTTCCGGTTATAAAGTGTTAGTACCGGTTTGCTAGTTAGCTTTTCTTTCAACTCTTCAAAACCCAGTAAAAAAGGATTTTTTGAGATAGCAGTTCGGACAATTAAGCAAACGGCTTGCTCTATTGTCCGAACTGCTATCTCAAAAAATCCTTTTTTACTGGGAAGCTTTGTCTTGTTTTTCTCCCCAAACGAACGGTTCTCCTTTTCTTAAAAGCATTGTAATAGGAGCAGCAATTTTTGAAAAATTTACAATAAATTTTCTAAAGAAACTTGGTAACCCAATAAATCTTCGAATTTCGTGCTGTGATTTCGGTTTCGGGAAATTTTCGATAGCTGCTATTTTTCGCTCACCTGGTTGAATTTTGCCCTCCCCCCCCAATATTTAACCTTACGCATGCCAAAAGAGCATTTCGGCAAATTCAAAGTCAGTCCAGCTTGTCTCAATAAGTCAAGAACAATCTTAAAATTTTTCATCAATCCGTCCCAATTTTAGCGTAAATACATATGTCGTCAAAAAATGCAAAAGCTATTCCCTGCCATCTAGCTTGGCAAAGTACATTGGGGCATTTGCCAGACCAAACATTGCGCGCTGAAATTCACCTGTTTGTGTCTCTGTAATAAAAGCTGTTTTATCTTTATATGTCTCCTCTAAGGGCATTTGAAGATATCCTAACGCTAGATCTAAAGTTATAAAAATCGTAGCCCCGTTTAAATTTTCTAATAACTCTTCAAAATTTGGAATCGGAAAGTTATATGGTACCGTAAGCGCGTTAAGTCTTCGAAAGTCTATTACCATTCACAGCGTTCCATCTTTTTTTCTTATAACAAAAACTGGACTAGCGTATTCAGAGTTCGTTTCTTTAATAATGCCAGCTGCTTTATATTTTGTTATTAATTCGTCTAAATCTGTGCGATCGTCAGGATTTAATCGGCAAGGTTTTGTTCTAAAAGGAATCGCGTTATCCTTTAATTTAATGTTCATTTCTATCTTATTTGTACAGCCAATCTCAAAAATGTCAAACGCAATACAATCTCGATATGAATCTAATAAATTTAATAATTCATATTTCTGTTTAGAACTTACTTGTTCATCGATTTTTACTTCGTCCGGATTTATATTACTCTCGCGCTTCTGAAACCTTTTCGCATTTTCAATCGAATAAACACCTTCGCCAATTTGTGTCCATTTCGTGTGTAACCTACATCTAATGCCTCAGTAAAGGGCTGTCCTAAAATCACATCATATTTTTGTGCAGTATCTGGCACAACTCGAAACGTCATTTCTTTCGGTAATAAATCATCAAAATAAATCTTTTCTTTAATAATTCCCGGCGATTTTACTTCACTGCTACCAAAGCCACCTAAAACTGTTTTTATCTTTTGTATCTCAAAATTTTCATTCAGTACTGCAGAAGCCCGAATCGTACAGACTGTTGCACCCATATCAATTTGTGCAATTAATTTTGATTCTCCTACTAAAATTTATTTGATAAATTTATCTTTATTTTCTACATTTAAATTTGTTTGAACGATATTTATTTCTTCCGATTTAATATTTCTCTCGGAAACATTTGACGCGACTTTATTTGAAAAACAACGTGAAGCAATATGCCCTATACTATTACATTTAAAACATTTTATTTCTTTCCGCGGGTTATTACAATTACGAGCCAAATGCTCTGTCGAATCACATTTAAAACATTTTCTTACCGGCGCTCCTTGAAAAGACTTATCAGGTTCAGCTGATCCTGTTGACGCGCCACCTGAAGAGCCTTTATTGAAACTCGGTGTGACACCCACTGGTAATCCTCCATTCGATGGTTTATGTACTGGTACATTTCCTCTCTTTTCGTTTATTCGTTGTTGCCTCGTATTTTCTAGTTGCTCATAGTGTAAAATTTCCTTCAATATATCATCAGATGATTGGAGTTCTCTGACCAAAAGGTAATTCGCTGCGTCTTTGGACCACAAACCAGCAGCGACTTCATCTCGGATTTCGTCCGCCGTCAAATTAAGTCCCGAACATAACCAAATTTTGTCTAATACGTACTCTTGAACTGTTTCTCGAATATTTTGTTCACGAGCTGTCATAACCTTTGATTTATCACTCACAGTTCTTTTAAAAAGAAAAGTGTTGTCAAACGATCTTCTAAAAGTTCCGAAATCTTGTATCACTGTAGTTTTTGACATCAACCACTTTCAAGCCGCCCCTTTCATTTGCGCTTTTGCTACACTCAATATTATTGTATCAGTCCATTCGTGAATCCGCGCTATATTTTCGTATTCGTTAAGCCACGGTCGGGCTTGTTCGGGTGTTTCCGTGCCGTGGAAATCTCTCACTAATCGACTTGGATCAGCAAACATGGTGGACGACGGCCCTCTATTCCGACCATTTTGTGCTGTAATTGTTTGGTTCAAACCTTCCAATGCTCGGCCAAGGCTGATTTCACAAACTTTTCGAATTTATCTAGCATTCTTAACCATGCACAATCACAAGAAAGTCACTTTTCCTCCACATTGACATATTTTTGTCGCTCATCACTCAACATTTCACCACTATCCAGCATGTATCCCACTTCTGAATTTGTTGTATTTTAATTTAATTTTGAAAACAATTCTTTATTTAAAAGAATATTACAATGTAAAATAGTAATAATAATAAATTGTTAGGTTTTACAGACATGCGGTCGTTTACAATCGGAATTGGCCCTACAAACACTTCGTCTACCCAGACCCTTCGAATACCTTCACTACAGTTTCTCTACTATCCAACAATATCATCACTGCGCGGCACAACCGTCAAAAACGATTTTCATAAACAATCTCCAGCTCGTCCTACACACAATCAAACGTCTATCCAGAGCAAGCTCTCTAACGAATCTGTCCCCAAGGGACTCTCTCCCACCATAAAGCCAAATCTCAGTTACCAACTTCCGGTTACTCGCATGCGCACTCTGATTTTAATTTAAATTTCTAATATTCAACATTAACTTCCGAACTTATGGGAAACTAGAAAAACGAAACTTTATTTTTACGTAAGTTACAAAAAAATTTAAGAAAGTGTGTTTTGAGATATCAAGAGGTTAATATTTCAAAACGGAATTTCTTTATGAAATTGTGTGAAATTAAGGTAGTATTACACTTTTCAAGCAGTAAAAAACGGGTTTAGAAAAAAAATTTTTTTCTCGCTTCTTAATTTATTTAAAGGAACAAATTTTTTTTTATAACATTATATGGCATTAAAACTTTTATAATAAATAAAATAAAATTTTTTTATTATCTCTCTTTGGTCACTAGAGGGCCTTAAAGTCAAGGCAAAAAAAAAATTTGGGCAATCGGCGGACAGGCTACAGCCTCTCAGGGACATCAGATCTGAAAAAACAAAAAACCGTTTTGAAGCTGAGACATGTCATTAAGCATCCCCCCTAACCCCGATAAAAAATATTGAAAATTAACGAAATGGCAGCGATTTAAAAAAAAATGTCAAAAATTAGGTCTTTTTTGGTTAGTTTTTGGATTGTAGCTAAAATCCAAAAAGAAATAGATAATTGGATTTAGGGGGGATGCTTAAAGAATTTAATTACGAAAAAAATGATATTTTTTTCAAAAAAATTGGTTCATTAGAACTCGAGTTATGCTGTCCGCCAGTTTCAAAAACAACGTTTCGAGAAAAACTCGATTAAGGCCCTCTAGTGACCAAAGAGAGATAATAAAAAAATTTTATTTTATTTATTATAAAAGTTTTAATGCCATATAATGTTATAAAAAAAAAATTTGTTCCTTTAAATAAATTAAGAAGCGAGAAAAAAATTTTTTTCTAAACCCGTTTTTTACTGCTTGAAAAGTGTAATACTACCTTAAGAAAAATGTTAAGACCAATCGAAAAGTCGTTAAAATTCTCTTTCGAAATACTGTGTAACATTATATAAATCATTTCTCTTTTATATAGAAAAATTAACTTAAAAACGCTCTGCTAGCGATCGTCTTTCGAAGGTGGAACGGTTTGAGATAGAATGCCTCATATACTTATTAAACTATTTCCATTAGGATAGTCAAAACAAAAAAAAGTGTACACTTTGAACCCTATAGGGAGCATGATTATTCCATAAAAATCATTAGTTACAATTTTTATTTTAAAGACTTCTATTACACATATTTTTTTGACAAAATTCATTTTAAAACGATTTTTTACATTACAGAAATTTGAGGTACTACATTTTTGTTTTACAAAATTTCTCTTTACACATCTTTTTATTTAGAAGAATTCTAATTTAACCGAATTTTAAGAGCTTCGAATTTTTAAATGTTAGAATTTCAAATTCACCGAATCTTAGATTGTCCAAATCTTTATTTGTACAAATTGTTATTTGATAAAATTTTTAAAACGCCAAATTTTAATTTATCCAAAATTGCAAATGCGCAAAAAAATAATTAACAAAAAGATTTTAGCCCTGTTTTTTAAATTTACCTATCATGATTTTCTTGATAATTTCTTATTAATCAATTTTAAAAATCGCGCCGAAATCTTTCTGTTGATTGTATATTTTGACCATCTGCAATTTAGAAAAAAAATAAAGATTCGTTAAATTAGAATTATTTAAAATAAAAAGATAGGTGAAAATATCTTCAGTGAAATAAAAATTATGCCAAATGAAAGTTCGGTACCTAATAATTTTGTTAAGTAAAAATTCGTTTAAAAAGAAATTATGTTAAAGGTTAATTCGAACAATGAAAATTCGTCTAAAAAATAATATCTAATAAAATTCTTTAAATTATAATTTAAAATGGTCAAAAATTAAATTTTTTACCATCCTATCAGATTTTAGGACCAAATGACGCAAGAAAAAAATATAACTTCCTTTGATCATTAAAATTTAAAGGACTCAAAAATAAAGTCAATTTTGAGAAATTTCTGTTTTTATAGTTTGTTTTTACAACTTTTTTCACATTTTTTTCAATTTATTTAAAAACCATTGTACCATTGTCTTCCTCACTGAAAAACAAAAAAATTCCCTATCCTAAATTTCTTTTTCAGTAAAATAGTAACCTTTCACAAATGTTTCAAATCTGGGGTGCGAAACCACACGACCGTGATGTAGGTCGGAACATACCATGATATTAGTATTAGTAATTCACTAACTTTTAGGGCTCATTTAGGGCTAGCAGGGCTTGCATATCCTAAATTTTAGGCTTTTAATTTATTTCTTAAATTAAGGTTCCTGCCAGCTTCACATTGAAGCTGCCGGAACCACACATAACTTCTTTATCACTACTCCTACTAACCTCTAACTACAAGGAAAATTTAGGGTTCATTAAGGTCTATTAAAATACTCCTTAACCAAATTGCTAGACTTTATTATTTTTTTTAAACGAGTTTCCGGCGAGGGGGAATTTACTCAGGTAGTCAAGTGTACACTCTTCCTGTAATACTTGTGTAATAACGTGTAATAATGCGTAATTACGGTGCTGTAATAACGCAAAAAAATCTGTAATATCTCTGTAATAATGTGTAATACTCTGTAATAACGTGTAATAACTTAGTAATAAGGGTAATATGAGGTGTAATACCGGTAGTCAAGTGTACACGTTTTTAACTAGTAAATTCCCCCTCGGTTTCCGGCTAGCTTCAACGTGAAGCTGGCCGGAAACACTCATAAATTCTAAATCAATACTTCAATTAATTCCTAACTGCTACAGGAATTTAGGACTCATATGCTATCAAAATATTCCATAACCTAATTGAAACATTCACACTTGATTTTATTTATTTTTTTTAAACGAGTTTCTGACTAGTTGCAACGTAGGTCCATCAAACCAAAACCTTTACAATTACAATTTAGAAAACGGACTAAACTATATTTTTGGGCTTTTTTAGGGCTACACAAAAAAATATTCCCGATTTTTAAAAATCACCCCTTCAACAAAAACAACCCATTTTAATATCAGCAATTTACATTTTCCTATTTTTCGAATTAATAAATTCATCCGATTCGCTTGAAACTCGTTACTCGGGGGTTTTTAGGGTCGCTGATTACGAATCCGTTGTTAGTTTCCAATATTTCAAAATGGTTGTTGTTTTTGTGGAGCCCAAAAATATTTGACCCGATTGAGAGAAAGAACTACAGGATTATATTATATTTTCTACTTCTGTTTTTGTTAAAAGGGTAGTTTTGGAAAAGGGGTGAACCCCAAAAATCGGGATGGATGTTTTTGAATTGTCCAAACATATTTGATCCGATTGAAAGGAAGAAATACAGGATTATGTTAATTTTTTTTACTTCCGTTTTAGTTAAAATAGTAGTTTTTGAAAAATGGGTGGAGTCCAAAAATTGGGATGGTTGTTTTTGAGGTGCCCAAAATAACAATTTAGATAACAGACTGCACTAAATTTTTGGGCTTCTTTAGGGCTATTTTTGGGCCCTATTAAGAAATTTTGGGCTCTTTAAATTTTTCCAAAAATTTAATTTTTTTGTAAAGCTGCGCACTTACGTCAAGCTAGCACCTCCACTATGTAAAAACTAAAAAATTCTAAAAATCAAATACGCTATATTTTTGAGCTCCACAAAAAAATAAGACAATTTTTAAAACTCACCCCTCCAACAAAAACAACTCCTTTTAAAATCAGTGAAGGGGTCATTCAAGTATTACGTAAGCATCTAAGGTGGAGAGGGGGGGTTCCTCAGCTGCTTACGCACCATATAAAATTCTTATTTTTTCCATTACAATATGCTTATTTGGGGGAGAGGGGGTCGAATACCCTTGAAAATATGCTTACGTAATACTTGAATGGCCCCGAAGGTGTAATCTTGCCAATCAATGAATAGGGGAGAGTGGGGAGTTGTGCTCCAGATTTTGTTTTTGATCAAAACTATTATATAATTTTTTTTTATTATTCTATTATATAGAACTTTTAGTACAAGTAAAAACATAACTTGTGGAATGATGTCTTAATTAAAATTCAAAACAGAAATAGAAATTTTGCTTGTTTTTCGAAAATACTGGTTTTATGACTTTTCAAAAACAATGGGGAGTTGTGCTCCACCGTTGAAAATTGAAGAAAAAGGCACATCTTTTAGACAATAATTGAAATTTGTCATATTAATTCCCATATTAAAAATATTAAGGTGGAGCACGACTCTCGACGAGGCACAACTCTCCACTCTCCCCTATATTAATAATCTTCTCTTCCAAATTGTTAAAAACATTTACGTTTGACAAAAAGATCAGTCACGACATTTGGAGACAATTCCTTTCTAAAAAAAACTACCCCTATTACGAAAAGTAAAGTGAAATTTTGCAAAAATAACATAATTCCGTATTTTATTTTCTCAATACTGTAAAACGAAATTTATTAATTTAATACCGACTTTAGGTACTAAATTGTTATTTGGTTCTATTTTGAATCCTAAAATCGGTACTGTTTTAATACCTTCTTTTTACAGTGAATCAGGTTAAAATATTTTTGGACCTCTGAAAAAAATACAAGCCCATTATTGACCTAACCCCAATTTTAAAAACTACCACTTTAACTAAAGCAGAAGAACTAACTTTTACATAAATAAAAACATGTTGATGTTTTTTCTCTCAATGGGGTCAATTATTTTTTAAAACCTCAAAAACATACTTCACCACTTTTTAGGATAAAACTATTCACAAAAACTACCCCTTTAACTAAAGCAGAAGTAAAAATTTTTAAAAATTAACATAATTCTGTAAATCTTTGTCTCAATCCTGTCAAAAATCTTTGGGCTTCTTAAAAACAGCAATCCCGAATTTTGGGCTCCACCCAATTTTCAAAAAATACCCTTTTAACTAAAACAGAAATAAAAAAAATTAACATATTCCTGTATTTTTTCCTTTCAATCGGATCAATATATTTTTGTGCTCCACAAAAACAACCATCCCAATTTTTGGGCTTCACCCATTTTCAAAAACTACCCTCTTAACTAAAACAGAAGTAAAAAAAAACTAATATAATCCTGTAGGTCAAATATTTTTGGGCTCCTCAAAAAACAGCCATCCTGATTTTTGGGCTCCACCCTTTTTCAAAAACTACTCTTTTAACTAAAAAAATAGATAGATAGATAAAAGTCATGAAAATTGATCAAAGTTTACTTTAGTGTTAAAATTTAGGCGTGAAGCCCAAAAATGAGAAGTGGTAATTTTGAAGAGCCCGAAATTATTGGGACACGTAAAAAAAAGAAAAAAAAAGCGGAAATAGATCAAAGTTTTCACTTGTATTTAATGTTAGGGATTTACTCTTGTTCACTAAGTAATGAATTTCGAACGAATAGGTTTAATTTTTTTAAAACTCGTTGGTCATATTGGATGCGCTATTTTGAAATTTTGAAAACGGTCATCGGATTCGTAATCAGCGACCCCAAAACCCCCGGAGTAACGTGTTTCAAGTGAATCTGATGAATTTTTAAAAATTCGTCTGACATATTGGTTCCACCATTTTGAAATATTGAAAAATAACATCAGATTCGTAATCAGTGAGCCCGGAAATCTCCAAGTAACGAATTTTAAAAGAATACGTTTAATTTTTTAAAAATTGTCCACCATATTGGGTCCACCATTTTGAAATATTGAAAACTAACACCGGATTCGTAATTAGCGACCCTAAAAACCCCCGAGTAACGAGTTTCAAGATTTTTTCAAGATTTTTAAAAATCGGGAATATTTTTTTGTGGAGCCCTAAAAAAGCCCAAAAATCTAGTGTAGTCCGTTTTCTAAATTGTAATTGTAATGGTTCTGGTTTGATGGACCTACGTTGCAACTAGTCGGAAACTCGTTTAAAAAAAAATAATAAAATCAAGTGTGAACATTTTTTTAAGGAAATGAAAATATTTCAATTAGGTTATGGAATATTTTGATAGCATATAATGAGTCCTTAATTTTCCTTGTAGTTAGAGGTTAGTAGGAGTAGTGATAAAGAAGTTATGTGTGGTTCCGGCCAGCTTCAATGTGAAGCTGGCAGGAACCTTAATTTAAGAAATAAATTAAAAGCCTAAAATTTAGGATATGCAAGCCCTGTTAGCCCTAAATGAGCCCTAAAAGTTAGTGAATTACTAATACTAATATCATGGTATGTTCCGGCCTACTTCAAGGACATCCAAACCACCCCTGTTTTCCATTAGAGGGCAAAAAAAATCATATTTCTATTCTAGGGTTAAATGTGTTAAATTTTAATATTTCATAGTTATGTTTGAAAATCAATTTTCATATAATATTTTGAATCTATTCATAAAAGTAAATTAGAATTATGCAGAGTTGTTAAAAACCTCGCTCAGTGGGGCAGATGCCCGAAAACGTGCCAAAAACCTCAAAACATTCTTTGATTTATACAAAACTTTGTAACTATATGTTTTTGAGGGAGCTGATTAGGAATTTGAAGTCAGTTTTTGAAAATTCAAAATGGTGGATCCAATATGGCGGATTAATTTTTAAAAAATTAATGGATTTTTATAAAAATGAGTTTTAGGGTTTTTTTAAATCGCTGATTACGAATTTGAATATCATTTCAGGTGACACCATAACAAAAAAATTTGTTATTTTTTTATAAAGACGCCTGATAGGTCAAAATCGTGAAATACATTTTCTAATATTTCATTTAAAAAAGTAACCAATTTCGTTAAATAATTTATATTGATGTAATAATAAAGAAAAAAATAAATATATTTCCACTAATTAGTTTTGCAATTTTTTAATTAAACATTGAGCGTTATATCCGAAAAATATAAACTTATTGCGCAGGAGTAGGTGTTTTAGAATTTAATTGCGCATCTTGCAAATGTTTGCAAGCTTCCATCGGTTTTGCTGTAGAATAGTAATTAGTGACGCAAAAAACCGCCTAACTCCAAGGTTTGTTAAAAATAATTAACATTTTACAATTTTTGGCCGCCATATTAGATCAGTCATTTTGAATTTTCATAAATCTGACATCAAATTAATAATCAACGACCAAAAAACTTTTTAAGTATTAATAACTGTAATATTAGTTGAAGAGAATAGAAAATCCAATAGAGGATTATATAATTTAATTGGAATAATTAAATAAAAATACATCAAAATCAAAAAGGGTCAAATTCGGGCAAGTTTTGTTTGTGCAGGGATCACTCAGAGGAAAAGTTTTTTTGACTGAATTAAACAGTTTATTCAACCTATTTCGTTTGAAATAATAAAAGAGTTTTGTTCATTATAATAAATTCTTAGATTTCATTTGATTACCATAAACAAAATTTTTATTTAAAGTTGTTTGTTTCTTTTAACCAAATTAGTTATTGGAATTAAGCGTACTATTTAGTTAAAAACAATTTGGTTCACATAACAGAAAAATTTATTTCATTTGACAAAATGATTTAAACTTCCTAACTTAAAAAAACTTATTTGGTTATCTCAAATAAATACGTGTGTCAAGCAAATGTATAAGTTTCGCACGTAATGGCATCAAGCTACTACCTAGCTCAGTTCAATTTTCTCAGTCACGCGGTTAGATGCATGTGAAGAAATCGTTTTTCAAGTACTTCAGTTTTAAGTGTTGCTACAATGAGTGTAGTAATAAGTGTGCAATCATTATTACAAGAGTGGAATTGTGGCGAGTTCCGAAAAATTTTCGAAGGTAAAGAAAGTATTTTCTGTTAATAATTTTTGGCTTTTCGTTGTACAGAGGTTATGTTTGAACTTCCATGCATCATATTTTTTATTTTTTTTTCATTTTATTTAGATGAGGGAATACAATTCTTTTCCCTCTAAGAGGTATAAGTTTTTCCGTCAGAGTATTATGCGTAGGGTCTAACATTAATAACGTTTCCACAGTTATACCCTCATCTAAATAAAATGAAAAAAAATATATAAAATATGATGCATGGAAGTTCTAACATAACCTCTGCACAACGAAAAGCCAAAAATTATTAACAGAAAATACTTTCTTACCTTCGAAAATTTTTGGAACAAAATAAATAAAAATAGAAATTAATTTAACCAAAATATTTACTAAAACCAAAGAAATACATTCAACAAAATAATTTTTTTGAATCAAACAAATTTTTTCTTCCCGATGAACATACTTTTTGTTTAGATTAAATATACCATTTAATCAAATGAAGTAACTCATTTCGTTGATTCAACTAAAAGAATTCAACCAAATAATTTGGTTTCACCAACCAAACGTTTGGTTAACTGTATAGCAATGCAGTGTTTTGTTTCATTAAACCAAACTTTTGTTGTTTCAAACGAATTTTTTTCTGAGGGATTAGTTTCAGGGATGTTTAACAATTAATTTAAAAAAAATTACGTAATCCTTATTTTCCCGGATTCATAGCTTTTTAAATTATTTTTTAAAAAGTTTATACTTAATTTTTTAAACATTTTCATGTATTTCTTAGTTAAAAAGTTTTTTTAATTATTGATATTATTAATTATAAATTATGCAAATGTATTCCAGTACTTTCCATGAGACGATTCCAATTTATAAAATTAAAAATTATAAAATTTTAGCTATATGTGACCGTCCACGACAAAACAAGGCTTAGCTCCCAAAAGTAAATTTCAGAGGACAAGCGATTGAAGTAGAAGCAGAAACAAGGAACACGCTTGACATGCCCGTCTTTAGAATGTTATAGTGTCAAAAGTAATTGACATAAACAATTTCTGACTTTTGCATGTGAAAGAGCAACTTAAAATCTATCGATTAGCATCAAAAACTCAAAATTGATTTTTTGGGAGCTAAGCCTTGTTTTGTCGTGGACGTTCACATATATAGTATTTTTACGAGCGCGATGTATTTTTCATTCTAATTTGCCAGTTATTACAAATTCGAAAGCTAGATTTCAACAAGCATTAGAAGGATAAGATTTTCTTGCACACCGAGAAAAAAGATTTTTTTGATTCAAAGAAATCAATTTCTTTGACAAATTTTTCTTTGATGCAAAGAAAATTTATTTGTTTCAAACAAATTATCTTTGACTCAAAAAAAATTATCTTCCTTTCAAATAAATTTGTTATTTAATTCAAATAAATGTTTCTTTGACCCTATATCAATGTTAGAATTTCTTCGATGTAATGCACAAATTTATTTCATTCAAAGAAAATTTTTTTAAATCAAAGAAATTTTCTTTGAAACTAAGAAGCTTTTTTTGTTTCAAAGAAAATTTTATTTTGAATGAAAGAAAACAAGTCAAAGAAACTGGTTTCTTTAAATCAAAGAAATCTTTTCTCTGTGTGCAGATCACTATAAAATGTGTTTTTAATTCAGAAAAGGTCAGAGAATAAATACTATGAACATCAAATACTTTTAAAAAATAATTTAATTTTAGAGTTTTCGGCACGTTTTCAGGGTTCCGCCCCACTGTGCAGTACATCATTAATTTTTGGGAAATATACAAGATTAACTCGCTCGAAGATAAATTTTATTTATCTAGACTTAAAAGCAGTGGTGGAGTTTTCTTCCCGGTACCTTTAAGGGGGGAAAATTGTGTAGAAGAAAATTTTTCTACATTTTTTTGCTTTAATAATTAATTTACAAGTGGTAGAATATGATTCTACTTTACTAATCTATAATTCGAAATATAAATGTATCTATAGTATACAAGTGTAGTACTGCGAATGCTACTAAATGTAGTTAACAATGGCCAGGGTGGCCACTATTTTTAGAATTTTTTCCTCCCGGTTTTCTCCCGGTTCTCCCGGTAGAAATTAGAGATTTCTCCCGGTTTTAAAATACATTTTTTCTGTACATTGAAATAAAATATATAACAAATTTTATTAAGTATAGTAGACATTTTAGTAAACATTTTTCAATTTAGGGAAAACGTGTAAAAATAGGAAATATTGATACAAAAAATAATATACTTCTGAAAATATTTTTCAGTCTTTAAGAAATGTATTTCAAATTTTAGTAAATATTTACGAACTTCAACATAATTTATAGTAATTATACAAAATCTTTACTGAGATTTAATATATTTTATATCATTTTTTTCCAGTTTGACACGTTTTCCCTAAATTGAAAAGTATTTACGAAATTTTGTTATATATTTTCTTTTAGTGCAGAATTAAAAAATGTTGTATTGTGAGAAATAAAAATAGTTAATTTTTGTTGATGATATATGAGCAATTCCACCTGAGATTGAGGGGTCTATCCTCCGATTCCTTCTATACTACGTTTTTGGGTAGAGGTTATGGGTCTAATTGAGTAAAAAAAATTTTGAAAAAAATATTTATTATTTTTCGAGATATTTGCATTAAAAAATTAGTGGAACTTTTTTTTCAATTACTCATAACTTTTTCACTTTTAGTCCTAGAAAAAAATTTCCTAAACGTTTTTTGCTCAGAAAATATTGAAGTTTAAGAGAAAAAAAATAATTTTGAAAAATTAAAATTTTTTAATTTATTTATTTATTTAAAAAATAAAATTTGTTTTTAATTTTTAAAATTATTATAGGGCTCCGTTTACTTAGCGGAGGTTTCATACCTTCTCGGCACGGTATTTTTCAGTCTTTCTCTAAATAACATTTTATAATTAATTTTCGATTTTTAGTAATACTTAATATTCTTTTTTTGACTCAGAATTAGATTACACGTAGTATAGATGGAATCGGAGGATAGACCCTTCAATCTCACGTGGAATTGCTCATATATTTTACATAATTAATTTTTCAGTCCCGGCTTTCTCCCGGTTTTCTCCCGATTCAAATTTCTCCCGGTTCTCCCGGTTGGCTGGCCACCCTGAATGCGCGCAAGATAACTCTATTCTTTCGTCTTTTTGTCAATATAATTTTATCAATTGTCAGCAACAAGTATTATTAGCAAGTGATAGTAAATCTTGCTGTTAGTGCAATATTTATTTTTTTTATACATAATATCTTCAAGAAAATAGTTAAAACACTACTTTTTTGTATCGAAACCCACGTGAAAAGATTACCGGTAAACTCCGCGAAGTAGCTCCGCGGAATTTCCGCAGAGCAGCTCCGCGGATTTTCCGCGAAATTTCCGCAAATTTTTTTTTTGCATAATAATATATTTATGTTAATATTTAAAATAATATAAAATTAAATTGTGTATATTCTACTTAAAATTACTTTTTAATTTTTAGTTAACAAGTGACAGAAGACTTTGACACTAATTTTGTTAACAAAAAATTGAAAACTATAAAAATAGGTTCACGGTTATAGCCGGTAAAGATGTATGTATTTTTCTTTTCTACTTAAAAAAGTAATCTCAAAATTGATATCAGATTATTGCATTAAAGAGAGTTAAATATATAATAGATTAAATAGTTTTTTACTTGTATTTATCCTTTTTATAAGACAATAATAAAATTCATTTCATATAAAAATTTTATTAATAAAAAAATAAAAATGCATTTGCCATATGATACTGATTTCTATTTATTTAATAAAATTTATTTCACTCATTATATATTTTAATTTTTAGTAGGGTTAAATTAGGTTACAATTAAAACTTTCAGAAAATAACTTTATAATCTAAATACAGGTTATAAGCTCTTAAAAAGGTTTGGAAAAAGAAATGATTTCCCGGTCGTTACCGTTACTTATTGATGGCTTCGTAATATGAAAATTTTATACGACATGTTTAACTTCCCCAAAAAATTGTATTCTTGCTGCTGCCTAGTTCTTGAGTGACATCGATTTGTTATTCTTCTAATGCTTCGTATTTTCATCATGTCTTGAAATGTTAAAATCCTTAAAAAATCCTTACTGATTGTAACCACGAAACTATCCTAAAGATTATCAATATTTTTTTTCAAAAAATTGACGTGTCTAACAGTAAATCTTGTCTCAGTTGTTAACTAAAGTATAAAACGTAATTTAAATAGAATGTATTGAATTTAATATTATATTACTTTAAATAATAACATAAATATATTATTATGCAAAAAAAAAAATTTGCGGAAATTTCGCGGAAAATCCGCGGAGCTGCTCTGCGGAAATTCCGCGGAGCTACTTCGCGGAGTTTACCGGTAATCTTTTCACGTGGGAAACTTCAAACGCCTGTAACGCCGAAATTTGTAATATTTTTAATTTAAAAAATTATTATATATAGCTTATATTATACACTTTAAGGTATCCTTTATTTCAATTCAATAAACTTTACCACTTTTCTGTAAAAAAAATCTTGAATAACGTGGATTTACACAAATTTCTCTCAAGGGGTTACACTTTGAAATTTAAAAAGAATCAAAAAAATTTTTTTCTCTTAAAGTACACCTTATAGGCATATAAATGATATGCTATATGGACCCGGCGTAACTAATTAGAGGTAATTTTTAATTTAATCATTGTTAATTAGAACCAAACTGTTAAGAAAACTTTAAACGCGTTTTTCTCAAAACTACATTTGAAAAATCGGTGGGCACTCTAGCTGCCACAAATTTCAATCGATCCTCTTAGTTTTTTTAATTTTGTTTGTGATATAATTATCTAGCGAATTACGCACGGATATTTTGAAATATTAATATTTAAATTTTCTAGACAACTTTAAGTAACAAAATTTTGGCAAAAATAAGCACTTTTTCCATCAAATCAATGCCATTTTGCGAAAAATGCATTTTTCTTAAAACGGATACGTATTTCGCTAGATTTTGAGCTGCAGAAACTAATGCTTTTTTTATTTTGATCTAGCTCAATTCTGGACCGAGGTATAGTGCCCACCGCATGGCGATACATTTTTGAAGCACTTCGCCATATCATCTGTCAGACCGACATTTTTGAAAAAAAAATAAATAACATTTTTTTTTTGCAGTTCAAGAGTAGTATAATACCCTACTGTATTTTAATTTTCTTAAAAAAATTTCTATTCTTCAATAAAAATTGTTGAAAAAGCGTATTTTTTGGTCGGGTCAAAGTGGTTTAACCCCTTAATGTAAAAATGTTTAGTTAAGAAAATAAAAAATACTGAAAAATTGTAACAAATATACATGGAGAAAAATGGAAAAACGAATAAAGTAACTTTTACTACTTTAAATGTAAAACCGGAACTATCCGCAGTTTCTGCGCATTTCTGACAATTTTTACTCCAGAAATAGTAAAATTTACTATGTCCCGAATAATTTTTACTATTTCAAGAGTAAATTGTACTATTTCTGGAGTAAAAACCCCGTAAGAAGCGAATAATTGAAAAGAAATCAGAGTTCCAATTTTTTTTAATGGGAGAATTTACGTTTTTATTCAATTCCTCGATAAAGCAAAAAAAGTAGAAAAATCTATTCTTCTTAATTGACTTGGCCAAAATTTATACTCTGAATTATACATATAACCTGACACAGTTAATTGTAAAACATAGAAATGCCTCATTTATTCTCCACATTTTCTATTCTTCTAAATGCGCTCCAAATGGCCTGATATATAGTCAATTTATAGAAATAACCACATGTACATCAGTTTTCAAATTTCTTATTCTTTTCAATACGCTTTAGAAATTTTAAAGCTGGCGATTGAAAGGAATAGACATTTAAAATTTACTCTCCAAACATTTAATTTTTTTCTATTCGCTGCCAGTAAGTTTGAAAATAAAGAACTTTGCGCAATAAGAAAAATAGGAAGTTTGAATTCTTTTCTATTGACTTATGTGTACTGGAAATAGAAAAGAATTCATTTTTAGCCGTATAACCATTACATCCTCGTCGGTGGCTCTGATTTAGGTTAAAAGTGAGGTTTTTAAAATTAAAAATTTAGTATTTTATGACATGTGATACATAATAATAATAATAATTGTTTTCGTTTTCAAGAAATATGTTATTGATTAAAATTCAGGTTAGTTTTTATTTATAGGTACTGCAAAATTTTTTCAAAAAAGATTTCTTTACGGGGATTTTAATATTTTTTATTATTTTAGTTAATTAATTATAACATTATAAAATAACTTTTTTTGTATGAAATTAATTATTAGAAATTGGAGATTTAAGATGTAATAACAACATTAAAAAATTAATTTTAAAAAAACCATTAAACTTTTTAAATATTAATTGTTTTGCAAATTGTTATTTATTATCAAATTGTAAGTATATATTTTGCTTAGTATTAAAAATATTTAATTTAAAAGTTTTAACTAAAATGGATTAATTTTCAATTACCTGGTACATTATTTTTTAAAACAATCTAGGTAATTTACACTTTGATAAGTTTAAAGACAGTTTTTTAATTATGAATCTTTAAAAACTTGCAAATTTTTCCTACTGCACTTATTAAATGATAAAAATTAAATTTATTTATGAATAAAATTAAAAAATTCATAAATAAAAGCATATTTTAATAAATATGTTATTATATTATATATTATTATTTCACCAAAACTGAAACATAACCTTATATGGATTAATATGTTGTTTCATTTTTAGCTTTACTTATTCTATTAATTAATTGAACATTACGTAAAATATTGAAAACTTGTTACACAGTCTACTTACAAGTAAAACAGTAAAAATACAGGATTATTAAAAAGTAAACTTTTCACTAACTATGCACACATAATTATATTAACATTTTTAAAAAATGCTTATAAAAGTTTTTAAAATAAAAAATAACAGTATATTCCTCAGTTAGATCTCAACAATAATGAGACAGAAAGGAAACTTTTTAAGAACAAAATAATAATTCATAAAAGAAGTAAAACAGTACATGACATCTGTCAAAAACTTGATTATTTATCTTTTTATACCATTCTGGGACTTAAGGCTAACGCAAAATAACTTTATGAAATTCGTTTGGGCCAACGCACAATAGACTTGAAAAGATCGAAAAATATATTTATTTAAAGGCGCACTCACACCTTTTTGGCTGTCTGCCTGCAGGTTACCATGGCAACCAGAGATGGGTAAAAGTGCTTTCTAGAGGTTTTCTACGTATAATACATAAATGACGTACTCTCTAAATCTGAATTAGTAAAAATGTTTACTAATTTAAATTAGTGACTCACTTTTTGCTTTAGAATTAGTTAAATTTTACTAATTGTTAGTAAAAGTTACTAATAATTAGTAAAATTTTACTAAGGGTACGGTCACACGACTTTTGGAAAAACCATTCTTGTCTATCTCTCTCCTAAGACAGACGCATAAGTTTGTCTCACTCTGCATTTTCCGTCTTTGGGAAATGTAAGAAAATGCAGAGTAAAAAAATCTTATGCCTCTGTCTTAGGAGAGAGAAAGACAAGAATGGTTTTTCCAAAAGTCGTGTGACCGTACCTTAATTCAGAAGCCTAAGCTATGGAAGCTTCTACGCGCAACCTCGTAACGAGGCGAAACTAACTTAGGGCACACTCACACCTTTTGGCTGCCTGCCTGCCTACAGGAGTTGTCATGGCAATGTGAAGGAGTAACAGAGATAGTAAATTCAAATTTGAATTTTCTCTCTCTGTTACTCCTACACGTTGATATGACAACTCCTGCAGGCAGGCAGCCAAAAGGTGTGAGTGCGCCCTTAAGGTGATTTTATACCTCCAGTATTTTGATCAAGCAATCGGCTGGATTGAATTTTCACGGAGAATCACTGAATTTGATTGGCTCTAAAAATATTCAATTTTCACGGTGGAAATGGAATATTAAGGTGCTTATATACCTCAAATTTTGATCAGATGAACTTTATTTCTGGACCGTGAAAATGCGTGAAAATTCATTTTCACGGCGGGTATTTTTGAATTGATTTAAATAAAAAATGTTTTTTTAAGAAATATAATATTAAATAATTGTTTTAATACGTAAGAACACTTTAAAATAGTGATAGAAAGATGATTTGATTGAAAAATTTAGCAAATTTTGCTTTAAAACATTTTCTGTTACGAAAAAGTGTAAGATCACGATGTTTGTGAAATGGTTTGTACAGTGCTTCTTCGATGTGATTGTCTCGTTGTTTGTTTATGTTTTGTCGGCGTTTTTTTAGTTTGTAATAAATAATGAGTGCTCAAGATAAATCGGTAAGTTGAAATGTTTATTAAATAAATTTAAATTCAACTAATTGTTTCGAATAACTGAAAGAAACATGTACACATGTACACTGTACAAACCATTTCACAAACATCGTCATTTTACACTTTCTTGTAGCAGAAAACGTTTTAAAGCAAAATTTGCTAAATTTTTTAATCAAATCATCTCTCTATCATTATTTTAAAGTGTTCTTACATATTAAAACAATTATTTAATATTATATTTCTTAAAAAAACATTTTTTGTTTAAAACAATTCAAAAATACCCGCCGTGAAAATGACTTTTCACGCATTTTCACGGTCCAGAAATAATATTCATCTGATCGAAATTTGAGGTATATAAGCACCTTTAGTCAGAGCCAATCAAATTCAATGATACAGCCGTGAAAATTCAATCCAGCCAATTGCTTGACCAAAATACTGGAGGTATAAAAGCTCCTTTTTGCTCGTTTCATATTTATCATACAAAACATCGATGTTTCAATGTTCTTATCGTAAAGAACATACAAGTTGGTTCGATGGTTCGATAAATCCATTCAGCTTTAAATTATAAGATGAAATTTGTTATATTTAAATAATCTATATGTATAATAATTGCAATGGATTTTTTAATATTAATATAACAATAATTAATATTAAAAATATTAAAGTAAATAAATAAATATAAATTTATATACAGGGTGTTCAAAAAGTTGCAAGTTTCCATACTTTTTGAACATCCTGTATATATTTAAACAAAACCTTATATAAAAATGAATCTATATATTATATTATTTTCTATTATATAAAAACACAAGAATCCAACTCACTTTAAAATAACGATATACTCTATATTTAAAATTAAAAAATTTACTCAAATTATTCAAGGTAAGAAATATTTCATCTTATAATGATTTTTTAATGAGCAATGTGGAACCACCGAGCCGACGAACCAACTTGTGTGTTCTTTACGACAAGAACATTGAAACATCGATGTTCTGTATGTTATATATGAAACGAGCATAAGTTGGTTTCGCCTCGTTACGAGGTGGCGCGTAGAAGCTTCCGTACTAAGCAGAATAGAAACGTAACCGGAATCGTAATCATAAACGCAACCGGAAGAATAAGTTAAAGAAAAAAAAACAATCTATCTATCCTTCTCTAACTCATTCTTCCGGTTACGTTTCTATTCTGCTCAGACCTTAGCCGCATCAATGGCAACATAACCTCTTTTTGTTATTTACTTTCTGGTTTATTTTTGGAGAAAGGACTTATCTGGGATGCTGCCATTGATGGTCACGAACCGAGAAAGAGGTCTGATTCGCAGGTGTAGTACAATACGTTCCAAAAGTTTACTGTTAACTGTGTTATGTCTTGTTCACGTATACATACTGTTAAATTTTTTCTAATGGATCTGTACCAACAAAGAAGGGAAAACAGGAATCAGACCTCTCTCTCGGCTCGCGACTTTCAATGGCAGACAGCATTCCAGATATATAGAGTTCAGTGGCATGCATGCAGAAACATTTGGTCGGTCACACTTCAACGAAATCTAGTGAATGTTTAGTAACTTTCTAGTTACAACTGAAATTTTTGGAAAATTACTAGAAAGTTACTAAACATTCACTAGATTTCGTTGAAGTGTGACCGGCCAAATGTTTCTGCATGCAAGCACAGTGTATGCATGAGATAGTGTGAACGTACCCTTATGTATAATACTCATGTAGAAAACTCATGGAGCATTTACACCTTCGGTAAAAAAATTTTCTTCACTTTACATTTTCCGAAATACACATAATTGATAGGTTGTCCAGAGTCTGATTCATTGTGGACAACCAATCAGTATAAAGGTGCTTTTATACCTCTAGTATTTTGGTCAAGCAATCGATTGGATTGAATTTTCACGAAGAATCACTGAATTTTATTGGCTCTAAAGGCGCTTGTATACCTCACCGATCCCGAGTATACTTCTGTCGTGTACCATTGGAGTAAAAGAGACAAAAAGATATTTCCGTCTCTTTTACTCCAATGATACACGACGCAAGTATACTCGGGATGGGTGAGGTATACAAGCGCCTTAACAATATTCAATTTTCACGGTGAAATTGCTTGACCAAAATACTAGAGGTATAAAAGCACCTTTACACTGATCTGTTATAAAATTTTGCGAAGGTGGTTGAATTTTTAGAATTTTGAGATATCCAATCCGGCTGTTAATGCCTTGGGAGTTGATGCATGTCTGGTGCTGTAGGCCTTGAAGTCATCTTCAATTCCGGATTCTTTTAAGACAATTTTCAACCATCTGCTGATTGTATGTTTCCCGATTTTTCCATGAGGTTCTCTAAATGATATAAACAATTGACTGGAATTGCCCCTTATTTTTTCTGTTTTTTTATGTAACAAATTAAGGTCTTTGCCATGCAAAGGTTCTGATTTTCGATATAAAAAAGAAAGAAGGCGTAAGGATTTGCCAAAAAATGGCGCTATTGTATGTAACGAAGCGTTACATGGGGGAGGGGGGGTTGATATTTCCAAAAAAAGCGTTACGTATTTTGTGAACAGCCTTATTAACTCTGAGCATCCCAGTAAATGAAAACTAATTCAGTTGAATTGAAATGAATCCACCCTGAGCTTCAGTGAATCCCGCTTAGCGACAATTTCGAATTGGAGCAATGTTGCAATTCTCTTAAATGCGACAAAGCTGTATTCAACTTTCAAACTCTCTATTCGTACTAATTCAATGAACACACTTTTGAGCTTTAATTTTTTTCAATTCGTCAGTACAAATTCAATAGACGCTTTGAAATCCAGAAGGTTAAACTACAAATGGTATCAGGCCAATCAGTCCCTGAAAAATAGATTGGAATTCAAAAGACGGGACTGTGCCATAAAGAAGATTCTTCGTCAGCAAAAGACCCTGGTCTTCAGAGACTTTTGTAGAGACATTTCTCCTTCTCGAGGTACCGCCGCGCTTTGGCGTACAATTAGAGTCATCTGATCCCTCTCTGATTAAATATAAAGACGATCTTCTAAGAGAAGACTTGCCTCCGGCTGACATTCCTTTTATGCCCACTCCTCGGCACTTGGACCGAAACAATTTTGCTCCTTTTTTTCAAACGAATTTAAATCCTCTATAGCTTCCCTTAAACCTAATTCTGCTCCAGGCCTGGATGGTATTACGGGAGAAATCATCAAGGGTTTAGGCCCAACTATTTTGGCGTTCTTGCTCCTACTTTTTAACAGAATGTTCCTCCAGTCTTCATTTCCTGATTCCTGGTTAGAGACACATGTCCTGGTCATAACCAAACCTGGAGGACGGAGATTCAGACCAATAGCTCTCACCTCTGTTCTCTCGAAACTTTTCGAGAAACTTATCTAATGAAGATTGGACCATGAGGTCGAATCTCGCCGCCTCATCCTTCCAGGTACCAGTTTGGTTTCAGGGAAGAGAGGTCGTCCATGGACTGTGTGGCTACATTTGTTTCAGATATTTTGAATGGTTTCTCGGAATGGGCACATACCCTGGCCATATCCATCGACATTAAAAGTGCCTTCAACAATGTCCGTCCTTCAATCTTGAACAGAATCCTGATTGATTTGGAGTTCCTCAGGGAGGTTCCTCTCCCCCCTGCGAGCTACATCAGAGGAGATATTTTACCAGAATTCAATTTGACTCTCCAAGGCCTTGGTTTGGAGACTTCGATCAACCTAGAAGGGAAATTAGCCTAATCACTGGATTAAGAACTGCACACTTGTACTGCGGAACATTTGTCTAAATTCCACTGGAACGTGGCTCTGGGGTGTGTCTGTGGTTCGGACTGGAAAGATATGAAACATCTTATCTTTGATTGTCCTTTACTGGAAGCTTCCAGACCTTGATTCTTTAAGTTTTTGCGTGGAAGGTTTCCAGGTCTGGATCCCATAGATGCTCCTGTAGATGATCTATTCTTCTCCCTTGATGTTGAAATCGTCAGGGAGTTTGGCAAGCATGTCGGGGCTGGGGAAGTGGTAGTGTAGCCATCGCTCTGACTCAGTGTCATTCTTAAGCTCGTTCATATGAATAGTTCTACAATTAACTTATTCATTATGAATACCTTTTATTAATTATGGCTGAGCTCAAGCAACGGCGGGGACTCTGGGTTATGGTATTGGACTCAGCTCTCTCGGCTAATGACATGCTTACTTTTCGATCTGGTGTTATGATGGAACCCCTGGGCGTTGCTCAATGGGATATGACAGGACCTTCTGATTTTCGCGCACGTTTCTTTTTAACGTGTAAAGCAATGATCATGACTTGCCTTTCCACTCCTACCTTTTGGTAATTCAATATCTTATTTCGCGAGGAAGGACATTCTTTGAGCACTCACTGGGGCTCAATCCTGAGGGATCCTTTAGCTGCCTATGAGTTTCTTTCATCACACTTGGTCATTTCACATTGATTTGTCGACTTTATGGACTGTTTATTCTAAACCTATTCTTCACACTTTTTTATAGGTATTTGACCCTCGGGGACAAGAGGCCAACAAACATAACCATCCAACCTATTTTTTACACTTTTGTTGTTCTGACAGTTGGCCACACCTAAAGTCATCTAAGAAGAAGAAGGAAAGTTCTCGGAGGATTCATCGTTGTGATGTCTGTGAGGATGGACGTATTTTTCCGTCCCCTCACTCTGTTTGTGTCTTTTTGAACATTTAATTTGTACCGCTCTTAACAATTCTTGCTTTTGTGTGTTAAAAACCCACAAATATTAGTTTTGTTTTAACCGAACTGTGAACTGTGTGAAAACGTGATTTTTCTTAAAGAAACTGGACTCGATAATAACTTATACTACTCCAAAATCTATTTTTGATTTACTCAGTTGTGATCTCCCTGTATGTCATACCACCATTTAAAATACAGTGCATCGATTGGATACTTCTCTTATTTTTGGAAAAATACTATAAATGTGCTATACTATTGAAACTGAAATATAATATTCATAAACTCTAAATCAGGAATCGCTTCAATTCACCGTATACTGGCTTCTAATCACCAATCTGAGTCATCATCGCTATTGTTTTCGATACAAACAACTGCTGCTTGAAGGTCGTAAATTCCAATCTAATCATTATAATTCAATACATTGACACTCAATAATAGTCAACTTGAAGCAAATCAAATTGTGCACTGAAATTACACTGTCGTTACAATCCTACTCCTGATTAAATTTTCCTATATCTATATATATATATATATAAACTCTAAATATATCCAAGTAATCTTTATAAGATAACACCTTTCTCCTTTTTTTCTTTCCTCCTGAGTGTGATGAACTGACATATATGTATTCATATTTATATTTTGTTTAATTCTAGAGAGGGAAAAGGGTTGGAAATGGGAAAAGAAGAGAAGATTCTTTTCTTCTTCTCTCCTTTTGTTCATTAATTAATTAATTTATTTTTCTCTTTTTTTATTGATGTCGATGTACCTATGATGAGATAAATTGAATAAATCATTATTACATCCTCATTGCACTAAGTGAATAACAAGATAAGTTATTGGCTGAATTTTTGAATCCAGCAGGTTTTATTGAATTTTTTTTTCTTTCTTTGTTTTTCCCCTATGCGAGCCAATGAATCTAAACAGTCTATTTTGTTTTATTTTTGTTTATAACCTTATTCGTAGGTCCATCATTCTTCTTATTATTAAATTAAAATGGATTTTGAATAAAAACTTTAGGAATAGTTTCCTTGTTTTTTCTTATTTTGTTTGCAATAAATTTGAATTACGATTAGTAGAATTAACCTTTTTTTGAGAGTAATATTAATATATTAATTCTCTGCTTTCAGTCGGCTTGTAATTATTATGATTCAATGATTGAGAGCATTTTGAATTTGCTCTAGCTTACAGCTCTCAAGCATTGTCCTTCTGTATGAATCCATATGTTCTGAAGCCGATTTAAAGTAGGCTCAATCCGGATAAGGGAGGTCTGGCATTGACGAATGAAAATATTTAGAGGAATAATTACGACTTTCCTTCATTTTCTTTTTTTTTCTTTTCTTTTTTCTTCTTCTCTCTCCTTCTTTATACATTGGTTTCTCTGTATTATTTGTTGATCGATCCGGAACTCAACTTTTTTTTTCTTTTTCTTTAGTTGCCGAAACGATCAGTTACATTATGTAGTATATGGTGGTTCATTGATTGATTTTTTGTAGGAAAATGGTTCGGAACTACAATGAGAAGCAACTAATTGACAACATCTCCAGGGAACCCGGAATGTCCATTCCTCCAAGGGGGCGTGGCCGTGGGAAACTTCGACATTCAAAAACTGATCAGGGTATAATCTCCCTGGACACGACTGTCGAGCGCCTAAAATCTCACCTAGCTGAAATCCCAGTCTCTGATTCCATTGAATTATGGGGTGAATCCGAGGACTCAGCCTGCGGTCCAAATCCAGTTTCACAGAAGCGAACAAGAGAGAACGCCTCTCTATCCTCTTCTTCTCCAAATAATACACTTAATTCTTTTCAGGAAAATCAATCAAATAAACGTCATCAAACTGATGCTGTCTCTTCTGTCTTTCCATACAACTATACCTCTAAATCTCCTACTTTTAACAGAATAACATCCAAAATTCTCAAAAAATCATCCGATCGTCAAAACTCTACCTCGTTAACAAATCTTGAATGGCATAACGAACTTGAATGGCTCTCCTTCTTTGAACAGGTACCGAGAATTCTCAATGGGCCCATTTGTTGTGTTAGTGGAAAGTACCTTACCCGGAAAGAACGTTGGTAAAATGGACCCATTTGCTGTCTCCAATATCATCGCAACTGTTGTGCTTATTGAAAGTAGGAAAATTTATCGCAACGTATCCAACCAATTGAAAATTTTCTGCGGTGAATATACTAACGCAAATAAGCTCCCCACGTGAAAAAGTTCCCGGGAGACTCCCGGGAATCTCCCGGGAGTTGATTCCCGGGAATTTCTCAGAAAAAATTCCTGCAAACTTGTTAACCCTTACGTGAAACATTGTAGGTGTCTCTGAAACAAAAAACTTTTGTTTAAGGCGTAAAAAATTTTTGTAAGTATTTAAAAAGTTTCATTTAACACTAGGAAGTACCCAGAAGCATATTTAAAGTTTAGGTTTTTTTTTTATTGTAGATATTTGATTTTGACTGAGTTTAGGTAATATGATAATTGCTTCTCGTAAACGATTGAGCTGTTTAACATAAACTTCCCTGAAAAAGTTTATGAAAACGACCTGAACACTAGGAAAATATTTTGAAACTTCCTAGTGATCATTTATCACGTTTTAAGGTTAACTTGTTTCAGAAGTTGACGAAAAATTACCCTGAGTAATCATAGGTACCTGGAAATTTCTTGTAGCGATCGTCTTTCATATTTTAGGGTTTTCTTCCTCGAAGAAGTTATCGAAATTTAACTAACTTTTAGAGAAGTACCTGGAGAGATCCTAGTAATCAACTATTGATTTTTTTTCAGTTTAATACATTGGAAAATGTCGATTAATTTCCTGGATCTCAGACTGAAACCTTGAATAGGTTCCTATAAGTAATTAACATGCAAAATATGATTAACCTAAACTTTAAATATGCTTCTGGGTACTTCCTAGTGTTAAATGAAACTTTTTAAATACTTACAAAAATTTTTTACGCCTTAAACAAAAGTTTTTTGTTTCAGAGACACCTACAATGCTTCACGTAAGGGTTAACAAGTTTGCGGGAATTTTTTCTGAGAAATTCCCGGGAATCAACTCCCGGGAGTCTCCCGGGAACTTTTTCACGTGGGTCGTTGATTCACAGGATCTTAAACGTTTAGGTTTCCATATATACATACCAGATTCGTTTATTAGGAAAAAGGGATTTACAAATGCTTTTCCCTCTGATCGTCCTATAGATAGAATGGTTGAAGGACTGGATCCCGATGACAGAGAGTCCATACATTCTATTAGACGTTGCCTCAACGAAGATAAGACTTTATCTTCACGAGTTGAGTTTGTTTTTGACTCTGTAGTGATCCCTAGAAATATCACCATAGAGGGTTTCTCTATCCCGATAACTCCTGTCATACCAAAACCGCACAGTGGGAATAAAATGACCCTCTGTGGACAAAAATCTACCGACAACACAAATCTTAACCGATTTTAATATTTATTTTTTCTAAATACTCGGAGACGTTTTTCCTGTAACGCACAACTGCGATAAATTTGATTTATTTCAAACTAACCTTAAAAATGATACCTATATATGAAATTACGTTATTAGGATGGTTTAAAAAATGGAAAAATGATTAATTTTGATACAGCAGAGAGTATTGTGAACCCTTTTTGATCACTGAATGCGAATTTGACATTAAAATTGCAAAATTTTAAAATTCAAAATGGCGGGTGCAATATGGCAGGCAATGTTTTATAAAAGTCACCAAATTTACTCGAAAGTTGTTATTCAGGGGTTTTTAAGGTCGCTGGTTACGAATCTGAAGTCAAATTTCAAAAATTCAAAATGGCGGATCCAATATGGCGGATAAGAAAATCAAAAATTAATTGGATTTGCTTGAAAGTTGTTACACGGGGGTTTTTTGGGTCGCTGATTACGAATCCGATGTCACATTTCCAAAATTCAAAATGGTGGATCCAATATGGCGACCAAAAAAAATTTGAGATTCACTATATTTGCTTAAAACTTGTTACTCGGGGGTTTTCGGGGTCGCTGATGACGAATCTGATGTTAAATTGTCAAAATTCAAAATAGCGGATATAAAATAAAAAATTAATAACTTTTTAAAAATTTGATCGCCATATTGGATCCGCCATTTTGAATTTTTGAAATTTGACTTCAGATTCGTAATCAGCGACCCTAAAAACCTCCAAGTAACAACTTTCATGCAAATTCAATGAGTTTTTAATTTTTTAATCCGCCATATTGGATCCGCAATTTTGAATTTTTGAAATCAGACTTCAGATTCGTAACCAGCGACCAGCAGAAACCGTGAGAATGAGTATGTTTATATATTTTAAATAATAGTACTGGGTACTGGAAGAAGCAAAATTAAAAAATTAGTGGATAATTTTGATTTGTTAGCCATTGTCTGATTCTACTTTCTAACATTAATAAATTATTGAAAATAATTTTTTAAAACTCTTAATTGTTTTTAGGAAAATATTACGAACGATTCAAGAGAATGAGGCATTGGAAGATTTATTGAACACAGAAACGGAAATGTAATACTAAGATTGTTAAAAATGTTTGTACATATTAAATATATTTAAAATATTATAATGAATAAAAAACATTAAGTTTAAGAAAATATAATTTAAATTGTAATAATATGCCTCATTGTGGTAACATTAAAATACAAATGTATTAACCTATTAACCTAAGTTATTCGTTTTTCTTGTAAGCCCTTATAAAAGCACTATTTTTTGAAGGAAAATATCTCAAAAAATAATAAATATTTTTTCAAAATTTTTTTTACTTAATTAGACCCATAACCACTCCCTAAAAACCTAGTATAGAAGAATTCGGAGGACAGACCCCTCAATTTGACATATGAAGGGTAGAATGACAAAAGGGGTCAAGCGCCAATTTATCGAAAATGAGGTTTTTGCATAAAAAAATCAAAAAAATTCATTTACACATTTCTGTAGAAGGATTTCCTTTTTTATTGCGTATTTAAATCAGTTTTTAATAAAAATTAAATTAATAAAATAGCCTCAAATTTACTTTATTGCAACCTGATTGAAAAACAAAAGAAAGTGGTGAGTCAATAATATTATCCATAACTTAACAAATTTAAACATTTAACATTTAAAAAAAAAATGCAAAATTTGTTAAAAATAACTTTTTTTAATTTTTCATATTGATTTCAGGTTTTCAAAAAATTTGAAAAAAAAATTATTACCCCTAAACCAAATCAATTATGATTGTTTCAATTTGATCAATTATTCCTTAAAAATTCAACTTCTTCTACAATTTTTATTATTTTTTATCGGTAATTTTTTTGTAGACTTTTTTCATAATTCTGAACAATCAATCGTAAGAATTTTTAAAAATTTTAATATTTTCAAAACATAAAATTTTGAAAATAGTCAAAAAAAAAAATTTTTAGTTTTGATAATTCACAATAATTTTAAATCCAAAATAATGCCAGAAAAAAATTGATAATTAAAATCTAATTGATTAACAACATTAATTTCGATGAGTTGAAATTTCACCTATCCCTCCCCTTACAATTATGGTTTAAATCATTTTTGCTTTAAAATAAAACTTTGGAAGTATAATTTTTGGTACCATTTAATGTAAATTATAAGATATGTTCTCGAGTTTTTTAAATCAATTTTTGTTTATATTTTATAAATTAAGAAAAGATAGAAAAAATAAATAAGAATATAATAAAAAAGATATTATAAAAAAGAAATATCTTCTTAATAATAATGTAATTAGAAATTTAATTTATAATGTTTATAAAAGCATGCAGTGAAGAGCCATCTGGCGATAGAAACTTAAAGTGAAACAAATTAGCACGAATGATAACAAAAAAATTTCTTCTCGGGACTAGTAGAAGCGAGTAGTGTCGCCCTCTGTCCGTTACAGAAAAAAATATAAAGGTTCCCTAAAGAAGACAAATAAACGTTGCCGGAACGTTTCGGTGGGACCGTTCCATTTACGTCCCACCAACCATAAACAGGGACGTTGCCTGGCAACGTGCCTGTCCTACTGAAACCCGGAACGGTCTTGTCCGCTGTAAGGGAACGATCCAGTGGAACCGACCGAAGGGTCCACCGGGCCGTTCCCGCAACGTTGATGGAACGGTCGGTGTTATTAGGGTGTGAACCGTCCCGCTGCTTCCGTTGTCAGCGATATTGTCACGTAATGGCCCAGTGTCGATCTTCACGGCCCTACTGTGAATACTGCTCGGAAGGCCATTCAACCAACTTCTGTCCTAACATGAATCGAGTGAGGAAGTGTAAAAATTGTAAGGGTAAACATATAGCTTCATCTATGGAGTGTCCTATCTATATATTGGAGTTTGAAGTGTCAAAATTGCGATACGTTGCGAATCTTAATAGGGATGATTCAATTTCCTTCCTTCAAAGAAAGTCCCCAGCATTATTTGGACCTTATCCAGTTGATTCCAACTCTACTGGTCGAGAGCAAATTCCAATTAGTAATGACGAAGATGCTGGTACTTCTAGTAAAAATAAAGATCCCCCGTAATGATGGATGAGGGTAACTCCGATAAGAATTCATTTGAATTGAATGGCTCTCCGAGACCTAATCCTGAACACACCAACAACACTAGCCCTTTGCTTTCCATAATGAACAACGATTCTCGGCCGACGGATGTGATGTCTGTTGGGAGCCTCTCGAAGAGTCTTGAGGGCCTTCCGACGGATACTTCAGACTCAACACGACTGCTAAGTGATGTTTCCACTCCCTATCACCAACGTACTTTAATTTCTCAATCTTAGATCGATGCCGTATGTTTGGTAGAAGTCCCTCCTCCTGAACAAATACAGATCCCAGCACTCACCTTGAGCCCACAGCCTCTTGCTGATCCTATTATGGATACCTTTTCTGATTTAAATCAGAGTCTCCGCGAATTAATGAGTGGTACTAACCCGAACGACAAATGCCAGGATTAATTTAATGCTGGATGAATTTTCAGTCCCTGTGCAAGATAACCTCCTTTATTTGGGTATTTTACTTGACCGTAAAGGTGATTTTATACCTCAAATTTCGATCAGATGAACATTATTTCTAGACCGTGAAAATGCGTGAAAAGTCATTTTCACGGAGGTATTTTTGAATTGTTTTTAACAAAAAATGTTTTTTTAAGAAATATAATATTAAATAATTGTTTTAATATGTAAGAACACTTTAAAATAGTGATAGAAAGATAATTTGATTGAAAAATTTAGCAAATTTTGCTTTAAAACGTTTCTGCTACAAGAAAGTGTAAAATGACGATGTTTGTGAAATGGTTTGTACAGTGTACATGTGTACATGTTTCTTTCAGTTATTCGAAACAATTAGTTGAATTTAAATTTATTTGATAAACATTTCAACTTACCGATTTATTTTCAGCACTCATTATTTATTACAAGTTAAAAAGAACCGACATAACATAAAAAAAACTCTGAGAGACACTCACAAGGAAGAAGCACTGTACAAACCATTTCACAAACATCGTCATTTTACACTTTCTTGTAGCAGAAACGTTTTAAAGCAAAATTTGCTAAATTTTTCAATCAAATTATCTTTCTATCACTATTTTAAAGTGTTCTTACATATTAAAACAATTATTTAATATTATATTTCTTAAGAAAACATTTTTTGTATAAAACAATTCAAAAATACCCGCCGTGAAAATGACTTTTCACGCATTTTCACGGTCCAGAAATAATGTTCATCTGATCGAAATTTGAGGTATAAAAGCACCTTAAGCTTACATGGCAAAAACATATTAAACTTATAGCTCAAAAAGCCCAAAAGTCTGTGAATATCCTTAAGGTGATCGCAAGAATTTCTTGGGGTGCAAGCCCAACTTCCATGTTAATGGTTTATAAAGGTCTTACCAGGGCTCACCTTGAATAGGGTTGCCCTCTCTTCATGTTTGCTTGTTCTTCACATTTAAAAATCCTTGATCGTGTTCAAAATTCTGCAATCCGTGTTATCCTTGGTTGTATGAGTACTACCCCTCGGAACTTTTTGCTGGCTGAAGTTGATGAACCCCCTCTTTCCCTTAGAAGAGCTATGCTCTCTGAAAGATTTATTCTAAGAAATTACTCGTGGAAGTTGAACCCCTTGATTCCTAATTTACAGTCACTGCATTTCAGAATTAGGAATATGAGAAAGTCTCGTGAATACTTTGGTAGATTCCCTCTTGTCTACGTGTACTCCCGATTGGTCAACCTCACAAAGAATCCATTAAGAACTCAGAAACCTCTTCTTCTTGATTATTCCTGGAACGAACTTACGTTTCATGTTCAGGTTGATCTCGAATCTGGATATGCGATTAAACAGAGTCCCTCTCCTGATTCAGAATTTCAAACTATTATAAGTGTGTCTTATCCAAACCATCTAATATTTTATACCGACGGTGCGAAAGCTAAGAATAGCGATAGAGCGAGTTCAAGCTATGTTTGTCCGCGGGTTATTGAATTTGGCGTGAGAATAAACGATTTTTCTACATCAACTACATGCGAAGCCTATGCAATCTTATCAGCACTGAAATATATATACTCTAGTAATATCGCTAACGCGTTGATTGTATCGGACTCGAAAAGCGTCTTGGCCTCAGTCAATAATAGATTTAATAATAAAGAACTAAACCAATTAATTCACGAAATTATTAAATACACAATTAAAATTATAAATAAAGGCTCAGAAATTAGTTTTCTCTGGATTCCAAGCCATGTCGGCATTAACGGTAATTAGATGGCGGACAGAATCGCTAAAAATGCCCTGGGGTTTGATTTTGGTAAGTTTCAAGGCGTTCCAAGCAAGGATCTCCTTGACTCGATACGTGATGACTTTAGATCCTGGCACCGTGATACTTGGCCTCTCTGTCCTGAACTTGCTTCTGGTAATTTATATTTTAGGATGATAGGAAAAAAAAACCCCCGTCCATGGTTCAAAGACTACCACGCAATACGTAGGCATTTGAACCTTTTTACAAGACTTAGATGTGGACACGTATGTACAAGTGAACACTTTGCGAAATTGGGCTGGCAAATTGATGCTACATGTGTATGTGGAACTGGACAAAAGAGTATCCTACATTATCTTAGAGACTGTCCTGTCCTCTCTGCTTTCAGACCATCTCTTTATTCGTATCTAACCGATAAAATGATAAATTTTGATCCTGACATGCCAGATCTCACGCCATTAATTTTTGATCCGGATCCTGGATCGGTTCGTTGTGTCGGGAAAGTCTTTGACGGTGGTGGCATCGTCCTGTAATAATTTCAGTAATGGTCGACATGAACAAATAACATTAAAAGGAAAAAGAAGGAAAGAGGATGATTGGGGGTTGATTGGGGGATTGTTGAACTTCGGGTAAAATGGGTAGGAGAATGATGGTGTAAAGAATTCTGTTATTTTTTATTTTTCTATTTATATTTATATTTTTATTTGAATTTTTATTTGTTTATTTTTTTCTCTTTTCTCCTCTTCTTTTTACGAGCGACTGTATGGAAATTCTACTACAGTCTTTAAGTGTTATTTATACAGTTAACTTACAATGAAAAGGGATTTCGGTTCAAACAGCTTTACGCTGAATGAGAATGCGCATCCTTTTCAATTGAACTATTTATTTGCATGCCAATTGAGTGAAGATATGATTAATAACTAATTTAAATGTATCATTTACACATTTATATTTATTTTGTACATATAAACAAAGAAAGAAAAACCTTATAATTATATGGATTTTGTTGGATTTTAGTTAACCTTGAACAACAATTATGAATTATACTTGCGTTTACTCCGGCTCTCAATATATGAGAGCCGTGTTCTGCATAATATGAATATTTCTATTTAAATTTCCCGCGCAATCTCGTTCCTTCTTCTGTCACGACAGTTATGTGCATTTGACTTTAATGTGTCAATGCTGGACCATGCTACTACATGATTGGTCCTATTTAGAACTACTGGAATATTTATCTGGATCACTACATTACATATATACGTGAAAACACACAGAATTACACTGATGTATCAACCTTACGTGAAATGTATTGGCTATTTGTCCGATTTGGACAAGAGGCCATTTAACCAAAAGAAAGAAAGAAGAAGAAGAAGAGTTGATCATTTTGTTTGAATTCTCAATCGATGAAAACTCATTGGTACGAATTCAATTGAATATACAAAGGGCTTCACTGAATCTTGCTTAGTGACAAATATGAATTGGACTTTGCCAAAACAATTAATTCATTTAAATTTATCTGAATTAGATCTTTTTAACTGAGATACGATATACCGATCAATGGTACTAGTTTATGGAGAAAAATAGTTAGCAATATTAGCTAAAATTTAGTTATCTAGCTAACCCCAATTGCTATTAAAAGGATAGCAATTATTTAAGTTATATTATTTTTGAGTTAAATATTAGTTACCAGAACTAAAAATTCTCTATCCATATATTAGCAAACTCATTTTTATTCGTGTTCTTTTCTTACATAGCACACGATTTGAAAAAAATTTTATTAAATTTACCATTTTAAGTATTTTATTTACCGACTATTTCCCGATTTGTAGACACCCTGGTTTTACAATATAAATTACATAAAAATCTTGAATTTGAAAGGAGTGGGGTATTTTATACTGTATAATATACGTATTTTACATAATATATAATACTGTATTATACGTAAACAATTAAAAGTTACGTGAAACTTCAGAACCATGATGCCTGCGGTTATGAGTTGTGGCCATATTCATATGGTTTATACTGTACAGTGTAAACATTCATTTTTTTTTAAATTTATCAAGAGGTGAAGAACAGATCTTTTTATTACAACCATCTTTTTATTACAATATTATAAATATTTACACAAGCAATTAGATGTATTTGATTGGAGATTACAACTGTTTTGACAGTTATTGTTCAGATTGTATAAAATCATACGTTTTTGAAATTGTAATTTTAATCCATTCCCTTTGATGGAGATAAGTCTGATAAGCGCAAAGAATTGTGTTTTGGTTCTGGACGTGTAAAAATTCCATGCTCTAGTTGCAGCTGTTTAGCTTCACTTGTTAAATATTGGAGCAATTTATTTTGCTATTTGTCTCGCTGTCCAGGAAATTGTCAATACTGTTAATAATTAAATCTTATCTGCATTTTTCAGTAGAATCGAACTTGTAATCTTTTATGAAAAATTTTTTTATTTCTTCTATTAAAACATCAAATTTTTTTTCCGCGGCTCCTGGAACTGACAAATCTATGGAATCAACCGGTTTCAAATGAAATTCTTTAAATAGAGTCCCCAATGCAGAACTGATATTTTCTTTTCTTTTAAAATGTATTTCTTCCGCTTCTACTTCTTCGGGATTTTTCAAAACTTGTTGAAATTCATCCATAGAAGTATGAGAATGGTTTTCCTAAAATTTATATTTTATTGTCACTTAAAACATAAAAAACTGATATAAATTTTAAAGTTACTAATATAATGATAATAACATTTGCATGTTAAAGTATGGTATTAATAAAGTCATATTTTTTTCTCTATTGAACTCACGAATTTCATTCTTTTTTCTTAAAAGAGAATTGACCAAGAAATATGTATTTTTAAAAATTAACTTGGAAAATAGAAATATTGTTTTTTATAACAAAATTTTCAGTCTTTAATTTTTGAACGTTCAAATCAACGAAACTTCTTTTTTGTTTATAGATAATTTCAACAATTACTAAACAATAATGAGAAATAAAAATAAATTAAAGGCTTAACAAGTAAACAATTTATTTTTTAAAATACAAAGCAGTATTTTGTCATAAAATCCAAACTTAAAGAAATAGTAAAAAAAATGTTCATTTTAACGTTCAAAACTTTAGTAACACTACAATTTGATACTTACTGCCAAAACAGAATTGGACTGAAATTCATCAGAAACATTCTCCAAATTTTTAACACGATTTTTTCGTTCCCTATCATAACAAGTAGTTCTGCAACTTGAACAAATATTTTTATGGCCATTTAAGAAAGCGAAACGTTTACACAAAACTGGTGTTATTCCGCAGAGGTTATGTTTTCTTCGACCATGTATCGAAAAGGGATTACAACATACTTTTCCTCTTTTAATACTTTTTTGATCCATTCTGCTGCTCAACAATTCATAAAAATTCAAATCACAAAACAATTGTTCACATGTTTTAAATAATTAAACCGAAACTAATAAAATTCACAATTCTATTTTGATAAATCATGCACGAGAAATTCGTAAACACACTAGTTTGGTAACATGGACTTCAAGAAGAGCTTGATGGACTTAAGGCCTGAGCAGAATAGAAACGAACCGGAATCGTAATCGCAACCGGAAAAATGAGTTAGAAAAACTCATTATTGCTGCATAGACCTTTTCAAGCTGATCATTCTGTCCTCTTCCAACTCATGCATCATTGTATGCGCTAGATAAGGACAGAACGACCAGCATGAAAAGGTCTATTGGCGGTTACGATTCCGGTACGTTTCTATTCTGCATTGGCCTTTACCCACTTCAGTAGTAGTAAGGCCTAAGGCTGTTTCCGAATTGGGATTTTTGTCGTACTTTTGATAAAGTGTATACTTGGGAAGTATGTAGGATCCTTTTTTCGTACGGAAAAACAAGGACACTGCACAGTGATGGGTTGTGACGCGTCACACGAAGTTTTGTACGTATAATACGTTTTCGACGTAATATCGTATAAAATGTATAAAACCATGTAGAAAACCACTGACATTTTGACATATATATCTGATCCTCTGATTTTTGCCATAACGAATTTTTCTTATCATTTTTTTAAGAGCTTTGTTATTGTTTATAAAGTTTTGATTTAAAAATTGTTTATTTTGGGAGATACCAAACGACTAGACTGACAATATAATACTTAAGGCGCTTGTATACCTCACCGATCCAGAGTATGCTTGCGTCGTGTACCATTGGAGTAAAAGAGACGAAAATATCTTTTGTCTCTTTTACTCCAATGGTACACGACAGAAATATTCTCGGGATCAGTGAGGTATACAAGCGCCTTTAGAATATAGGTTATGTTATTATGCACGTGGCCCGGTGTTCACTCTTATCTGTGAAACCAACTTAAAAATAAAACCGATATAAAAACATTTGAATAATTAAAAATTTTGTTTTATAATTGTTAAAATAATTAATAATTACCTAAATTTTGTTTATATTAACAACTTTCTCTTTCAATAGTGTAAAGTAATGAATGATGTATTTTAATGAAGAATTTAAAATTGCCGCTCTTAAATCACGTGATCAAATGTAATATACATCGTGTAGAAAACTTGGCACGTAATATACGTAGTATTATACACGTAGAAAACCACGTATTATACGTCATGTATTATACGTACCCATCACTGCATACTTCCCGAGTATACACTTTATAAGGTTATTCAAGTTGGGTGGGGGAAAGCCAAGATGGATGATGGCTGATAGGTGCACCAGCAAGCAACCATCTTGGATTTCCCCCACCCAACTTGAATAACCTTATACTGGCTTGCGCCTGCGTATATCTGGCCATGACCTGGTGAGTGGATGTTGCTTACTGGCGCAGTGGCGCTTGTATACCTCACCGATCCTGAATATACTTCTGTCGTGTACCATTGGAGTAAAAGAGACAAAAGATATGTTCCTAAATGTTTGCGTTGCGTGACTGACGCGTTGGTTGGCAAGCGCAGTGACGTCATCAAAGCATTGATACCAATCGCGAACAAAAAGTTTGGTTTATGTTTCTCTTATCCCTGTTTTTCAACTTTACAATTTTTAATGCACATTTTTCTCGACGACTTTTAATAATTTTAATTAAATTAAAGAAAAATTAGTGAACAAAATATTTATAATTAAAAAATTCAGTGTCTTAAAATCATAAACCAAACTTTTTGTTCGCAATTGGTGTCAAGGCTTTGATGACGTCACTGCGCTTGCAAACCAACGCAACAGTCACACAACGCAAACATTTAGGAACATATTGTAGAAAGGCCTTAAAGATATTTACTATCCTTCTCTTACTCATTCTTACGTTTCCGTTTACGATTGCATTCCCGTTCAAAAATCTATTCTGCTTAGGCCTTTATTCAACGTTAAAGGCGGTTCTAGAGTAGGTGGTTAAGGTGCTTTTATACCTCCAGTATTTTGGTCAAGCAATCGACTGGATTGAATTTTCACTGTTGTATCACTGAATTTGATTGGCTCTAATGGAGCGGTCACACCTCGCCTGCAGGAGCAGTTGCCAATGGCAACCGTGTAAGAGCAAGAAAGATGGAAAATCTTCTATCTCTCTTACTCTTACACGGTTTCCATGGGCAACTGCTCCTGCAGCCGAGGTGTGACCGCTCCATAAAAATATTCAATTTTCACGGTGGAAATGGAATATTTGTTAGAGCCAATCAAATTCAGTGATAAAACCGTGAAAATTCAATCCAGCCGATTGCTTAACCAAAATACTGGAGGTATAAAAGCACCTTTAAGGCGCTTGTACACCTCACAAATTCTGAGTATCCTCGGAATTTGTCAGAAGTTTCACTAACTTTGATTGGCTTTGCTCATAGAGAATTTCGAAATTTTCCTATCTTTTGGAAATTCTCCATGAGCAATGCCAATCAAAATTAGTATAAAGGTGCTTATATACCTCAAATTTTGATCAGATGAACTTTATTTCTGGACCGTGAAAATGCGTGAAAATTCATTTTCACGGCGGGTATTTTTGAATTGATTTAAATAAAAAATGTTTTTTTAAGAAATATAATATTAAATAATTGTTTTAATACGTAAGAACACTTTAAAATAGTGATAGAAAGATGATTTGATTGAAAAATTTAGCAAATTTTGCTTTAAAACATTTTCTGTTACGAAAAAGTGTAAGATCACGATGTTTGTGAAATGGTTTGTACAGTGCTTCTTCGATGTGATTGTCTCGTTGTTTGTTTATGTTTTGTCGGCGTTTTTTTAGTTTGTAATAAATAATGAGTGCTCAAGATAAATCGGTAAGTTGAAATGTTTATTAAATAAATTTAAATTCAACTAATTGTTTCGAATAACTGAAAGAAACATGTACACATGTACACTGTACAAACCATTTCACAAACATCGTCATTTTACACTTTCTTGTAGCAGAAAACGTTTTAAAGCAAAATTTGCTAAATTTTTTAATCAAATCATCTCTCTATCATTATTTTAAAGTGTTCTTACATATTAAAACAATTATTTAATATTATATTTCTTAAAAAAACATTTTTTGTTTAAAACAATTCAAAAATACCCGCCGTGAAAATGACTTTTCACGCATTTTCACGGTCCAGAAATAATATTCATCTGATCGAAATTTGAGGTATATAAGCACCTTAACTGTTGACAAATTCCGAGTATACATTTCATTCACTTTCGAGTTCCCTAGAAGTTTTTACTAGAAGCAGACGCCAGACGTTACAGGTCTCAACCCTGGGTATGTTGCTCTACGAATATCGTAGAAGAGCGCACGCGCGAAAGTGGTATAGTTACTGTCTCTACTATTTTCGCTTGATTTTTTTCTCCGTGTATGAAGTGATAGTTTTTGGCAATTATCTATTTTGGTCAATTTCTTCCAATTTTCGTTTCATTTAAATAAATTCCAGATGAACTTTTATGTTTAATAAGGAACAAACGTTCGAAAAATGTAATTATTCATAATTTATTATGAATGAAAAATAATTTTTCCCTTTTGTTATGGTTTATTTTATTTCTAAAAAAAAGTAGTGCATAAACAAATAGTAATTAAATAAAGAAACATTGATAAATTTTGTGAAAATAAAATTGAATTTTTTTTTAGTTTTAGAAGGAATCATACCTAGGGCGATTTTCGCTCGAAGGATTAAGTGCAGTATGCTTAAATTGAGAATAGTATGGCTGCAGGAGAGGCCAACGTTACAAAGCCTCGTCAAGAAAAGCAGTACGATTATCTGCTAAAATTTCTTCTTGTTGGCGATAGTGACGTAGGAAAATCAGAAATTCTCAGTGGTCTTAATTCGGAAGAATCTCCATTTTGTAGTGGCAGTGGTAATGTTTATTTTTTAAATTTGAATTTAATAAAAGAGAATTGAGAAATATAATAATTTTTTTTACAGCCTACAAAACAACAACAATTTTATTAGACGGAAAAAGAGTGAAATTACAATTATGGGATACTTCTGGTCAAGGAAGATTTTGTACGATTATACGATCGTATTCACGTGGAGCTCAGGGGATATTATTAGTTTATGACATTACTAACAAGTGGTCCTTCGATGGAATAGATAGATGGCTCAAGGAAGTAGAAGAGGTTAGTGACAATTCATTGTAAAGTTGAATTTGTTTATTACATTTTTTTTTTCAGCATGCACCTGGTGTTCCAAAGGTATTGGTTGGCAATCGTCTTCATTTGGCTTTCAAAAGACAAGTGTGTGAACGAGATGCAGAAACGTATGCAGCTAAAAATCGCATGGCCTTTTTTGAAGTTTCGCCGCTTTGTGATTTTAATATAAAAGAGAGTTTTTCCGAATTATCACGAATGGCTCTTCATCGTAATGGTATGGAGAGACTATGGAGATCTAATAAAGGTATTGTTTTTTGGAATATTTAAAAAAAAATCTTATTGAAGAGCTTTGCTAAAACTGATATATTTTTAGTTCTTAGTCTTCAAGAGCTTGCCTGCAGAGCTATTGTTGCTCGAACAACAGTTTATGGCATTGAACAACTCCCTTTACCAACATCAATTAAATCACATTTGAAATCTTATGCCATGACAACAACAACAACAACTCAGCTTCGATATAATATCAATCGGCCCTTATGTCCTCGCGCCAGTTTAAGTTCATATCATCGAAAACTTCGATTTGTAAAAACAAATCATCACAATGGTTTATCAACTCCAGGTAGTTCGCCCGGTAGTGTTACTGATTCACGAACAAATTGCGTGGGTCGCAATTCATGCGCAATATCCTGAGGCTGCAGTTTTAAATTGACTTATTTCTATAAAAAAAAAAAAAAAAAAGAAAAAAAAACTCGAGTATCCGAAATTTTCTCTAAAACAATGTTTATCTTACAAGAATACGATATTTTAGTAATTAAAAACTAAGGCGATAAAATATCCGCCATTGACGCAATGTCTCATAATTTAGTGTTTACACTATGGCAATTTAGTACATTGACACCTAATGAAAATAATCTGAGAAGCGAAATTTTAATTGACTCGCAATATAATATACTAAATAGCTGTAGTGTACGTTAATAATTTTTTTTCAGGTAAGTAATAAAAAAACAATTTTTACAATAATAAATTATTTTAATAACTTAAATTCCCAAAATGTCATGTTCTTACAACGTTTTCCCCCCTAATTATGAAAGAGAAACGTACATCATTTTTTAATTATCAATAATTGAATCGTTTATTGGATCATAAAATAGTAAAATTATTAAAAATTCGTTTCGCTATTTGTGCTTCTACATAAATATGCGCTCAACCTTAACAACATAATATATCAAAAGTTATTTATATTATTTTTTTACGTTTTAAAAAAAGGCAAAGGAAAATAAAAAAAGAAGATAAGTGCAATCTTTTACTCAACCGTCCTAATTACTTTTAAAATAGTTAATAAATCAGTTTTCTTGAAACCTTATAAAATTGCCTATAGTATTTGTAGATTCCAAAAATGAATGAAAATAATTTTTTTCAAATGACATTGTTAGTAGTGACTTTAGTGAAAGTTCAAATTTAACAAAAAAAAAACATATTGATGTAATCTTCTGTTCTAATTAATATATAAATATTATATAAGAGGAGCTCGAACGAAACCTATTTTTGTATATCTTGTAAAAAGTATCTTAATTATTTAATATCTGAACAACATAATTCAGCCTTCTCAATGTAAACATTTAAAAAAAAAATTTCTTTAAAAATCTTTATTGTTTTCTTATTGATATAAATAACAAAAATCAAAAATAATTTTATTTTCGAAAATAATGTACGAGGGAAGGCTGATGTCTCTAAAAATAAATAAAAAAAAAATGTGTTAAATTACAAACATATTTTACATATTTACGCAATAAGTGGAAAAAGATCTGTATCACAACATTAATTTATTTACTATAATAATAATAAAAATAATAATGACTAACAAAATTCAGTATGCTTTTGTTTAATTCGTCCTCTTTTCCTGTCTTATTTCTTTCAAGACAAAAAAAAAACTAATTCATTAAAAAATTTTTTTTCTTCACTTTGTTTTATAATATATAAAAAATTTTTAAAATGTCTTTTCACGGGGAAGATTATTTCAATGAAGGAAACGATGAGATTTCTAAACGAATTTCAGAACAAATAGAAGAGGTTATTCCATTAACAATGTCAATTAATAGAATTTTGGAAGATTGTAGCATTCAATGGAAATCAACAATTTCTAAAAAGCAATGGAAAATGACGAATTGTAGAAAGGCATCTTATTTTTCATGGCAAAATTCTGTTGTGGCAAGGACCTATTTTGAAAATGAAGATTTAGATAATGCCTTTCAAAATCTCCTAAAATCAAAGTCAATGTTCACTAATCATCTTTCTCATTTCATAAGTAAGAATTTAAAATCTATTTTTAAATTTACATCTTATATGTGCACTTATATATTTTATTTTTGTAGATTTATTAAATGGTCAAACACCTTTAATATCAGGACCAGAAACAAAAAATCAAGAAAAAATGACAATTAATGTACCAATAACAGAGGAAATTAATTCACCACTTATTTCTGCAATCGAAGATCGAATAAATGAAAATATTCATCGTACATTTTCTGAATTATTAAAGGCAAAAATATATTTCGACAAGACTTTATCAAGTTTAAACAGCATAGTAAGTGAAACAGGATCTTCAACAATTGATTTTTCAAATTGCATTTGTCAAATATGCTCCAATGTTGTGGTAATTATATAAATAGTAAAGAAAAATTTTATTAAAGAAAATCTAAAGATGATAAAATAAATTTCATTTAGGAAAATAAATCTGAAAAAAATCCCATAAATATCGCATCTGGTCAAAAAAGAAGAAGTAAGAGAAATAAAATAAAACGTTTAAACAGTGGTAATAGACAATTTACAAGCAAAGGAAAAAATGCTAATAGAAAGGATTATTCGGCTGGAGATCGAAATGAAACTGAAATAATTTAATTGAATTTTTAGACTTTTACAATTTATGAATCTATAATCAGAATAGCAAAAAATTTACAGGTAATTAAAATAAAATCAAAATTATTTTCCACAAGCTCTTTTTATTAAATATGTTATTTCAATTGCTCAAATATACATAAAGATAATTTTTTACATTATATCTTAGCGAATGTAAAGAACTTGACATATGCAATATAAAACCCTTTTCTCCGATGTGATATAATAATTAGCCTTTTTCAATAAGCATTATAATGGATAAAATAATTATATTCTATTATTAAATGCCAATTATCAATCCTTATAGTTCGTTTCTTTTTTTATTAATTAAATCAAAAAATCACAGTCACGAGTATATAACGTAGACACTTAAATTAATATACATGCACTAATTACTTACAAATTATTATTATTATTATTAATATTAATATTATTATTATTATTATTAAAAGATAAAAACTAAAGTGGATCAAAACTTTATTTTATTCTCAATTGTAAAGCAAAAAGTACAAATCACAAACTGAAAAAAGTGTACAAAAACGAAATATTTGTTTTGATCCAAAGATTTTTGTTACAAAATACTTGTACAATAGTATGCAATTGTTTTATGCATATAATTTTTATGCTTAAGACAAATGCAAACTGGGAATGGTGAATTTTGATGTAAAGTACTCAAAACATAATTTTTACGTTCGCATGAAAAAATGTCCATATTATCGATTTTTAATAAATCTTAAAACCGTTTAACGTTAAAATACACAAAAAAAAGAAAAATTAATAAAAATCGATAAAATAGTCCCTTTTACATATATACATGTACCTATACTATCATAAAGAAATATGCATTACAAGAAATTCAAATCTCTTTAACAAATTTCATTAAAAAATATATATAAATATTTCATCAAACAATAGTTTGTCAGAAACAATAAAGACAAATTAAAATTTGTTTCATAAATTAACAAAACTTGTTCTTTCTTTTTGTTCACAATAACACGCAAAAGAAAAACTTGGAAGATTGCGACATTCTTAAGAATAGACTAAAAATATATTTCATGCATTTTTAAAGAATTAATAAATCAAATCACAATCAAGTTTTAAGAATTAAAATTCATTTACTGATTTTAAATTCTTTGAATTGAATCAATTTGAAATTTGTTATTTCACAATATCTGAAAAGAAGAACCTTTTGCTTCCTTTAAACTAAAAAATTCTCTCTACTTCTCATTTTATTTATATCGGTATACTATTAAATGATTTATTTATCATTTTTAATTCTTAAAGATTTTCAAAAGTGGCACGTAAAAAAAAATTCTCAAAGAGAAAATGGCAAAGCATTTTTGAAATTTCACATTTTTTTACTGCATTCTATTAGAAAATAATTCACAGGCCAACCATTTTCTCTTTTATTGTAAAAAGTACCATATTCGAACACCATTAAAAATTATCTAGTTAGATAAACAGATCTCATAACTTATGTACCCGATTACAGATTCTTGGGTACGTAATCATATATATAAAAATATAATATATATATATAGTAAATATTTGAAATGAAAGGAAAATATATAATAAATTATTTTAATTTTCAAAATAAATATATTTATTTAATATTATATGACTCGTTAAAAAAATGTTAAAATATGAAGCATACAATTTTTTTCAATCTTGCAAAAAAAAGACGTTCGTATATTTTTTTTCAACGTATCAAAAAATGGGCGACATTAAAAAATTTAACAACAATGAAATGAAAACTAAAAGCAACACAAATATTTTTAAATAAGTGCTTGCTATATAATATGTTAACGGAGAGTAGGATATTATTTTAATAAAAATACTTAATTTTTTTGTTTATTGGGAAGATTGAGAATAATTGTTTAATAATAACTTGCGTTTTATTATGTATATGAATAGTGTACAATAATTTTTTTTTTTAATATCACTCTTGCAAAAATAAAGTTCCTCTAAACAGAGAAAATCTATTTTTGTAAGCTAACTTGAATATTAATATCGACTTATTCAATTTTTAAATTAAATATTTCTTATGATAAATTGATCTTTGAAAATTTAATAGTATTTACATATTATAATTGCACAATATGTAGTACATTATACTATTTGCAATAACGAAATAATTTTTTTTTTATAATGCAATGTCCGCAAAATAATTATTATTTACATAAATATCTTACATAATAATAATTCTTCTATAAAATTGTTATTGTTGCGAATTTATTTATATTAGTTATTTAGAAACTTGTAATTCAACGTGAATTCTGTTAAAATTAAATCTCAAACCACTTTCATTAGAATACAAAAACATATTTTCAGAATGATACAATAGTTTTTGTAATAATAATAATTTTAAAATTATTCAAAAGAAGGTTAATCTTTTCTAAACAAAATGAGCTTTGATATACTCAACATTAAAAAAATCGTTGAGTGAAGATAAACAGCTCAATAATTGTAATTAAAAAAAAGATTAACAATCGCATTAGTTTAATAATTAGCCATTGTATCACTCCTCGAGGCACTCTTTTTTTCTTTTCTAATAATTATCAAGATAGCATTCCATCTTACAATTAATTAGCCTCTAATATGAAATTTGAAGAATTGTGCATTTAACTTATTTTGTAACATGCGTCAATTCTTTTGCGTCACTCAATAAAATAAGTTTTTAATGCGTCATAATAGTTCCCTACTTTAAAATAAAACGGCCAATATTAGTTGGTCAATAGCAACAATCTATAGTCGGGAACTTTTATGAGATCTGTACTTTTATACGGGATGTTGTGTCTAAAAATAATGGAGGGTTATAAAAATTGAGCAATGCATTTTTCTTTCACCTGAATTCGTAGATTTGTATACTGTGTTCTGGTACGTGGGTTAAATTTAGAGATTGATACCTGTAATTGAAAAGATAATTTACTTTTATTTTTCTTTTGTTATTTTAATTAGTATTTTTTCTAAATCAACTTTGCAAAAAATCATTTTATATTTGTAACAAAACTATTGTTTTATTTTATAAAAATTTAAAAAACTAAATAATTAATTAATTAAAATAATGTTAATGAATTTTAAATAAAATTAACTTACCATTCTGAATTTCGATGATAATAGTAACCTTCGATAGAAGCAGCAGATTTTTGAAAACAAATATAATAAAAACCAGCAAAAGATGCTCCATTTATGTCAGTGATTTTATGATCTGGGACAAGAAAATGTTCTTTCCATCTCATGAAAACAAAGTCCGTTCCCTTTAACGCTTCATAGTCAAAAGTATCGGAATTAAAAGACTTACCATACTGACTAAAGGATTCAAATTTCAGCTGTAATAAAATAAAAACAATTTTTTTTAAATATCAATTTTTATGATTATATAATAAGTATTTTAATATTCTAAATAATTTGAAATTTATGAAAATACCCAATGCTTTTTGTCAACATCTTCATCGGCGTCCCATTTACGCGTTAGAAATGGATATTTCTTTGAAATAATTTCTCCATCGAAAAATGTTGTAAGTGTTGGAAATTCTTCTGTCAAACCTTTTATTTTAAGGTATCCACATAAATAACTGTTTTCTTCATCCACATGCTAAAAATATTTACATAAAAGAAAAATTCTAATCACAAAGTGATTGAAATAATATTTTTTTTTAATAAAACGAAAAAAAAACCAATAACACTTGTAATTTTTATCAAACAATTGTAAAATATTTAACATCTACGCATTCAATGTAAACACAGAACACGCCTTAATCATATAAAAGAAAAGACAAAAAAGATACTTTCAAACAGAAAATTGAAACAAATTTTACATGATTATTTTAAGTAAACTTAAATATTATATCAAAAGTATAGATCTAATAACAAAATCACATGAGAAAATACACGCGCGTCGAACTTTCTAGATGACAAATATTTAAATAATATTAGTGTTAAACTTTTATAGTATGTAAACTTCGATAAATAGTTACCATTTTTATTGTCTAAATGAGATATTATTAAAAGAGGGAAATATTAATTAAGTATTTTTCAAATAAAGACAAAACTAACCTGCAAAACAACTTCAACTTCATAACTATTGCCCTTGGACTTTTGTGACCCTTGAAATCTTGATCCATTATAAAGAAGAGATTTTGTTACACCCGGTTGCTTTGAATTTGCGGGTGGCGGTGGCACAACATCCACTTTTACCGGCATTGTCAAATAATTCAAGTTCTGTAATCACCGCCTTGCGTATACCAACAAAGAACAAGAATCCTTCATTACAAGACTGTCAATAATTGACGGTAATGAAAAAATACACTTTAGAAAAAAATGTCAAGTTTTTAATATTTAATATTTTTGTATTCTTTAATTTTTCTATTTTTAATTACGAATTTTGCATATAGAACAATTTTTGTATAATTTTTTCTTGGTTAAATTGAGTCTCTGGCGTTAAATCACTTGAAGTTTTCTACATCTTTCTACTGTTATGAAGTTAGTTTCAATATGCAGCTACTTCTGCAATAACTAAAAACAAACAAGTACTGTCACATTTCAGAGGTTCTTCTTTAATTCAATGGATGCAACATGTGAACGTGTGTTTAATACAACCTATTGTGGAAAGACCAGTCAATCAGCTGTTTTTTGTTTATCTATCGTAATTTCATATATGAAATATAATATATATATATATATATATATATACATTCACGTTCATAGCTAGTTAATCTCGAAATTAAGCACGTGATACAAAATCATCTATTTTTCATTATTTGTTTTATAAATGAGATTTTTCTGATTAATTAAAACGAAGATGAACGTGGAAGGTATTGAATATAAAAACAATCGTTTAAAAAGTTTTAGAACCGGTATGATAGACTTTGTTGCCGGTTCCTTAGGTAAACATTTTTTATATAGTAATTTAAGAGATTATTTTTTTAAGTAGTTAAAATTATAACAGTCTTTGGATTATACAATTTATACGACTTTTTTCGGCTTATTTTAAATAAATGCGACTTTTTTTTACATTACAAAAAATTTCTAATAAATTCTTCATCAACAGAAATCACTAAAAAATTTCTCTTATTATAATTATTGTCTGAAATTTAACACAATTAATCTTTTAAAAATTCAATTATTTTCAAAAATTTTAATTTAAAAGCTTCTAAAATTTAATTATTTTTAAAAGATTCCATCTAAAATTTTTTGAAATTTAATCATTTCAATGATATAATTATAATTGTCTGCAATTTCAAATAAATTTTTTAGTTTTATTTCAAAAATCTAAATTGTAAATCTTTAAAAATTCAATTACTCTTAAGAAATGTTATTTAAAATTATTTGATATTTTTTTTTAGTTCTGTAAAATTTAATTATTGTCTGAAAATTAACAAAATTTTTTGAAATTTAATTATTTCTAAAAATTTCAACTTTAACTCTTCCAAAATTATTATTCAAAAAAAATTTTATTTAATAATCTGTAAAACTTCAGGCCTCGAATAATACGACTTTTTCAACTTTTTCTGACTCTTTTTTCGAAAATACAACATTTTTCGACTTATTTGAATAAGATGCGAATTTTTAAACATTTTTTTACATTTTTTACAAAATTTTTAAACAAAATACGTATTTTTAATATACAATGCAAATCTTCTTTATTTTAATTATTTAACAAATTTTTTTCTAAATTAATTATTTTTAATAATTTTTAAAAAAATTTCTTCACAAATTCAATTATGTTAAATTATTTTTAAGTTAAAAATTTTATAAAATTCAACAATTGTTTACAATTTTAAAACAAAAAATAAAATTACCAAAAATTTCAATTTAAAACCTTTTATAATTTGCCATCTGAAACTATTTTAAATATAATAATTTCAATTAATTTTCAATTATTTTCAAACATTTGAATGGTAAATCTTTGAAAATTCAATTACTTTTAAAAAATGTCATCTGAAATTATTTGATAAATTATTTTCAATTCTGTAAAATTTAATTATTGTCTGGAATTTAACAAAATCTTTTGAAATTCAATTATTTCGAAAAATTTCAACTATAACTCTTCCAAAGTTCTATTATTTTTAATAATTTTAATATTTCTTTAAAAATTTAATTATTTAAAAAAGTTTCAAATAAAAACACTAAAATTGAATTGAATTGTAAATTTCGAAAAGGGCTCAACTCCAAAAACCGTAAGAGTCATTTTCACTGTGATTCGTTATGCGAAAATGACACTTACGCTTTTTCGAGTTGAGCCCAATACGAAATTTACGATTCAATTGTTTGTATAATAACATTAGTTATTTAAAGTAAAATAACTAATTAAATTTAATTAAAATTAAAAAATCGACTTTTGCGACTTTTTTTAAAATGTAAATCGAGTAAAACGACTTTTTTTGCTCCTTAAAGTCGATTCGAGGTCTGAAACTTAATTAAGTATTGCCTTAAATTTTTTTGACCATCAACATTAAAAACTATGACAAAACTTTAAATTCGAATAAATTGTTTAAATCAGACTTGAAAAAATTATAAAAATGGACCTTAAAATTTTTTTAGTAATTTGTCCTACCTGAATAAAATTTTGAAAATTTATCTTACAATTAGTTCGATTCTGAAATATTTCAAATAAATTTTCTTAATAATATTCATTATAGAATTATTCTCATTACAGAATTAATAAAATGAATTTAATATCTAATAACATTAGTTATTTAAAGTAAAATATTCATTAACCAATTAAATTTTATAAAAATAAAAAAATCGACTAAAACGACTTTTTTTGTGCCTTAAAGTCGATCCGAGGCCTGTTATAAAATTTTTTTACAACGCTAGAGTTTTTAAAAAAGGAATGTCTAATTTTTATTTAATTGAATAGAAAGGATTTCTGTTTTTTTATTATAGTAATGATATATTATTAATTATGAAATTGTTATATAAATTATAATTTCAGGTGGTGTCGCATTGGTTTACGTTGGTCAACCTCTGGATACGGTAAAAGTAAAAATGCAAACATTTCCACAATTATACAAAGGAATGATAGATTGTTTTATGAAAACCTTAAAAACTGATGGAATAATGAGAGGCCTTTATGCAGGTACCATACCAGCAGTTGTGGCAAATGTTGCTGAGAATTCAGTTTTATTTGCAGCTTATGGTTGTTGTCAAAAAGCCGTAGCCAATGTAACAGGTGCGCAAGAAAAAAAAATTCAGTTATAGGAAATAAATTACCAAAACTGTCCAATATACAATATTTGTTTTATAGATAAAATTTTTCAACAGGAGTACAAAATGTGGAGAATTTAAATTCTTTTGGTAATGCATGTGCTGGATTTTTTGCCGCATTTTTTTCATCACTAACATTGTGTCCAACAGAATTAATTAAATGTCGATTACAAGCCATGAGGGAAATTGAAATTCATGGTGGTTCATCTGCAGTAAGTTAAATTTTACATAATTTTCGTTTTTTAAAAGAAAACAGTGGAACATCTAAAATATTGTTTTAGAGTTTAATTGGACCCTGGCAATTGACTAGAAAAATTATTCGCGAAGGTGGACCTGCTAGTTTATTCCAAGGTCTTTCTTCGACAATAGCTAGAGAGATGCCGGGATATTTTTTTTTCTTTGGTGGCTATGAAGCAACAAGGGAACTTCTTGCAAATCCCGGACAAAGTAGAGATGATATTGGCTGGCAAAAAACAATGGTTGCTGGCGCTGTTGGAGGCTCAATTTTGTGGCTTGTAATATTTCCTGCCGATGTTGTGAAAAGTCGAATACAAGTTAGTTAAAATTTAAATATTACTTTAACGAGAAAAAAATTTGATTTTAAATTTTTATTTACTTTTTTCCAAAGGTACAAAATCTTAAACAGCCTGCACTATTAATTGCAAAGGAAATAATAAGAACAGAAGGTATTTCTGCTTTATACAATGGTCTTAAACCAACTCTTATAAGAACAGTTCCTGCAACCGCAACTTTATTTGTCACTTATGAATATTCTAAAAAACTAATGCAAAATTTTCTATCCTAATTTAACGGCAATTTAGGAACTATTTTGTTAAAAAGAAAAAATGAGTACTATTTTTATACTCTTACAATTTATAGCTAAGCATTTATTGACTTCTTTTATAAAAAGAAATATTTTATAAATTATTAGAATTATATACAATTGTTAAATAAAATAATGTAAATATCAAAAGTATGTTTTGAAAAATATCATTTTTTTGTTTTTAAATTAATAGAATTCAATATTCTCTCCTTTAAATATTCCTTTCTTTCCTGATTGTTACACTTCCATTCGAAGCACGGTATCTGAAATATTAATAAAAAAGTTCAGTATTTAAAAAAATATTAATTATTTATATTTTAAATTACTCACTACAATTGGTATGTATCCAATTTTTTCTAATTGTCTCACGTTTGCACAAAGATATCCAGTGAAGTTTTTTGTATTTCTGATAATAACAGTTTCCACTGCCAAAAGAATGGCTACCCAATGATATTTTCTTTTTAATTCAATTGGTATCCATTTAATGTCACTGTCTACATTTTTTAACATTGGCAAAGCTGAAATTGCATTATAATCATGATCAAAGCAAAGTACAATATTGTTTTGTGTAAAATGGGGTAATATCCTGTAAAGAGAAGCAACGTCTTTCTCATATATCTTCTGCAAAGAAAAAAAAGATAATTGAAATATTTAATACAATTGCTGTTATATGTATGGTTAGTACAAAAGTTTACATTACATTAACAATTTGAAGAATTTGTTGATTGGTCCTATTTGCAAAAGTACTGTCATTTTGCATGTCATTATACTTCTGTAAAGAATCAATATTACTTTCAAATATTTATATATTTAATTCTAAAATAAAAATTTTAATTTGTATTTCATTACATTTAACATAAATTTAGAAATTTTGTTGTCTAGTTCTTGACCAATATAATCGGGACATTCTATTCTTAAACTTCGATCCAAAACGTAATTTTCTATTCCCATATTCCTGGACTCCTTTTCAAATGGTAATATCTCGTGTTTTTTCTCCATAACATTTGAAATTAAATCCAATGGATAGATATTTACTGTACTCAAATGCCTTAGTGCAAATCCATATTCTTTTGTAAAACTGTAAATGGCAAAATGTAAAACATTCACTACTTTTATATACCGAATTTCCTTTTTATATTAAGTTCAAGAACGACTGACATCACAATATTTTCGTTTTCTTAAATAAATTATTTACAGTTTTTCTTCAAATTTTAAATTCACATGCATAACTTACTTATGGGCGATTCCACGTGAGATTTACCTATGACATTTTAAATTCGGTAAATATAGTTTTTTCGATCTTTATAGAAAAAAAAAGTTTACTTATTTTTTTATAAGTGCTCAAATTTTCGAGTAATGAATTTTTAAAAATTTGATTTTTTCGAATTTTTTAAAAATACACCTAATTTTAATGACATCAAACTCTAAAAGTATTAAATTTAGGAATTCTCACCAAGATACAAAAAAGTTTCAGTTTTTCATTGACTTTCAAAATATGTTAACAAAAATTTTTTTTTAAATTTGTTTAGAATAAACAGCGATTTTTAGGGTTTCGTGGCCCATGGCCGAAAGCCTTATAGTTTCACTTTGGCGTCCGTCTGTCCGTAGTATATTTTGGGGCACCACAGCTCCCAAAATCAAATTTTAGGGCACAGATTCCAAATTAAAATTTTGGGGCACCACAGATCCCAAATTCAAATTTTGGGGCCCCACAGATCCCAAATTAAACTTTTGGGGCACCACAGATCCCAAATTCGAATTTTGGGCAAACATAGCTTCCAAATTCGAATTTTGGGCAACCATAGCTCCCAAATTCAAATTTTGGGGCCCCACAGATCTAAAATCTCCATTTACTGAATGGACATTTTCCCGAATGGACATTACATGTCCCATTAGTTAACATGCCCCTACAATTGACATGTCCCAGTAGTTGACCTGTCTCAGTAATTGACATGTCCCAATAGTTGACATGTCCATATAGTTGACATGTCCAAGAGTTGACATGTCTTAATAGTGGACATTATCGAATGGACATTTTACCTAATGTTTTAGGTAAATTTATAAAATAAATTTTATTATTTATTTCTAAATTATTTATTTTTGATTTATTTTTTTTTAATTAAAATTTAAAGCGCCACGAAACCCTAGATGTAGGCGCAATTGCGCCTAGTTCTTTTCCTATTTTTTATGAACAAATTAAATTTTTTTAAATTTGGGCGCAATTTTTAAAAATAATATAAGAATAAATTGTATAAATAATAATAAGAAAATTTTGTAATAAGTTTTGGAGTGGGCCTGATGATCCTTTTGTTTATATAATTTGTTTAAAAAAAATTCTTTACTTTTTTTTCGTTTTTTTGTTATTTTTCAAAATAAAATATATTTTAATTTGCTTTTCTATGAGTTTACTAAAAGATCCAAGTGCCCAAAACACTTTTCATTTCATAAATAAAAAAAAAAGTAAAAATGTTTTTTAAACAAATTATATAAACAAAAGGATCATCAGGCTCACTCCAAAACTTATTACAAAAAAAAATTTTTTAAATTGCGCCAAATTTAAAAAAATTTAATTTATTTATAAAAAATCGCTGTTTTTCTAAACAAATTCAAAAAAAATTTCCGTTAACATATTTTGAAAATCGATGAAAAACTGAAACTTTTTTGTATGTTGGTGAGAATTCCTAAATTTAATACTTTTAGAGTTAGATGTCATTGAAATTAGGTGTATTTTTAAAAAACTTGAAAAAATCAGGTTTTTAAAAATTAATAACTCGAAATCGCCCATTTGTATTCGAAAAAGAACATTTTTTAAAAATTTTTTTGCATTAATTGTGTAAAAATCAGAATCTAAGTCATTAGACATGATAAATTTGTTTTAGTACATTAAATAATACATTAATTGTAAAAAAATTTTAAAAATTAATTTAAAATTTACATTTTTATGAATTATTATTTGATAACAATTGTCATTTTATCTATCAATAAAAATTATGAAAATCGAGACTTTTTCTATACAATAGTAATGAAATAATAATTTAAAACATAAAATAAATATACACATGAATAAACTACAATACGTAAAGAACAAAAAGTACAACTTCAACCGAGCGAGCGAGGAATCCATCGCTAGTATTTAATTAAAACTCACTTTTTCTTTTCTTCTCTTCTTTGTGAACTCCTAAGTTCTTTGATAATTAGACTATAAATAGCTTCATGTGAAGGATAATTAAAAGTTGTTAAAAGAAAAATAACTCTTTCAATGTCTTTTATTCTTGAAGTTGTTAAACACTCTTCACATCTGTTAAAATTATTATAAATATAGTAACAAAAAATTTTACTAATAAAAAATTTTCTATAATTCTCTTACAATACATTACCTTTTTATAATAGCAGACATTAAAACAGAATTATAAATCATAGTTTTAGCCTTTAAATGTGAAATTTGTGTCAAAACTAAAGTATTTACTCGTGGAACTATTGGAATTAAACTTTCAAATAATTGTTCGTATAATTCAAGGAATTCAGGCTTTGAATTAAAATTGTATCTGTAAAAAAAATAATTCACTTTTAATAAAAATTACGTTTCTTTACTATTTTTTTCTAGTTAAACTCACCGGAATAATTTACAAAATGCACTTAGATCATTGTCACTAAAATAATTTACATTATTTATAAATTTCCTTAAAAATTTTTTTATCAAATCTTTATTGGTGATTTCCATTTGTGAGGTAAAAAAGGCTAAACAAATTATTTGCAATTCTGATATTTCGTAATTATTGAAATAATTGTTAACGCAATATTCCAAATGTAAAAATTTTTCTTTTGGCAATGAATAAACATAAAGAATACACATTATATGAATAATTTCTTTTGAACTTAATTTTGAACAATCTGAGGTTAATTTTTGTAAAGAAATTGTTACAAAATTAGAATAAAAATTACATAAATTGCAAACAGTACCACAATACATCATTGTCTTTTTGTTAGACCATAATTTTGAGCGTTTAATTAATTCATTGTCTATTGTTATCAAAAGATTACGTACAATTGAATTTCTTGTGTCAGAAATTTTTGGCCATAATTCCAAACATTTTAACAATGTAAATAATTCATTATCACTAAAATTAACTATTTTTGATATTAATGTTAAAATAATATGGATATAAATTTCTTTAAATAAAATGTCATTGTTTATTAAGGCATTATTAGAGAGAATTTGAAATTTTTCAACACATTCAGAAATTGAATATTGTTCCCAACTTTCTCGTTTTATAACATCTATTAATTTGAAATCAACTGATTTTTTTTCGTTTTTATTATAAATTCCTTTTTGTGTAAAAGTGTTGTATTTTCCAGTTTCAATCATTTTTCTTCGCAATGCCTTATATCCTTTTAAATTGTCATAGTTTATATCTTCGAAATCACGATATTGTTTACTGTTAAAAGCAACACTTGAATATGTACTCTTGTTTCTTTGGTAAGTATAAAAAGGTTTTGTTTCATTATAACAAGAGATGTAAGAATGTTTTAATATATTTATATTATTAAAATACAACGTTCTATATAATAGATTTAAACACATTGTCATTATTTTTAATATACTTGAAAATTATAAACTTATTCAACTACTTCATCTCGCACGTGTTGGTAAAGGTCGTAAAGGACTAGTTCACATGTTGAGTCTGAGACACGAAGCATGAGTCTATTGTGCATTGACCCTAATGTATGTTAGGTTAGGTTAAATAAGTGTAGTATATATTTAAATTTAAGAATGCAGCGTGGTAAAAATAGGTTATAAACTGAAATAAATAAAAATTTCATCATTTACAAGAATACGTTAATAAATCGTTTGTAAAAGTTTATTGTTTTTTACGTTTTGTTTAAATAAATGCTATATTCTCGTTATGTCATCCGAACATCATCAAATATTTGTTGGTTGTCTATCTGGAACTTTGAAAGGTAATTTAATTATTTACAATTTGTTTATTATTTCTGTTTAAAAAAAAGAAACTAAATTATAATTATTATTGCTAAAAGACAATTCAATTTTTATGTTTATTTGTAAATTATAAACTTGTACGATATAGAAAATTTAATACTATGCATGTAAACTGATTTAAATTTATTTTCAATAAAACGTTTTGAAATTGATTAGTCTTTTTAATTTATTTTTAAAAATAGGTATTTCATTGGATGGATCATTAAATGTAACCAATTTACAAAAATATAACACCATAAATCAGACGAAAGTGTTAGAATTATTATGGAATGATCCAAAAGAAGTAGATATCTTGGTAGCATGTGGTACGAAGGAAACGCAAAGGTTAAATTTTTCGCAAAAAAGTTACCATAATTTATTAATACAGATTATACGACTTTTTCCGACTTTTATTCGAAAATACAACCTTTTTCGACTTATTTTGATAAGATTTGACTTTTTTTTTACATTTTTTACAACATTTTTAAACAAAGTACTTTTTTTTAGTATAAAATACAGATCTTCAGATATTTTTTATTTCAATTATTTAACAAATTTCTAACTAAAATTCATCTCTAAATTAATTATTTTCAATAATTTTAATGAAATACCTCACAAATTCAATTATCTTAAACTACTTTTCAATTTAAACATTATTTACTTAAAATAAAATATTTATTAACTAATTAAATTTAATTGAAATAAAAAAATCGCCTTTTTCGACTTTTTTTGGGAATGTAAATCGAGTAAAACGGCTTTTTTGCGGCTTTAAGGCGCAAAAAAAAATTACTGTATTAATATAAAAATATTTTCTTTTTAGTGTTCAAGTTTTTAACACCGAAGCATCAAAATTTACAAAGACTTTCAAATGTAATAAAGGAGAAGGAAATATCGTTGGAATTTGTAATTATTCCAAGTAAGTGTTAATTTTAATCATTTCTTTTTTTTTACTAATAGAAAATATTACAACTACAAAATTATATTATTTTAGCAATTTGATAGTTGCTAAGCAATCAGGAGATATAATTCAATTGAGTTCAAATGAAAACGAAGAGGAATGTTGTATAATAAATAATGGACCTGGTTTACATAAAATGCGACAAGTGGATAAAGAAAAAAAATTAATAGCCACCGGAGGAGTAGAAAATCCATTAAAATTATTTGATTTAGAAAAAAGAAAAGAAATATTTGTTGCAAAAAATGTGAAAAATGATTTTTTGGGTTTAAAAGTTCCCATTTGGGTTTCAGATATAGGATTTATTTCTGAATCTAATGTTGTAACTGCTTCTAAATATGGCCATGTACAATTGTATGATATACGTGCACAAAGAAGACCCGTCATTAGAGTTGAAATGAAATCAGAAGCTTTAGGCTCCTTAACAGTACATCCTTCTAAAATGTAAGTTGAAAAATAGAAATTTTTTTCCTGCAGTTCTGATTTATGTAAAAAATATTGTTTTCAGGCAAGTAATAGTCGGTTCTGGAAAGGGTAGAATGAATCTTATAGATTTAAGGAAGGAAGGAAAAATTCTAAACACTTATAAAGGCCCGGTTGGTAGTGTTACTGGAATTGCCATAAATAAAGATGGTGACAATGTCATTAGTGTTAGTTTTGACAGAAATTTAAGGATTCATGATATAAATACAAAATCACTTTTAAAGAAGGTAAGTTGACAAAAATTGTCACAAACTATATTAAATACTAAAATTACCTTTTTTTAATTTCAGCAATATCTTTCTACAAGATTAACTTCTTTATTAATTCGATCAGAGCTCGCATTTTCAAACACATGAATAAAAGGTAATGAATTTATAAAAATTTATTTATAGAATTATTTTTGTAGTTGTAAATTATTTTGTCTACAAAGAAGAAATTAAAAATGTCGAATACTTTTTTATATCATGAAATAATTTAAAACAATTTTATTACTTGAATCTTTACGATTTGAATTTTATTTCGCCCACAATATTTGTAAAAAAATAATTATTACAAATTTTAAAATTTAAATTAATTTTTAATTTTAATTTTCTGGTTTAAAGGAGAAAGTTAATAGTAATCAAATGACAATATTTATTTTATATTTATTTGAACTTCTATTTATGTACATTATAATTACAGATGCTTTTTGTGAATAGCTAGTGAGTTTATTGAACTCTCAAAGACTAAAATGGTTTTATGCTAACGCAGTGTACAATATTATAACGTCAAAATGCCTATAATTTAATTTACATTTCGCACTACTTTGATAGCTATGATAATGAGAAAAAAAATAGGAATTTAAATTTAAATTTTCTCATTCTTTCTTGATCTTTCAATTTTAGATTGTAAAAAAAAATTTTTTTATGACACATGCGTAAAATCTAATTGATTTTACGCATTTGCAGCATAAAAAACCTACTATTATAATCAAAGTATAAAAAATATTTTTACATATAAATTTTAATGCCGTTAAATAGGATTTTCAGTATAGATAAAAATTTCAATATACATTAAAAATAATTTTAAAAAATCATTAACAATTTTGCGTGTATTCTTTTTTTTTTTTTTTGCTTTAATGAAATATATTTATAAATCTCGACAAATTCGTCCAATATATAAATTTACAAGTGTAGAATGAAAATATTATGCTATTTAATTTTCTAATATTCAAAATGTAAATTGATTAAATTAGTCTAAGTTGTATTGTATTTAGAAAATATAATATTTGCACAAAAATTGATTTATAATGCAATAAATTGATATATTAAAAGAAAATATTTGGTAATCACTCTAATTTGAGTGTGTGTTTTCTAAATATAAATAGATTTACTAAATTTTTTCGCGCAATTATATTCATTTTCATTCTAACTAAAAACAATTGATGATTTTATCTAAAGCTTTAAAATTTGAGAATATATAAAGTGACAAAATTCTCGAAAAAAAAAAATTATTGCATACATTGGATTTTTTGGGAAAGGAATAAGCACGCATAAAGCTTCTTATATTAAAGTCACATTTGGCTTATTCACCTCCTGAAACAGTAACTTCACGCCATGATGATTCTTGAGTTTGACTAACAAGATTATCAGATGTAGTTGGAGAACTAGACGGTACTAATGTTTTTTGTACTTTATTTATATTTATTACCTCATGATCTGCTTCTACTTCAATATCACCAAGAGATGATTCAGAGCTAGGGCCTTTTGATGTTACTGAATCTTGTGCACGCAAGGATATATTACTACCTTTACTACTGCCATTTTCTTCTCCTTAAATAAAAATATAATTATTTACTTTTTTAAGTAATTTGAAAATTTTTCAATTTAAAAAAAAAGTAATTTTCTGTTTAAAAATTCATAAAATATATACGTACCGCAAGGTCTGAGAACAAGATGAAAAAGCAAATCCGATAAAGATATTATGCCAATCACCTTATCATCGTCGTCGACTACAACCAATCTATGAACCTAGGGGAAATTAAGTAATTTGTAATGTTTATTGCTTCCTTATGGAGCTAAAAGAGATTTTAAAATTTCGAAAAATCGTTTTCTGCCCATAACTTAAAAAGAAAAGTATTGACACCAATGGATATTTATCTCTAGTTTTGTAGTTTTTCAAGACGCATCTTTTGACCTATTAGCGAATATCCTACTGTTATATTATCCAGAGTTATTAACATTTTGAAATTAAAAAATTTTGAAAAACCTGCCTTTTTTGCATTATTTATTAAAAAATCTTTATTTAACTTTAAAATTATTATGAACAACTTGGAAAATATTTAAAAACAAATTAATTGACCTATTATTGAACCTTTTATTTTAAAATATTACCAAGTTATTGATATTAAAAATCTATCTCTGCAAACACCCAAAAAATACAACTTAACACCTTTTTAAAATTATTATAATTTTAAAAAGTATAATACTAAATAAGTTAAAAAATGTATAAAAATTTAGTGAAACTTACTTCTGCTCTCACAATCTTTTCCATAACGGTGAATAAAGTTTCGTCTAATTTACAGCTCTGAACACCTTCAAACCATTCATTCCTATGTTCATTTGCTTCGCGAAGTGAAACATCTAAATTATTATACGTCTTCTCTGCTGCTAAATTCTAAAATAAAATTTAAATTTAATTTCTCTTTAATAATTAAAATATTCATTTAATTAATACTTACAATTACATCAAATTTCGAATAAATATTAACCAATTTTCCTTCATTGTCTATTATTGGTAAAGCAGAAACTCGCCTTTCAACAAATTTTTTCAATGCCAAAATTATACTAGTTTCTTCAGTTGCTGTTTCAATATTGTCAAATGTACCAATCCTCAATTCTTTTAATGTTTTATTAACAAAACATGGTTTAGGTAATTCATTAATCTGAAAGTAAATATAATTTTATAAATAGTACATTTATAAAATTATTATTTACAAAAAAACAAAATTGATTTAAATTTCATACTCACATAAAGAAAAAGAAATCTTAAAATTCTCTTATGAGTTAAAATGTACAAAACATTTCCAGTATCAGGATCTATCACAGGCAAACGGTGAATTCTGTTTTGTATTAATGTTTTAATAGCATCATAAAGTGAAGCATCAGGACCTATACTAACTAATGGATGTACTTGATCTTTTAATACTTCTGCAAAAATAAAATTAAATATATTATTATCAAAAGTATTTTTTTAAATAAAATTACTCAAAATTATATTATAAAATTAAAAAATTACTTCGCCATGTATCAAGTTCATGCTCTTCTAATTCGTCCATTGTTACTGATGGACTTGTATAATACATTTGAAGAATTTTTATAAAGTCCGTTATTGTTAACATTCCTACAAATTGTTGACGAGAACTGTCCCACAAAGGCGCTGCTCTAACACCTATAAATATAAATAATAAATATAAAAATTCCATAATTCAACTAAATTATTAACATATATCGATATATAACTAACCATTATAAACAAGAGCGAAAAAAGCTTTTTTAACGAGCAGATGTGTGTCGAAAACAACGAGCTTTGCACTAGTTGGAATAAGATCATAACATTTATGAAACTTGAAGAACTTTACAAAAATTTGCGTTTCATCTTCTTCTGCAACAGAATTTAATTTTTTTTTTAGTAAGTAACTATTTTCTTTCTTCTATTATTTTTAATAATGAGATAATAGTTCTTTGAAATAACGGATGTTGATAACGTTTACAAATTATTATTATTATTATTAACTTTACTCGGAGTGATCGATATTTTATATTATTATTATTTAAATTTATCATCGAACTTTTGTCAAATACCTTTGGACAAAATCCAAGCTAATTCATCTTCAATTGGAGGATTTTCAACTTCAAATTCTTTTATAAGATCCTTTGAATAAACAGGACAATCGACTTCCTGGGAAGCCCAGGATTCTACGATTTGCTTAAAAGCAGTTTGTAAACCCATTGAGTTTGAATAATAGTGTAAAGTTATCATTGTATTCAATTATTGTTATTATTTTACCAATAAATTTTATTAATATTATAAAATGTTTTAAAAAAATAATTTTTAATACTTTTTCTGTCTCTTTGAAAAATATAAACAACGTTTCACATAGCTACATTATAGTTCATCTGAATATTTCGAATTAAAAATGGTAATTACTACAATACTTTGTTTCATTATTAATTGACATGTTAAAAATTGTTAAAAATTCATTTTAATTTGACACAATTATTTCTTAACAACGTTTTACTCTGAATAGTAAATAAAATAAACGAAAATTATTCTGAGGACGTTTTTTTTTTTTTGTAGAATCAATAGTACGTAAACTTTTTATAAAATTCACAAAACTATAAACGAAACACAAATTTAATTTTTTTTTGTTTTTTATACTGTTCTTTTACATCTATACGTAACCTTCGTCTCACCGTTGAAACTAAGCGCCAAAAATAGCTTATTCATTATTTTAAGATGAGTGCAGGCTGCCAAAAAATATTAGCCACCTTTCCCCACTCTTTGATGATGTTTAGGTATTCGAAAATTACGCGAACATAGTAAACTTTCAATAATAATAATAATAATAATTCCACAAAATGATTTAATAATAATAAAATATATCTACAATATTAAGTTAATAAGTCGTTATTTTTATGTAAATCACATTTCTGAAATATGTATTTTTAAAATTGTCATTTAAAAATATATCAATGTTAGTATCAGAATGAATAAATTTAAAATAATTATTAAAACTCAGGCTTCGAAGCGTAGTAAAAGACTAAGAAAAGTATTAAAAAGTATCTTTTTTTTCGAGTATCCCCAAAATTGAATTCTGAGGAATAAAATTAACATCATTTTTCTCATTTAATACAGAATTTTTTTTTAAATGAATGTTTACTCAACGGAATTTTAAAAGTACCGAATTTCTATTTGACAGAATTTTTATTTTACAAAATTTCTCTTTACCTAACTGTTTCTTGAATAGAATTCTAATTTAACCAATTTTTAATTTATTAGAATTCTCATTCAGTAGAATTTTAAGTAATTCGAATTTTTAAATCCTAGAACTTGGAATCGGAAGCTTATATAAAATATTTAGTATTTTAAAAGAACAATTTTAATTAAAAATCTCCAAATATTTAATTAAAATTAAAAAAAAAAATAAAATTAATTAAAATTCTTTGCTAAATTAATAATTTCAATAAATTTTATACAATTATTACTGTTTGAAATTTTGTTAATAATTTTCAGCAATTCAAATTTACAAAAATTTTAATTCAAAATCTCCTGAAATTCAATTATTAAAAATTTTGATTCAAATTTTTTGTTAAAATAATTATTTCTAATAACTTTAATCAAGATCTTGGCATTTCAATTATTTAAAACATTTTTCAATTCAAAATACTCTAAAATTCAATTATTGTCTGAATTTCAGTTAAATTAGAATTATTTAAAAAAAACGGTTAGTTAAATAGAAATTTTGTAAAATAAAAATTTTAGGAATAAAAAAATTCGCTAATATTTAAAATTCTTGAATTCAGTCATTTTTTAAATTATTTTTTTAAAAAAGTAGCATTTAGTGGCTCTTGGCCAAAATTAGTTGTAAAAAAGTAGTCTTATCAAAAAAAGTATCAAAAAAGTGTTTCGAAGCCTGAAAACTCATTGAAATTTAAGAAGATATAATATTTTGCAATTGTTTATAGATTTTGTACACTTACCAAGATCAGAAATATTGACTTTTTCCAGAAAAGGATCAACCACTGGTAACTAAAATATATAAATATAATAATAGTAGTAGATAATCAAAAATTATTAAATTATAAAAAAAATTAAATAAAAAATTTATTGATTTCATTTATAAATAATTTTTAAAGAGGAAAGTATAAATAATTATTTAATACTTAATATTTAGAATAATATTTTTAAATACTTTTATAATAATTAGTCCTGTAGATAAATTTATATTTTTTGTTTTTTATAATTTAGATAAACAGATAAGAAATAAATTTAGGATTTTATAGATAAAAAGATTCCGGATAAATAGACAACAAATTATGAGATTGTAAATTTATTTTTTTTAATACTTACTCCACGAGCGTCTCTAAAGAGTATGGCAGCATGAACTGGATCTAGGCAAGCATCAGCAGCCCTGTGAGGAGCCACGGGAGTTCCAAGAGATAATCTCCTTGTACCTGGATCCAATGAGCTTCTCCTTAGGGCACCTGCAATTGTCAAATGCATCCATAAATTACATTTATGCATTTAGAAGAAAAATCAATAGAAAACCTATCCTAATAGATGGTAAATAGGGTTTCAATAAAAAGATTAATAAGGATTCTCTTATTTTTACTTATGAATTGCTTTCATATTGATTTGACGATAAATTTCTAATAGAATTCTATTAGAATATTTTAATTGTAATACATTTATCTTTAATACAATAAATTAATCTATAATATAATATATTAATATTTAATATTATATAATATTCTTATATTTTACACATACAAACTTTTATCATTTGCTTAGGTGTTATAAATTTTACTTATCCCATTTTTGTTTTTGGCATTACCTTGTCGTAAAATGCTCTCATATATTTTGTATGTAGTTTCGCAATCTACATCAAAAGTAGGATGCTTTACTGCTCCGTCCAAGCTTTGACTTCTATTACGGAAGTCTTCCTCGCGTTTTTTTGGACTTTCTTGACATTCACTTTGTCTTCTTATATGTCCAAGTCTTTTGCCCAAATGTTTTATCATTTCTTGAATACTGTGATGATTATGATGATGTTGTTGTTGTTGTTGTTGTTTCTCGTGATCAATATTTGTTGGACTCGATGAAAATGGTAATGTTGTGTCACTTGAATTATTTTTTTGACAAGTTTGATAATAACGATGGCCAGAATGATAATTATAAAGATGATTATCAAAACCAGAAGGAGGACAGTATAATGAGCAATTATTACGATTTATACCGCGTGTTGTTTCATAAGAAATTATAGGTCCATAAAAATATGTTGAGCTTACAGAACCACGTGAAGTTTGTCTTTCGTGAAGACAAAATTTATCATTTGGAAGTTGTATTTTTTGATGATTTAACATTTCTTGAATTAATTTTTTATCTTGATATTTTGAATATGATGTGGTAGGCAATGGTGATATTTTAGGAAGATTTTTCGAAGTATGAGAACATTTATCGCTGTTTTGTAATGTGAGACCGTGTTGAGCAAAAAGATGGTTAATACCGTGCATTTTTTTAATTGTTTCGTATCGTTCATTTCTATACACAACATATAAATAGGTACGTAATATGTAAAATATCAATTGTCTCTATTTTTTTTGTAAACATCTTTTCCAATGAACTTTTCTCCATTTTGATATTAGATAAAATTATCGTTGATATTTATTCTGAATTCACATACAGTAGATTGAAAAAGATTCTGAAAAAAATTATGACAATCTATTCATATTATTTTTTTTTACAACTTTAATTCTAATTTTCTTTTAGTCCAAAAAGTCAATTTTTGAAATTCGCAGTTTCTTAAAAGTTAACAATCATTTTAGAAAATAGTTATTTACTCGCGTAAATTATTGTCAGTCTGCATTTGTTATTTGTGTATTTCACATTGTCAATTTTAGGTGACAAATGTCTTAAAAGTCGCTCGAGACCCTGAGAGATACAAAATAGCGCATGTATACACTTGACTAAAAATATTGTATTTTCTAAATGTATGACACTTTTTTGTTTAAAGAAAATCTTTTTAAAAAATTCCACTACACGATTCTTTATGACATTAATAATTAAAAACTTATTTTCTTCTAAAATTTATTAAAATCTAAGTTTGCGAGTAAATGGCTATTGACTAAATAAAATATAGAAAACAAGCAAATTTCTTAAAGAATCGAAAAAAAAAAAAAAAAACTATGAATAATAGAGATTTTTCACTGGAAAAATCGAATAATCTCCGGCTACATCGAGAACAGTGGTAACACTGGTTAACTTATTTGTGATTAATGACAAAAGAGGCGTAGATTCATCTTTGTAATATTACTCCTGATTAATGTTAAAATAATTCACATTATTATTATTTCTGAGCGAGTAAAAAGAATATTAGAAATATGTTTCCTTTTAAAAAATCAAATTATCTAATTTAAATTTAACTATTTTGTTTAACAAATATAAAATATCTCTGATATAAAAAAAGACAACTCCTTTGATCTTATATTTTTTGGACTCATAGTTTTTAACCAAGTTTTGTCTTAATGTATCTTGTAACTCATTTTTACTATGAGCACCTGTTTTAATGCTTTTTTTTAAATGACTGTAATTAAAAACACTCACCAATAACAAGTAAAATATTCCAATTAAATACCCATAATTATATGTTTATATATTTTTCCGAGCTCTTTTTAAACTTCTTTATCACTTGTGTATCAAGAACACTTTTACGTCATGATGAACTTATACGAATATAATATACTGATGAAAATTAATATTCACACAACTTTCATTACAATTCCTTGAGATATAATGTAGAATTATAGATGTTATTCATAAAAGTGTATTGTAGTAACTACGTGCAATGCGTCACATAATAACTGTATATAATGCTGTACAGTGGGTGTTTGACAATAAAGGTACTTCTACAATAAGTGTCAATACAAGTGACAGTGCCAATTCCATGCGAAAAATCATGGAATTGTCATTTATTGTAGAAGAACCTTGAGAAACTAAAGTTCCTTAAGGGCTAGCGCACAATAACTTCGCGAAGGTAGTTTCTGAACACAAAGCATGAGATAGAAAAGGAAAGAGATACAGTTGTGTCCTTTTCTATCTTATCTATAAACGTCAGGGCTAGGTAGCTTGAAGAAGTTGAACCCTTTTTCTAATCTAATCTTAAGGCTGCTATCACAACCTTTCTTGAATATTTTCATCTTTCTCAGTTACATGATTTGGATATTAGTCTGTCTTTACAATTTTTCTCGGACAATATTAATAAGAATTTATAAATAATTCTTGCAGCTTATAATTAAATATAATACCTAAATATTTAACGATAATATTTACACAAGTGGCTTAGAAGGAAAGCAGCACAAGTCGCATTGACTTTTTTTTATATATTAATAAAATATTAACACAAAATTTAAATATTTAGTTTTAATTAATAATCTTCGAATATATCAAGAATCAGGATTTTAGTTTTATTCTTTTTGACAGACAATTTGATAAAATGTCTATAATATAATATTTAAAGCTTTTTTACAGCTGTCAATTTTTTGGAGTAGTTTTGCATTAAGGGGAGTCACCACCTTTATTTTGAGTCCTTTAAATTTTAATGATCGCAAGAAGTTATATTTTTTTTCTTACATGATTTGGGTCCTAAAAACATACAGGATGGTAAAAAAAATGAAATTTTAATTTTTGACCACTAGAAATTAAAGTCTTAAAAAAATTAATATTTTAAATATCTATCTTCTTTTACAATTTTGACTATTTTTCATCGAGAATTTTTTTCCACACTTTTTTAATGATTCTTAAGAATCTCTCGCATAGATTTTGAAAAATATTAATTTTTCAAAAAATAAAAATTCTGAAATGGTCAAAAATTAAAATTTTCTTTTTTTGACCACCTTATACATATGATTTTAGAACCGAAATGATGCAAGAAAAAAAAATAACTTTCTGCGATCATTAAAATTTAAAGGACTCAAAATAAAGATGGTGACTCAGATTAATGTAAAATTATAAAAATTTCCACGTTTTTCCTCATTGTTTTATAAAAATAATTTTTATAAAAATAGTAAATAATTGAAAAACTTACTATGTGCCGCTAGATGTGACTGATGTTGAGCTGCTGTTCTCTGAAAATAAAATAAATTTTTATTAAACAATTGAATAATACTTAAGAATACATTGAAGATAATTTTTATTTAAATTTCGAGTTTGTTGAATTGTATAAAAAAATTTGAAACTTCTTATGTTGAGTGTTTATTTGGATACAATTTCCGCGACTCATTTTTATGCATTGATATCCTATGAATCATTCATGATATAGGAATAAGATCGTAGTAAACTAAGTATTGTTTCAGGTCTTGGTCTTTTTCTTGCAAAATCTGCAAGAACAAGACAAGACTGCAAAATTGAAACCAATTTTTGCTCATAATTTCAAAGAATTAAATTAAATTAAATTAAATTTACTTTAATTTAAATTTTCTTACTGGGATTTTTTTTTAAATACGAAAACAATATGAATAAAATTTATAATTTGAAATTTGCTTTATATAATTTGAAAGCTGAAGATAAATATATACATTTTGCAGAATGTGTCGTATACCGGTAGCTTCTAAACTCTTGGAATCAAGTGATCGACTTCTAGGTTTTGGTGCAAAATAGTCATAATCCTTTTTTCCATTTTTTATCCATCGAAAGTAGGAAGACATAGTCTAAAGTTGTTTGTTCTTTCTTAATAAAATTTAAAAAATTATTTCTTTAAAGAACTAATATTTTCTTCAAAATTTATTGGTATCTATAAATACATATCAAATGCTCATGTTTTTGTTCGTCAATATTTTGTTAACTACTAGAATGACATTTAATGACTTTTCATATGCATATGCGTTATACATCGTAAAAAGCAGTAGATCAACTTTCCAATGATTATTGCGATGCCGGTAAATCGACATATATTGTGATACATGTAAAAAATTTTCGATATTTTGGTATTACAATTCTCGAGAAAGAAAAAAGAATCTTTAAACATGCAGGAGAAGTATGATCTAGTTGATTATGCTCGCATTTTATAAATCCGTCTCGTTTATTATAATAAATATCCAAATTAAAAATAATACTTGATTTGTAAAAATGAAATAAAAATAATTGTCGAAAAAAATTATTGTTCAGAACAGAAATGGAATAATTTTACGCTAATCGACGTTTTCACTTATTTTACAGAAAAAGACCTTTGACGCTTAGGTAAAAGTCAAGGCTAAATATATCCATAACAAACAGCACGTTGGTTAAAAATTTCATTATTGAAAATTTGGCCTTTTATAACATGCTTAAAAAATTATATTTGTTTCATAGCTAAATAAATAATCATTTAACTTTTAAGAAAAATATATTTTTATTTAATTTAAATAATTTGAATATAAATTGTAACACATGAAATTTAACGTATCCTTTAGTTTCTGAAACTGTTTTTAAAATTGATAAAGATATAATAATTTAATAAAATTTGCACTATTTTTATTTTAAACATTGCCTTTGATTCTTAAATGAATTTAAATTTTAATTTACTTTTCTCGAATTACGATTTTAAAAAAGAAAAAGAATGCCTGAGAAATTGTAATTATTTAATAGTTACAATTTTATTAAGTCATATTTCTCATCATGGGACCAAAAAGAAAACTTTTGTCTTGAATTAACATAATCTACTAACAGAAACCAGACATTTCATGTGATACAATCTAATATATGATAAGTATATTATTTCAATATAATTCCCTACTATCTGAAACAATAATTATTATTTTCAATATATTCTATTTTCTATTAAAAAAAGAGAAAAAAAGATAATTCTACAATAATACAAAACTTTTTTTTATGCACTTGATTACATATGCATACACATATGGAGTTAATCGTACATTGTAAATAACTATGTACTATATATACATATTCGTAAAGAAATAAGTTTTTTTCTTTTTTTTTTTTTTGAAAACTTCGAAAAGTAAAATAATTTTTTTTTACAATTAAATCACAAAACAAATAACCGATAAACTCTACATTTCAAGTGAATTATTAAAATAATTGAAAAACTACAAAATAGAAAAAATGAGATAAAATGTGAACTGAAAAAAAACCCGAGTTTTAGATAAATAAAATCCTCGAGACTGTAAGTTCAACGAATAACTGAATTGAAAGCGCACTACTCGTATTTCTCCCCCTCTTTGACACTTGTAAGCCTCCTTCTCCTTTTATTCTAACTTTTATTGCTACACTTACACGGCAACAATACATACATAGATATGTGAGTCGTTTATGACGATAACACCCATCTGCAATTTTACTTTTCTCACTCTACGTATTTCAATATCTCAGGGTCACTTGCTTTAACATTGTTGCGTTAAATGGATGTGAAAAAAAAGAAATGACGAAAAAAATAATATTTATTTTACTAATCTTATAAAAAAAATTAATAATAGATCATATCAAAATTAGTTTTAATATTAGTTTATTCAAAGTAGGAGCATAATAGCTTCTTGACAAAAAAGAAGAGAATTTTTAAAAAAAACTTTGCGATTTTTAAATAAAATTAGAGATTACTTTTTTTTAAATATTTACATTTTGAGACACGAATCGAGGAACAGATTGTACTCGCAATCTAATAACTATTTTTCATCAGCTGTATTTTTCATCTCCATGAAAAGCAGATTTCTTTATACTTGTATTTACATATTTTAAATTGGGTTACAGTTCAAGAATTTATTCAAAAAGTAGTCTAAATATATAAATAAAATTTAAATTCCATTTTAAATTAGAGTTGAAAAGAAAATTAATTTTGAATTCGATTTTCGTAGAAGATTTAAAAAAAAGTAATAAAATTAATTTACTTACTGCTTTCCTTTTATCTTCTGCACTAAGAGCACTATGACTACGATGCCTAATTAGGTCCATGACTTTACTAACAGGATTTCTGCTACTTTCAGATCCAGCTCGAGGTCTTGAATTGTGATCTTTATTTTCCTTGTGATCCTTATGATCCTTTTCAGTATTGATATCCACAGAAGAACTTCCAAGTGCACTTCTATATAGTGAATGCTAAATAAATTGAAAATATTTTAAGTCGTTTTCATAAAAAATTAATATATCGTTTTTAATATTTTTTTATTTATAACAAATTTTATCAAAAATTTATCTTAATTTCTCTTTATAAGAGAATATATTCTAGCTAGTAATTCAGTATTATTTTAAAAGACAAACGTACCTGCATAACATTTTTCATATTAGCTATAATACTGGGTTTTCTTGTTTTACTAGCATCTGATTTACTTCTTGGTCGGAAAGCATCAAAAAGTGCAGATTTCCGCGTTGGACTAGCAGTTTCGTCACTTCCACTTCTTCTACGTTCTGCACTATTGCTGCGACTAGTTGATCCCGATCGAGTTCCAATAAATTTTTTCGATCCTTTACTAGAATTTAGAGAATTCGATGTCGATTCTAATTGTTGTGGTAATGGTGTTGATTTTCCCGAATTAGGAGCACTGCCAGACGCTGGTTTCCTTATGTTTCGTGAATGAGAACTCCAAGTTCCTATTATTATTTATAACATAAAAAAAATAATTTTTCTTTCACTTCTGTGTTTATGTATGTTTCACGTAAAGAAACAAATAATTTAACTCCATTTCATTTAATATCGATGAATTTTCAATAAATGAAATTTTTTTCTAGTTTACCTGCTCGTGGCCTATGATTCTGATCTTGGGAAAATTGATTTGTATTATCGGTATCCTCAGTTACAATTGTAGGCAAAGGCTGAGAACCAAGCTCCTAAAATAATCATCGTAAAGAAAGATTAAAAATATAAATATAATTAATTTAATTTTACAATTCCGATTATTAAATTTCAACTTGGTTTTTTTATTCAATTAATCAAATTCAAATTTGTGAACAAAATTCAAGGTTTTTTTTCGATTTTAAAAAAAATTTCAAGGTTTTTCAAATTATGATTTTATCACATAATTTTAAATAAGTATTAAAACGTAGCTTATTTAAAATGTAAAACAATAATGTAGTACTAAGGAAAATATATATTCTTCAATTCTAGTATTAAAACGATAATTTTAATATCGTTTCAAAGTTATAAAATGTTTTTTTTAAATGTCTATTTTTATACTGTAAAAATTGCGTTAAAAAACTTAGGAACTTAAAATAGCAAAAAAAAAATTATGGCCTACATAACAATAGACGTAAAAGATAATTAAAATTTTTTTAAAAGTTTTGAGAAATTCAACTATTGACAAAAATTTTAACAGAAATACTTTTGTTTCTATTTTTAAAAAAATTAACATTTGTGCTGTATTGTTCCTGGTAAATTAATTCTTGAAAAAATCAAAATTTCGAAAGCAAATATTAAAAAAGATTTTAGAGATTACAAATTATGAAAAATATGTTATATAATAAATTTTTGGAAAAATGTTATATAGCAAAATTATGTAGCACAATTTTTACTTTATCAAAATTCTAATTTGAAAATGTTGTAGGTTAAAAATTAGTCCTACCTGCTTTTAAATCAGAAATTATTATTTTGTGAAATATTAATATTTGAGAAAATTTTTTAGAGAACTTTTAGAGCTTTTCTAGTACTGTTTAAAATTTTTAATTTTTAGAATTCATATTTTTTAAATCAATCAGTTGAAATTGAATTTGTTTTCACAAATTTTTAATAAAATTTTCAAGACACGTTTTACTTTGAAGTAGACCAAAAATTTAGGATAATTCATCGCAAATTTCAATTTAAAAGAAAATAAAAATGCGAATTTTTAAAAAAATTTGAATTAAAAATTCAAGGTAAATTCACGATTATTTCAAAGCGTTACTAAATCCCGGTTTTCAAGGTTTGATGGCCTAATTATTTTTTTCATTTATTGTTAGTCAAACTGCTATTGTATACTGCAAAATAAATTTCTTATACCTTATATTTTCCACTATATTCCCAACAACGATCTAAATAAGGCACTAAAGAATATTTTCTACTTTTTCCACCATTTGTCTGATCAAAATATAATAGTGAATATTTTCTAGTTTTCTTAGTCTCTAACGACATAATTAGAAATAAATTAAATTAAAAATAAAAGCAATAACTTAAAAACACTCAGTTGAAACAATTAAAATTATTTACAGAATGACTCGAATTTGTCATCCATTAACAGAATCATAGCGGTCTGATATAATTTTTTTTTTCTGAAGTATATCGCGATATCCCCGATAAGTTATATTCAATCAATAAATGCAATCTGATTTATAATATATAACATTAACCTTGAGCTTTCAGAAATGTCATTAACGGTAAAAGAAATAATTTAAAAAAATTGCTTCTTCTAATTTTTTTAAATTATGAATTGAGAATAAATATAATTTACAATAGTCTATTTCTTTTTGTAATAAATAAAACATATCTTACTTTTCGTCTTTTATCTTGGCCTAAATCAATTCTCCGCACCCAAACTTCTTCCGTTGAATCATAATCAAGAGTACTTGAACTACTGGCTTGACTTTTCATTTCAATTAAACTTGAATCGAAAAATCGTTTATCAAGATGAGGACTTGGTAATGGACTTGTTTTTAAAAATGTCATACTACTTGAATATGTTGGTGGATCAGTTGCAGGAAATGTCATTCCAGGACCAGTGGTATGTCTTCGACGTAATGGTGGTTTTGTAGCCGTTGGCGATGTTACTGTTGATGTTGTAAATCTCGAAGAAGTAGGCAATGTTTTTGGTTCTGATGTACTTGATGTCGTTTGATTTGATTTTTGATCAATTTTTTCTGAACTAGAATTTTCTGAAGATAAAGGACTCGCAGTTTTCGAAGGAATATTTTCCGATGTAGACTCCTGTGACTCTTGAGAACTCAATAATTCCTCTTTACTTTGTTTTAAATTTACCTCTTTTTCTTCTGGACATTCTAAATTCTTTCCTGTAAAAAAAGAAACGAATTTTAAACATTTGAGCAAAATATATATTTATTTTTTAATTTGTTTACCTTCTTCAGTTTCATATTCATCTTCCTCGCGACACTCTGACAATCTTCTTCCCCATGGATATGGACTGTGTGTTTGATTTCTCGATGGCAGCCGATTAACGTGTGATAAAAAATAATGATGAAAAAAACTATCGACACCATCAGAATCTTCGCCTGATGATTGAAGCATATCTTTTAATGCAGTCAAGGATGTGATAGTATTATAATTAATTGCCGATACTAAATCATCTTCAATATCACTGTCGTCAGTAGTATCGTCATTTTTTGTTGTACTACTTTGTTCATCATTCTTCAATTTCTCAGAGGTTTGTAATACTTCCACGGTTTTATTTGTTGGATCAGTTTTATCATTTGAACTTGTTTCTGAATCTTCATCAGAAGAATTAACAGTTGATGTGGATGATAAAGATTCTTCAACCTTACTTTCAATATAATGCATTTCATCTTCATCTGAACATCTTTCTTCGTCTCCCTCAGGATCATCATCTTGTGACACCTCTGGTTCATCTTTTATATCTTCCACAATCATTGTAGCTGTATTAATAGTTCCACTATATGAATGTTTTATATTTTCTGAATTTTCCTCCTCTAAATTGGTCTGTGAATTATTTTTATCAAACGTTTCGATACCAAATTGTTGACTGTTTTTATCATCATATTCATCAGATTCATTTTGTTTTTCTTCACTTGAACTCTCCATTTACACTTCTAAAAATTACTTTTAAATATCATTAACGAAGCTGAAGTACGCAACGTTTATGATAAACGATTTTTAAAGAAATAATTTTTTAAAATGAAAAATTCTATAAATTTCGCCGAAAAAATATTTCTTGTAGTTTTCATTAATCAACAAATTATAAAAAAATATTTTTTTAAAAATCGTTTATCATAAACGTTGCGTACTTCAGCTTCGTATATTATTATAAAATGTTATTTTAATAATGTACTTTCTACAATTTATCTATATATTTATTAAAATTATTTCTTACCAAATTTTTCGACAGTATAATTAACTATTTGTTTTGTGTTTACAACACACGTCGTTTTTTCCTTGCATCATAAGATCGAAATACAGATAGGCTTCGAAAATTTGAAACTGTTAAACTATTTACATCCATAGCTATTTTCCTATTTACTTACGGCCAAGCTAAAAATAATAAATAAAAAGTCTATGATAAAAATAAATTTCTTATCTATTCAGAAAATTCCTTCCTAAAAATGTGCTTTTACCATTTAATTGGAGGGGTTAAAAAAATTTTAAATATACTGAACAAAAACCTTAAGAAAACTTATCGGGAAAATATAAGTAAAATTTTGTTTTCCTCGAATATTACGATTACTTAGCCTATAGGAAAATATAAGTTTTTTTCATTCAATTTCAATAGAGGAAAAAAATGTCTCACTTACAATAAAAAATTCAATTATGATTCCTTGTTAATAATACAGTCAAGACTTGTGGACCATGTGAGGAGAACGACACTAAAAATTAGTAAAATGCATTATATTGCAAATATTTATAATCTTATTAAAATTGAAAAAAGATGGAACTTAACAACACACACACATATGTATTTATGCATACATATATATACATATATTATATATACTACAAATTAAACTAGTTTTTTTTAATCTAGTAACTGTTCTACTATTTCGTCTTTTAAGAAAAATAAAAGAGGAAATGAATATTCGATTTTTGTTAAAAACTTTATAAACACAAATTTATAATAAAAACCAAATTAAACACATACGATTATTGAAAATTTAGTAAAGAATTACGCATAACTTGGCATAACTTCCATATTTACTACTGTAAAATACAACATTATACGTAAAAATGTAGCCATCCCATCAGCGATGGGCAGTGACTATTTGACAAACTTGGACATTCTACAATAGACGTTTGAAACATTTGGGACGTTTCACTTTTTATACAGTGTGAAAGCACCCTTAAGTGGTTATTTTCAATAAAACTCGAACACTCTTTGTTCTTATATATCTCTGGTTGAAAATTATTGGGATGGTAGCTCTATTTTATCAATTTGATGATGACAGTAGTCCATACATCATGATTTGATGTGTTAAGTTGTTATAAACAGTACTTGATTCACAGAATTCTTTACAATCAATGATGGAGAAATTATTTGTTGATATAATGTGTTACATGTGAGATCATGTGTGCTATAGGATGCAATAAAGATTCGTAAAAATCTACTATGCTTTAGGCCTTTCAATAAATGCTTGTGTTTAGCTTTGATTTTAATGTTTAAAAAAAATTATGAAGGAGCCATGAAAATAGTAATTTAAAAAATATTTGTTTAATTTTAAAAATAGTTTATGGTGCTGAATATATCAAAGAAAATGTTGGATGTGCAAAATTTTAATGAAAAAATAAGAGATCGTGATTTTTGTTAGAGCTTAAGGCGTCAAGGGGTTGACAGATTCCAACGGTTTTGAACACATTACTTACTTACATCTAAAGTGTACAGTGCGTCACCGCCCATATGCGATGTCTTCCGTCCGTAAAAACGAATGAATAATCATGTATTGTCAAGACAAGAGCTCAGTGGCCTCTAAGAGTAAAGAGGGTGAGTTTCTTTTCATTTATTTGTTTTCTCCTTCACGCATTTAAGCTTTATTGTTTCATAAATAATTCTATTGTACATATAATTATTTAATTAAAAAGAAATTAATTTTTTTTATCCTTATTCTATCAAGTTTTCAATTGTATTTTCTACTTTTGTAGTTTACCGAAGTTATTGTTATAAATTCAATAATTAAAATTAAAGTAAACATAATTTAATTCTTTACACCCTTATTTGTAATGTTTCATTTTGAATTTTGTATTGGTAGTAAGGAATATTTTTTGTGTCTAAAATAATGCAAAAAAAAAAAAAGAAATCCTTTTTTCAAATGACATAAAAATGTCAAACAAATTGAACTAAATTTGTGGAGTTAAAATTTACTTTTACACGGCATATTTTTACAATTAGAAAATCTTGTGAAATAAAAGAAAATATCTATTATTTTACTGTATAAAAATTAAATGCAAATTGTTATTGTGTATAAGAATTTAACTTCATTGGAGAAAGTATAACGTTTTTGAGGTCGCTGAATGCGAATCTGGTCAATATTTAAAAATTCAAAATTTAAATAAAAGTACTTTAAATATTCTTATAAAATTAATTAATCATCTGCTATTGCAAAGGCAGTTTTTCTTTTTTTCTCTTATGAGAATTATAAAATTTTCTGAGAAATTATTTGAAAAATAAAAGATTATTATTAATTTACGTTGACGGAAATATTTGTCCCATTCTGTAAATATTCATAATTAAGAGTTAAAGTAAAATTTAATTTTTCAAAATTTTTCTAAAAGCTGATAAATATTTGACTTTTCAAGGAAAATCGAACATTCTAAACTGACAAGTTTGTAGATATAAAATTTATAAAGTATATCATTTGCCCTGTAATTTTGCTGATTTTACAAAATTTGATTGACATTTTTCCTATTAGCATTTTTTATAAAACAGAAAATTCGACAAAAAAATAGACTTGAAAAGAATATTGGAAGTGCAAGTTACTCTAAGCTCAGCGTTACTTTTAGTACGATTGCGCAGCTCTCATTTTGGGCGACAAAGGCGACCCTTTTTAGTTGAAAAAGGCGCCCCATATTGGTGGTGAACTGTCAATGCCATGTAGCTCAATCAAAAAAGGGGCGCCTTTTTCGCCCCCTTCCCAAAGTGAGAGAATTATGTTGCCCAAGACCCTACTAATGCCGTCTAGTTAAAGAGTAAATTGTGCTCCCTATATTTATTTCATGTACATTCTTACCTCTTATTATTAATAGGTTCATTTTTGCTTCTACTTTTTCAAAAGGTACGTTTTTGATTTTTTTTTGTTTAATTAATAATCATATAAAGTGAAAAATAATAAAATATAAATATAAAATAATAAATAATAAAATAAAAATAAATATATAATTGTTCTCAAATGATATTAATATTTAATTAAACGAGTGTGAAAAAATGATTAAATTTAATTTTTTTAATTGTTAATAGGCGCTGTCACTATGCGAGATAAAAAAGGTGGTGCTCTTAGTAGGGTACAAAAATTGAAAAAACGTCTCAGTCACAGTTTTGGAAGATTATGTGAGGAAAATTTCTAAAATTGTTTATATTAAATAAAAATGTTTTTCAGATAAACAAAAATTTTATTTAATTACAGCTATATCGAAAGAGGAAGCTGATGATGTTACAAATCGAAGTCAGTTACCTTTTAATGGATATTCTGAAGAATTCCTAGATCGATTGGAACCAAATGGAAACATACCATCTGATAAAGGTCATAGATATGGTAATATTATTTCCATTTTTTCTTTTTTTTTTTTCCTCTAATTCAACGCAAGATTTTTGTTTTTCTTTTTTTGTTAAGATTTTTGTTCATCCGCAGAATGGACTGGTGTTGGTGATCATGACAGAGTACATAGACAACTTTCAGTGTCGAGTGACTCAAAATTATTAGACGATGATATACGAGAGGAAGCAAAAGTTATATTACGACCACGTCGACCACCTCGTCCAAAATCGGAAGTATTTCTTGGTCCTGATCCACCGATGAGAAGAACGAAAAGATTTTCTGCATTTGGAGTAAGTAGATTCTTTTAACAATAAAAACAAGTTGTTTATTTTTTCACCATTTAGCTTTCTCATCATGATAAATACTTATATTATTAGTTTTAAAAAAATTCAATATTTCAATTTTTTGTTAAAAATAAAAATAGCGATTAAGTTTATAAATATTGGTAAAATGAAAACTTTATATATATATCAATCGATTTTTTTAATGCCAGGAATACAATTTTGATAAAAATTAATTAAAATTTCTATATAGAAAAAAGTTATTTCAAAAAATACAAAAAACGATTTTTTTTCAAAAATTCATAAACATGATTTAATCTATAAATTTCAGTAAAATATGAACTTTATATAGGTTAATCGATTCGTTTTAATGCATGTTTTTTTAACAAACAAAATTAAATTTACAATGAAAAAAATTTATTGAAAAAAAAATTTTTTTTCAATATATACACACACATACATCTGGACATTTACTTAGAACTTCATATACAGGCCTCGGATTATATGACTTTTGCGACTTTTTTTTACATTTTTAAACAAAGTACTTTTTTTTGTATACAATACAGATTTTCTTCAGATATTTTTTATTTCAATTATTTAACTAATTTTTAACTAAAATTGTTCTCTAAATTAATTATTTTCAATAATTTTTTTGATATTCCTCACAAATTCAATTATTTTAAACTATTTTTCAATTTAAAAATTTTATAAAAATTTAATAATTATTTAAAATTAAAAAAAAATCATCAAATAAAAGTATCAAAAATTTCTATTCAAAATCACTTGAAATTGAATTATTTTCAAAAATTTTAATTTAAAACCTTTCAAAATTTAATTAGGGTTAGTTGGGGTAAATGGGGACAAGAGGTTTTGGATCTTAATTTACAGTTTTAAAATGAAGTTCAACGTCAATATTTTATCCTCAGATCACCTGCAAGAGGTTTTGAGTATTGTCAAGCTTTTATCTTGAGAATTGGCAGCAAGATAAAAAAAATTTATCGCTCAATGCATAAAAACTTGAAAATCAATGTCAAACTGTTTCAGTATTTTGTCTCGCATTTCAAAGAAAACAGACTTAAAAATCATACCAAATTTTTTTCTTATTCCTTATGACTCCTTTAACAGAAATTCACTTGAATTTTTGATTTTTGTCAATTTGGTTAATAATGACAAGCTGTCCCCATTTACCCTGAGTTTTCAAATTTTTGGGATAAATGGGGACAGCTTGACATTATTAACCAAATTGACAAAAATCAAAAATTCAAGTGAATTTCTGTTATGGGAGTCATAAGGAATAAGAAAAAAATTTGGTATGATTTTAAGGTCTGCTTTTTCAAATGTGAAACAAAATATTGAAATAAAAAAAAATAAAAAAAATTTTAATTGTACTACAAATTTTTTTTTCAAGTTTTTTCATCCCTTAATACAGTAATATACTTAAGGAAACATTTGTCTTAAAACAATCTTAAATTTTATGAAATTTTCTAAATTTTGGGGTAAATGGGGACAGTCAGTTTCATGCGTTTAAAGCTTATCTAAATTTTTTTCTGCTCCATAAAATTAATCCTGGGAACGTAAATAACAACTTAAAAGAAAATAAACCCACAAATATTACCCTTTAAAGGAAGAAACTTACGTAATTTGTGAAAAATAGCGATTTTGTCCCCATTTACCCCAACTGACCCTATTTCTAAAAAAAATTCCATCTAGGGTAAATATACTAATTACGGTGCGATTCGAGCCAAAACACCTTTCAAATAGAAAATTCGACATTTCTATTGTCTAAAGTCAATTTAAGACTTATTAAACTAAAAGCTTATGTTAATATGAGAAATTAAAACTAATATCGTAATCTTCTATTACGGCGCGTTTGTATCAGTTTCGGTGTATCAATTACGGTGACCAAAATTACGTGTATTTTGAAGACACTTTGCCCGCCGTGATTGAAGCCAATGGAAATCTTAAACATGTTTCATTTACGGCGAGGGAAGAAATTTGATTTCAAATAATTAAATTAATAATTGTTTAAATGTGCATCTTTATTAGTAATTGTATCAAAAAAAGATTAAAATAATTTTTTTTTAATCATTTTGCAACAGTTACATTAAATATAATAGTAATAGTTATTTTTTATGAACGCACCGTAATTAGTGCACTTACCCTAATTTATTGAAAAATATTTTTAAAATATTTTACAGAAATTTCAATTCTGTAAAATTTAATTATTGTCTGAAATTTAACAAAATCTTTTGAAATTCAATTATTTCTTTAAAAATTCAATTATTTAAAAAAATTTCAAATAAAAACTCTAAAATTGAATTGTTGTCAGAAATTAAAAAAAAAACTACAGTAATTTAAATTTTGCAGAAAATTTATTTAAAATTAAAATCCTTTGCAATTTAATTATTTAAAAACAAAGAATTTAAAAATCTGTAAAACTTAATTACTGTCCGAAATTTGTTTGATCATTAAAACTAAAAACTATGACAAAACTTTTAATTCGAATAAATTGCTTAAATACGACTTGAAAAATTTTTTAAAATTGAACTTTAAGAATATTTTTTGGAAATTTATTTTACTTAATTAAAATTTTGAAAATTGGTCTTGGTTCGATTCTGAAATAGAAATAAATTTTCTTGGTAATATTGTTATTAAGAAATTAATATAATGAATTTAATATCTAGTAACATCAGTTATTTAAAGTAAAATATTTGTTAACTAATTAAATTTAATTAAAATAAGAAAAATCGATTAAAACGACTTTTTTTGCGCCTTAAAGTCGATCCGAGGTCTGCATATATATTAATTCTAGATGAAAATGAGTCCATATAACCTTCTTTTGAAAAATTGAAAATCGTCACGAAAACTTCATCATGAGGAAGCAAAATATTAGTTGATATCTATTATTAAGAGGAAATTATTCTTTTAGGGTGATTCGCCATTTGGAAAATCGGAAGCATACATCAAATTAGAACAGCTTGGCGAAGGATCATACGCAACTGTATTCAAGGGTTTCAGTCATCTTACAAATCAAGTTGTTGCTCTTAAAGAAATTAGATTACAAGAAGAAGAAGGTGCTCCATTTACTGCCATTAGAGAGGCGAGTCTATTAAAAGAATTAAAACATAATAATATAGTAACACTACACGATATAATACATACGCGAGAGACGCTTACATTTGTTTTTGAATATGTTCACACTGATTTGTCCCAATATATGGAGAGGTATGGAAGTGGAGGTGGATTAGATCCACGAAATGTCAAGTTATTCCTATTTCAACTATTGCGAGGTTTAGCTTATTGTCATCGAAGGTGAGAAATTAATTCTTGAAATTTAAACTTATTTTAAATATTTTATTCTTTATTTATATTACCTTTTTTTCAGGCGTGTATTACATCGTGATGTTAAGCCACAAAATTTGTTAATTAGTGAAATAGGAGAACTAAAATTAGCTGATTTTGGATTGGCGAGGGCAAAATCTGTTCCTTCGCATACGTATTCACATGAAGTGGTAACATTGTGGTATAGACCACCGGATGTACTTTTAGGATCAACTGAATATTCAACGTCACTTGATATGTGGGGTGTGGGTTGTATATTTGTTGAAATGTTGACGGGAATTCCAACATTTCCTGGTGTTCGCTGTCCATACGATCAACTAGATAAAATATTCAAAATTTTAGGAACTCCAACTGAAGATACATGGCCAGGTGTAACACATCTGAAGGGTTATAAACCTAATAGATTAGTATTTTATCCAATACGAAAATTAGGTCTTTCCTTTCCTAGACTGTATGATGTAATTGAAGGCGATAATATGGCATCATTGTTACTTCAATTAAATCCAGATCAACGAATTGGCGCAGAAGATGCACTACGTCATCCATATTTTGACTCTCTTCCTAGAAAACTATACGAATTGCCAGATGGTAAGTGATTTTGCTTCCTCTTTTTTTTTATTTATGATAAAATATATTTATTTAATTAATTAATTGCAGAAGTATCGATATTTAGCGTTGAAGGATGCCATCTATACACAGAAACACGACAATCGTATTCTGATCCACGGCACACATCTCTTAAAACTTGAGGTTTGAAATACATAAGTATAGTAAGAAATAATTTATCTGCTCAGTGACAGAAAAATTTTTTCATTAGGAAACAGATGAAAAAGAAAGTTGTAAAACAAAGACTTAATTACAACCACTGCGCCTTGACGAACCTATCATCATACACTTTTCAATCTAAACAAATTTTGTTATAAAATTATAAATTAAAATCTAATTTTAAGTCATACTTTTAAAAAGTTTCGAAAAAAAAATTAGTGAATGATTTTTATTTATAACAAAACTTAGAGTAAATTTTAAAAAAATCTGCGGTTATTTCATCCAAATATTAGTTTTAGATCCATAAGAATCAAAAATATTATGTAGAAAAAAAAACATCGTACCCTAGTTTTTAGAGACTCGTCAATATTGAATCTATTGATAATTATAGACATCAAGGCAATTGAATTGTTAGTAGAAAAAAAGAACATTTCGCTTTTAGAATTTTAAAGAATTTTTAAATGAAAAGCTAACAAATTTTTTTTTACAAAATGTTAGAACAATATTTATTGAAAATTTGTAATAATGTTTTTGACTTTTTTTTCGTTGAAAAAAAAGAGTCAAAAACTAATAATAATTTTTGAATATACATATTTTCTTCATTTGTTAAAAGTGCACATTTCATATTGTATTTATAAAAAATAATTTACTGTGGATAAAAGTTAATGCTCAAGAATCCCTTATCAAGTGCTCAACACTGTTGATAATCCCTATAAAAAGTAAATTAAATAAAAAAAAATACAATCTTTTTTCCAGTGAAAGAGAGAGTGAGAGAGAGAAAATACAAAAAAAAATATTGTGAATGTAAACATTAACATTTCTTTTTTTAGTTATTTGGTTAAATATTATGTTTACTTACTGCTTTAAATGCAGTTATTAATTATTATATATAAAAAAATAATCTTATTTATGTAATAGTTGCAATTCTTTTACGTTTTTTCATAGAAAATGATTTTTCAAATATCATATTAAGCAAAATTAAAGCTATTATGGCATGGATTTTAAATAGAAAAATTTTTTACAATTTTGCATTTTCACGACATAAATAAAAATGCCAAATAATTGATTAGTATGTAATCAATTCATAAATAAAAGAAAGATAATAAAAAAAACATTTTTTGATTTTTAAGGGTAAAGATATAAATAATTTTGTATTTCCTGGTATCCTTAAGGACTGTGGCAGTGTAAAGGTGTCTCTACAATGGATTTAACGTGAGTTTCAATAATTTAGACAGAGATAGATAATTACATCCCATCCTTATCTAACTCGCGGAAAGAGAAAGGCATAAAGGAGGTTACACATTTACGTTATTTTACCTAAATTTATCAGTAAAAATAAGTAATGCCATCTAATAAGAAATTGTGGTACTAAATTAGTATATCTTCTAACAACATGTTCCATGGCATAAATTTGCCATTGCGGTTCAAGTTACATTCCCAGCGCTGAATAAGACATGTCTAAAAGGCATCTCTGTCGTTTTCTACAAAGACGATTTATAAATATTTAGGAGTAGATGCTTGAGTGATAAAAAAATGGCATCCGCGACAGTGTCGCAAAATGATGTTTTGCACCAATTCCCTGTTAATAAACTGATTCGAGTCGGATACTACGAACTAGAAAAAACAATCGGTAAAGGAAATTTTGCTGTTGTTAAAATGGCTACCCATGTTGTAACAAAATCAAAGGTATGTCTTTGAAATGAAAATTTCTTTTTTAGTTTGTCAACTTTTTAATTTCGTTCCTTAGTACAATATATATGTAGACTTGTAAATATTTGTTTTTACGTCAAGTATTCGAGTTTTTAGATAAATGATAAGTTGTCAGTAATTGTAAAATTATACTATTTAGTGTGTAAATTTTTCATATAACTAATTGTTTCTTGTGTTAAATATAAAATTATTTAATATTTAAAGTACTTTCATTTATTTTCTTTGTTGTTTCACTTTTTTTATAGCTCAGTTCATGTTTTTACTAAATGTCCAACGAATGATTGCTTTGGGAAGATTTTTAATATTTGTTGATTAATAAACACATGATCTAGCTTACGTCACAATTATAATACTAAAAAACTAGCTACTATTTATTCTCTGGACATGAATTATTTTACACTTTTTTATTGAACAAACAACCCACTGTTAATAGTTGATAAATATTTTGTTTTAACTTATTTCACACCTATTAGTGTTATAAAAATAATTAAATTAGTAAATTTTGTATTTATTGACAGTGTACGATAATTCAAATAAGTTTATTTTTTATTTATTTATTATTAAAATCTGCTTATAGGTTGCCATAAAAATAATAGATAAGACGAAATTGAATGAAGAAAATTTAGCAAAAATTTTTCGTGAAGTTCACATAATGAAAAAATTACGACATCCACATATTATTCGACTCTATCAAGTTATGGAAACGGAAAAAATGATTTATTTGGTCACTGAATATGCACCTGGTGGTGAAATATTTGATCATTTGGTTCGTAATGGTAGAATGGTCGAACCTGAAGCAAGACGAATATTTCGTCAAATAGTTTATGCAGTGCGTTATCTCCACCAGCAAAGAGTGGTTCATCGAGATCTTAAGGTAACTGATTTTTAATGTTTCAGTTATAGAAATAAATAATTTAATAAATCATAATTAAATCATTTGTGTTTTTCTTTTAAATTTAATTTTAATAGGCTGAGAATTTACTACTTGATGCAGACAATAATATAAAATTAGCCGATTTTGGATTTAGTAATGAGTACACACCGGGTGTACCATTGAGTACGTGGTGTGGATCACCACCTTATGCTGCACCTGAAATATTTGAAGGTAAACATTATGATGGACCCCGGGCGGATATTTGGGTAAGTACAAAAAATTATTAATTATCAGGGTGTCTAACGGTCAGGGAAAAGTCAGAAAATGTCAGAGAATTTCATTCAAACTCAGGAAAATTTGTATAAATTTATACAAAAATTAAAATTTTTTTATGAATTAAAATAATTTTTTAATCTAACAAGACTTAAATGGTTTTTATCGCCATTTTTACTATCATTAGAAATTAACAGGGTTGCCACAGACCTGGAAAACCTGGAATTGTCACGATACTGAAGTACGCAACGTTTATGATAAACGATTTTTTAAAAATAATTTTTTAGAATGAAAAATTCTATAATTTTTTGCGTGAAAAATATTTCTTTTAGTTTTTATTAATCAACAAATATTATAAAAAATATTTTCGTAGGTATAAATTTAATAACTTTCCGTGTTAAATAAAAATTGATTTCCAATCGTTGATCATAAACGTTGCGTACTTCAGAATCGTGAATTGTCATGAAAATTTTTTTTAGTCATGGAAAACCTGTAAAATTTAGGGAATTTTATGAAATATCGTTTTGAAAATTGTACTTTCTGTATTTGAATGAAGAAAATCTCAAGTTTACAAGTTGAAATTACAACTTTTCTGTTTTAAATTTAGTGCTTAAAGTTGAAATTAACATTAGTTCATTATTTCAGTAATTTCATTATGTAGTTTAAATTTTCAGTGGAACAAATCTTATAATTGCATTCATTTTTATTCAGAAAAATTTTATAAAGTGGAATTAATAAATTGATCGATTTATTTATTGAATTTTTATGTGATAAAGAAGGACATAAACAAAAAAATTAGTTTTGAATAATTAAAAAAAATTTTTTTTGCATTATATTCCTGTTTAAAATTTTTATGAGTTAAAATCTTTAAAATTCTACTAAATTAAAAATTATTTTCATTATTTGACTCAAAAATCGCCCTGAAATTGACCTTAAATATAAGTTTTTATAAAACTGATTTTCAAAGTTTCTGACAATTTCAACTCAAAAATTTTATTGAAAATCTGAAAAAATTGTATAAATTTACTTTAAATTAATAAACAAATAAATAAAACTTAAAAAATGGTTCAGAAAAAGGAATCTTAAATTTATTTAATCTAAAGATGTTGAAAATTTTTCTCAGTTAAATTCTGAAATATTCTAAATAACATTTTTTAAAAATTATGACTTATTAAAAGAAAAGGACAAGTTTTTTATATCAAATATTATTATATTTATAAGTCAAAACGAAAAAATACATCAAATATCTTCAAAAAATTTTTTAAAATATTTTCATGAATTATTCTTAATAAAGAATTCATCACAAATACTTGGTTTCTTATTCAGTTTTTATATTATAAAGTAGAACATAAAACAAATTTAATTTTGAAAAATTTTTGATAATATATTTATTTTAAAACTTCTTTTAATTATTTGACTCAATTTATGAAGAATTGGCCTTAAATAAATTTTTTAAGAGACTTTTTTGTTTCTTAAAGTTGATCCGAAGCCTGATTCAATCGAATTTTCATTTCGTACAGAGTTTTTATGTAAGCGAATTCTATTTATTAATTGAAAATTAGTTGAAATAAAAATTAGGCTGAATAAAAGTTCTGATAAATAAGAATTAAGATAAGCGAACATTCGATTAAATAAAAATTCAGATAAGTAAAATTAAATCAATACAAAAATTCAATTAAATAAAAATTCCATTAATTAGAAATTCTTTGAAATAAATATCTGTTAAAATTCTGTTACATATAAATTTTGTTAATAAAAAATTCTGTTAAATAAAAATTCGCTAAAGTAGTTATATGAAAAACAGATAAATAGAAATTTCATTAAATAAAAAATCAATTAAACAAAAATTCTTCGGTAAGAAAATTCCATTTATTATGAATTTTACTTTATAAAATATGGTTAAATAGAAATTCGATCTTGTTGACATCGAAACATGGAAAAAAATCATTATATTTAATTTGAATGATTTCATTTTGCGGTTTTATGCAAGCAATTAATTTACAGAATATTTTATTGTTAATTCAATTGAAATATCTTGTATTTTTTAGTGTAATTAGCTAAAAATTCATCAAAATTGATTTATATTTGGGTCTGGAATTTTTTTTAAAATGGTCTGAAAAACCTGGAAAAATCAAGGAATTTTAAAATTAGTCTTTCGTGGCAACCCATTTTTAATTTTTTGTTAAATATATCGGTAACCATATTTTTGTCCCAAAAAGGCAGAAATAAAGTTAATAAAAAGACAAAAAATGTAGAAGTCTGGGAATTTTTTTCTCAATCCTTGTTAGACACCCTGATTATTTAAAAAACATGTTTTATAGAATTTTCAAGTAAAAATTTCTTTATAACAAATAGTATAAGTAATTAAAAATACTATTACAGAGTCTTGGAGTTGTTTTATATGTACTTGTTTGTGGAGCTTTACCATTTGACGGTCCTACTATGCAGTTACTTAGATCAGTGGTTATAGCTGGAAAATTTAGAATACCGTACTTCATGTCTGCGGGTAATAATAGATCAAATTAAAAAGTTGCTATTATCTAAAATTTTTTTTTTATATTTAAAATTGTTGATTTTTTTTAAATTACCTTCTTTTTCTATCTAGAACAATAAGTTTTCTAGTTAATATCATTTTTATAATTTCTTCTTTAAAAAAAAATAAAAATGGTATATAATGGTTTCGGATAATTTTTACATTTCAGATTGTGAAAAATTAATTAGACATATGTTGGTGGTTGAACCAGAACGTCGTTTAAGTATCTCACAAATTTTACTGCATCCTTGGATGTGTGGCGATAATGCAAAAGAATCAAAATCAGGAAGGTAAATTTATTTCACATATTTAATTTCAGTTTAGAATGAATTGATTTTTTTTGAAAATTATATTTCATTGATAAATTATTATTTTTTATTGAATTTTAGAAATAGCCCTGAAATTATAACGCCACAAATAAATCAGATAGTCATTGAGAGTATGCTAAGATTGCCTGGTCTTAGTGCTGACACATTATTACAATCAGTGCAAGGAAATGCTTTCGATCATGTTTCGGCAATATACAATTTATTAGCAGATCGATTGGAAACAGCTTTGCCCACCATACAGAGTATTCCAGTGGATTATGGAGATGATGACGCGCATCAATTAGAAAAGGTACAATTACTATTAGTATTATTAATATTATTATTATTATTATAATTATTAATGTTATTGTTATTATCATCAAGAAGTAAGTGAAATTAAAAAAAATGTAAATTTTTAAATACAGTTCGGTGAAACAGAAGCTGAAACAGATGAGAGAAGTAATCTTCAGTTACCTGTTTGTACGCCAGATCATGCGATAAGGAGACATACCGTCGGTCCAGGAGATACATCCTATCAACCTCCTGCAATATATCCTTATTCTTTCAATTGTCCATCGGGTTTTCCCCCCTCACAACTCCTTCCTGCATTGCATTGCAATAATGATCCTCAAGTATTACCCCACACGAATCTCCCACTAAATCTTCCTTTAGTTCAAAATCAACCGCCACAAAACTTTCAAATTAAGGATCAACATTTATTGAAACCGCCAACTGTTATGGGTGCCAGTAAGTACTATCAAAATTTATATTTTCTTTATTGTTATATCTAAAAAAAAATTTTTTGTTTACAGCCAGTAGTTTTGGAAGAAGAGCTTCTGATGGTGGCGCCAATTTGCATGTATTTTATCAACAACAACAACAATATGGTAGCAGTTCTGGTAATGGAGAAGAAAGTGGTTGGAGTCATCCTGGTAGTAGAGAACATTTACAACCAGTAAGTTTAATTATTCTTTATGCACTTTAATTCCAAAATTCAATACCTGAAAAATTATTGAAAAAAACCGTGAATTCGCATTGAATTTTTAATTGATTTTTTTTTAAATTCACCTGATTTTCTTTTAAATTGAAACTTGTGATGAATTATTCTAAATTTTTGATCCATCTCTAAGTAAAACGTTTCTTCAAAATAAAACGAAAAACTAAAAATTTGTAAAAACAAATTTTATAACTGATCGATTAAAAAAATACGAATTCTAAAAATTAAAAAATTGTAAACAGTACTAGAAATGTTCTAAAAATTTTCTCCGTGACATTTTTTTTAAATATTAATATTTTCTAAAATAATTTCTAATTTCTGATCTGAAACCAGGTAGGATAAATTTTTAACCTTCATCAAGCCGTTTTCGAGATATGAATTTTTCAAAATTTAAGAATTATAATGTTTTTTTATTTTTGAATCCTCATAACTTTCTTATAAATGCATCAATTTTAAGTTTTTTTTTAAATGTCTATTTTTAACTGAACTTTCCAACAATTTCATGCAAAAATTTATACAATTAAAATTTATTTTATTTTTTATAATTTAAACGTTAAAATCTTGTTTTTAAAACTGTATTCCTCCATTTCTTTTTTTTAATTTTCAAAAAAAACTAATTCCTTTTACAATAATTTTAAGCCTGGTCTGGTCGTTGGAAAACAATTTTTTCAATATTTTCGAAATTTAGAATTAAAATACATTTTTTATATCTTATATACTTTTTTGAAAATTTTGCACATTTTTACCCAATAAACAAAAAAAAAAAAATTTAGGACTTTTTTTATGGTTTTCACAATAAAATCAAATTTTTTGGGTTATTGTCATTATCATTTTCGTAATCAGCGCATCAAAATACATAAAAGTACGTAGTACAAAAAAAAACCGGAGATATTTTTAAAAAATGCAAAACTAAAATTTTGAAAAAATCGTTTTCCCACGTCCAGACTTATGTAATTTGATTTATTGACTTTGCTGTCAAAGTCAAATTCCGTTTTGACGTCAAAATCAAATTTATTTTTACGAATTCATTTTTTTTATTGCAATTTGACGTCAAATTGCAATAAAAGAAAAAAATGAATTCGTAAAAATAAATTTGATTTTGAAATCGAAGTCAAATCAAATTACATAATCAACACCCAGGAAAAAACTGTGAAAGAGCCTTAAATTTTTTTTGGAAAATTTTTGTTATCTTACTAATTTAAATTCAATAATTTTAGGCAGGTAGTCCAACCAATGTACAATGTACTCAATCGTTAACCGTTGGAGTTAGTGGAAACAATGCTGAAAGTAATGGAGCAAATAATTCAAATACATCAGGAGGAAATGATCGAAGAAGACGCAGTGGTTTAACAGCTGTTATGCAAAGACCAGGTATAATTCGAATTATTTTTTTTGTCTCTGCTTTTGGTGTGAAAAAAAGATAGAATTGTAGTTATTTGTTGTATAAATATATATTTAAGTCTAGATGTTATTCCATATTAATCATTGTTTTTTTCCAGCAAAATTTTGTTATAATTTCGTTTATTTTTTTTTTGGCAAAAAAGTGTCATAGGTATTTTAATTTATTTTTTTTTTTTGATTTATTGAGTGTTTTGTTTTGATTTTGCATGATTTTTTTACGTCCACTGCACTCCTACGCCTCGATCACTGGTAATTTGCATGTAGTTATAAATCCGGAACTCGTTATGGAAGTGGAAGCTAGGATGAATAGAGCTTATCTTCCATCGAGATTGCTGCCCTCACATCTTAGGACGTCAACGCATTCTCATAGGAAATCCTCTTTATATCCCATTTCTGGTAATTTTTTCTATTTTTGAGCTTTGTTTTTTTTATTTTAAAAGCTGGTAATAGAGAACTTCTTTACTTTTCGATTACTGCGAGGATAATACTTTAAATTAAAAACAGTAATTCAGCATGCGGTAAGAAATATTTTTGTATTTGATTTTTGTAACAAAATAACATTAGCAGGCCTCGGATAGACTTTCAGGCGCGAAAAAAATCGTTTTTTAAAATTATTGAAAATAATTGAATTTTGGAAGAGTTACAGTTGAAATTTTAAAGAAATAATTGAATATCAAAAAAAAAAAAATTTAATTTCAGACAATAATTAAATTTTACAGAATTGAAAATAATTTATCAAATAATGTTAAATAACATTTTTTAATAGTAATTGAATTTCTAAACATTTACAATTCAGATTTTTGAAATTAATTGAACTTCAAGTGATATTGAATTGAATTTTTTTGTGATTTCTGTTGCTGAAGAATTTATTAAAAAAAACGCTGCCAAAAATTCAAATTTAATTCTTTTCAAAAACCCTTCGTTCAATCACGAGCCATACTCACCCACTAACAGAAAATATTTTGGTTTTTGATTTTGAATGAAGCAGTCCAAAAATATCGTGACCACCGCAAAATCAATTTTTTCAGAAGGGGCCTCAAAGAAACTATTGCTACGGCCCTGTTTTTGAATATTTTTTTTCAAAAATTTTATGAATTATTTATATTATAGTGTATTTTAAGAAACCAAAATGTTAAAAGAAAAAAATGATTTACTATATGAAGAAAATCATTTTTTTTAAACATACTTTTTCTGAAAGTTTTGACCCATGTAACCCCTTAAATAATTGAAGTAAAGAAGATTTTAAAAAGATCTGCATTGTATACTAAAGAAAAATGTATTTTGTTTATCAATTTTGTTAATTTATTTATTAATATACGGGACTAAAAAAAAGTGTTCCATTTGTACATATAGTACTTAAATTGTAAAATAACAATTATAAACTTAAAGAGTTAAAGCTGCGTTCTTATTATTAAATAATAGTTTGCGAAGAGTAGTGACAAATTATGATTTGTTAAAAAAAATCGAAAAAGTCGCATCTTATTAAAATAAGTCGAAAAATGTTATATTTTCGAAAAAAAGTGAGAAAAAGTCGAAAAAATCGTATAATCCGATGCCTGCATTAGCTATTAGATATAGATAGTATTTAGCAAAGGGAAAATATACAGTCGACAATCGTCTCTTACGTTAATTTTCATTTATTAGGATCCAGGGACTCGTATAAAGAACCAACCGCACATGTAGCTTCAGAAAGATACTCACCTGTTAGACGCGCTTCAGAAGGTTCAGGACCTCCAGGACCAGGAATTCAGGCGCTTCAACAGGAATATCAACAATTACAAAAGCTCGCTTCTCCGTCTCATAGTCCTGTTAGCATTCCTGGTTCTCCTGTTCACGAGAGAGGCGTAGCTGCAATAACACAAGGTATGAAAATTTCAAGAATTCTTAAAATTGTAGATTTTGAATTTGAATTTTTATCGTCTCAATAAAATTTTAGGACTCAGTGGACTGACTACAACCTCAGTACCAGGTAGTATTGTTCATGGTACTCCAACTCAACCACCGGCGACGCCTTTGGATCTCAGTCCATTACGACATCATCGATCTCCAGCAACAACTCCCGTTAGTTACTCCCCCAGTAACAGTCCAGCGTTAGATATGATTCAAGAAGAACATCACGTGGACTTTCCAAGGGTATTAAAAATACTATCGAAATAATTAATAAAAAAAAATAAATAAATAAAATTGGTTTAAATGTTGGAATTTTTTTTTTACAGGTACCACCTCAAATATCCGTAACGGATGTTTTAGGAGGACAAGTAGTTTTAGTTGGATGCTCACCATCACCTTCTCCATCACCTGATTCGTTAGAAGACGTATTACCGGAATATAATCCTCTTCCTCGTTTTATAATATCGGAACTTTGTGATCCATCATTACCAAGTATCACACGTGGAATTGGTAGACCTCTCAGTACGCCAATACCAACGGAAGTTGAAGTTACATTGTCTGATGAATCAAGTAGATTAAATTCAGAAACAATATTAGGACGTGTTAAACAAATTATAGACGCTAGAGCTCCACCAAAAGGTTTTATTTTTTCACGTGAAGAAATTGAAGGAGGAGGATTTAGTTTAGAATATCCTGGTGGTGTACAAATTGAATTAAGGGTATGTGAATCAGAGGAGAGAGAAGTGAAAGGTATAAAAATGCGTAGAATCAGCGGGGACCAAGTGCAATATAGTCAATTGTGTCAGCAATTGATTTCTTGCATTACCGTTTGACGACAACAAGAGCATTATTACACCTTATTCTTATTTTATTTTCTTACATTCCTGGTGCCACACACACTCACACACACACCATATGTTTACAGTATTGCACAACATTTTTCCCAATGTTGAGTAATTCTTTATTCTTCTTCTATATTTTATACCGGATTGCTTTTTAAAATATTATATTAATTTAGAAAATTGGTAATTATAAAAAAAAGTTAATGGTAGACCTTAATAATAAGGTGCAATAATCTTTTTTTAGGTGTATTCTTTTTCTTTATATTTATCATTTTAAAAAAATAGATATGAAGTCAAGAATAAAAGTTTACAAAAACTTTGTTATTCTGATGTCTTAATAATTATGCTTTTTTTTAATGAAAAAGAAAACGATGCTCATCGATTTTAATTCGCGGTTTTTTTTTATTAAATATTATATCTCTTTGAGGCCATGTACTCTGAGCTTCAATATTGTTTTGTTATCAAGTATAATGTAGTAAACGATATTTAGTTTGTAATAATTCGTTAAAACATAATTAATTATGTGAAGAAAAAAAAATATCAGGAGGTAATACATGTCTATAAATAGTGTTCGTAATATTTAATAATGCAAATTGTTTGCATAAGCAAAAATGTATTAGCAAATTAGAAGAGGGTGTGTTCTTTCAAATTAACTTTCAATTACCGATTTAAATGTTCTAGAAATTAATTTCCTTAAAGCTGCATTGCGATATTTGAAAAGACATAATATTCACATAATAGTGTATTCAATAAGCTTGATTTATTTTTGATATGTTCAAAATAATTTTAATGGATGAGTAATTATATTTCATTCAAAACAGTTGCTTACAATATGTTTGGCAATTATTTTTCTAATTTTTTATATTAAATTCATTAATTTAGATTTTTAGGTTTTATAACTTGTAAAAATTACGTGACGTATCGAATGTACGTATTGAATAGAAAAATATTAAAAGTACTTAAAATTAAGTATTATTTGAATTTAAAACTAAGACTTTCTTCAAAGAATTACATTTTTTAACTTACTTTTTAAATTACTTTTTTAACTTTTAAAAATTTGTTAAATTGATTCCCCCGCATACAAATCAATATTAAAAATTGAAAATGTAATTGTATAATATTTTTTGAAAATAATTGCCTAAGGAGATTTAAAATAATTTCTATAAATTCGAATTTAAAGACCGCGCAACGTTTATGAATGAGGTTTAATGAAATCATCGTAATTATTTAAAAATTTGACAAAAGAAAATTACAATTTGTGCTTTACTAGTTAGATTCATATTTCTTAGAAACTCCATAACAATTATTAGGAATATCAATTTTTAAAATGTTTAAAAACAAAATAAATAATAATAGCTTAAAATCGTGTAACGGTTTACATTACAATTTAGAAAAATTAATTTTAATATACATCTTTATTAAAAGTAAGAAAATTTTGAATGCAATGTAAACCAAACGCATTTTTAAGCGTTATATATTTTTTTCATTTAATGCAGCTGTTAGTAATAATAATTTGAAAATTTTGCTTTGAAAGCTTAACATTATTCCGCGAGAACGGTTAATAATAAACAAATTTATGTTACATTTGACCTTTTTAAATTCAGTGGTGTAAAAAAGTTTAAAAATTTACTTTTCACATTTTATAATTTAATTCCAACTTATACATAGGTCTTTTTATATAAAAAAAATGAACATATTTAGGCAATTTGTGTAAGTGACAATGCGAAATAGAGGAAAATATGTGAATTATAGTGTAATTAATATTCTTTATATTTCTTAAGTTCATACTTACAGTGTTCATGAGAAATTAATTTAACGAAGCATTTAATTATATTAATGAATATTTTAAAATTATAAAAAAAATTATTCAGATATAATATCAAATACATTAAATTTTTACATTAAATTAAAATAAAGGCATGAATCAATAAAACATTTTACCGTTAAAAATAATTAGCATGTTATTAGTAAATATAATTTATGTAATGTAGTTACTTTTTTGTGAACTTTAATTATAGGCAAATAATAACAATATAATAACGGTACTATTAATCAAAGTTTACAATTTACAGAATATAATGAATCGTGAATGGTAAATTCTTTAACAATTTCAAAAATATTCGAATGTATTTTATAAAGTATACTTTTTTCTGCGTAATTGTTAAATGCTTCGTTAAATTAGACTGAATGTATAAATATTATATGTATGTAAGTGAGTGAGTTCTATATATTTTAACGAAACAAAAAAAACACTTTCAATTTTAATGATATGTAGAATATTATTGTCATTAACATAAGACAAAGGAAATAATAGACTATTACTTTTTTAAAATAAAAAAAAAATAAATAAAAAAAAGTGAAAGTATACACTACAAATATAAGGCTTTCGTGTCTGAAAAATATTATTAGATTAATTTTTGCAATCGTCTTTCTTCATGTCTGTCAAAATACATAGTTTCAAAAAAAAAATTGTTGATGAACTTTGTAAAGCACAACAGAAAAATGTATAAAAAATACGTGTATATACAAATATAAAAACAAATATTGTAAATATTTCGTAAGAAAAAAAAAGAAATGTACATATAAAATAAAAAGCAGTTTAAAGCTACTTGAATCAGCATTACAATTTATTTTTTATGGAAGAAAAACGATTGAGTGTATTTCTGTAAAAAAAAAAAAACAAAATTAATAGTAAGTCAATAATTAGAACTTCTAGTAGGAAATAGTATAATTTTTTCTGAAAAAAACCACTTAACTGTTCTAATTGAATTGAAGTAGCTTTAAATTAATTCCAGATAGTATGTACAGTTTTGGTTTTATCGAATGTATGAAGTTAAAACTTTATGTAATTTGTAAAAATCAGTAATTTTTTACCTAATAATTGTGATTAGTTTTTCATGTTAATGTATTTTTATCATTAATTTGTCACCATTCCCAACTGACGTTTATAACTTCCATATAATTTTAATTATTTTATAGTTATTCTATAAATTTTTAATTAAGAATTTTAATTCAACAAAATTTTTATCTCTAAGGAAGAAAAATTTTCATGAAATGATAATAACTTGACAGCGGTTTTTTCTAATGTTTTAATTGTAATTCTTTATAAAAAATTTTTTATAAAAAATTTAATATAACTTTAGCTTCTTTGTCGTCCATAAAATTAAATGTAGGGGAGGATCTCTGGACCAAGTTTTAGAGATTACGATCCAAAATAAACAAATGATTGGACGGTAAGTAAAGATGAAGGAGGAGACTAACGTATATGGAGGAGGAAGAAAATGAAGAAGAAGAAGATTAAGAAGAAGTGGGGAAATAAAACAATTAATGCTCCGCCCGCTCTCAGGACAACACCAAAAATTCATTCATTCAACTTTAAATTATTCTCTAGTTTTCTCCCGCCCGTGTTCATCTTTGTTAAAAATCTAAAAAATTAATCAACAATTTTTTTAATATGTTTTACATTAAATTTTAAAGCGTGTATTTTTTTTAAATAAATATTTAAGGAAAATAAGTGAAAAGTTCATTAAACAATATAAATAATAATTCATTTTACAGTAAGTTTGTGTTTAATTTATTTAATAGTTTTACTGAAAAAACAGACAATTTTTTTTGAAAAACTAAATTATGTGATAAAATTGAAAGTAAATTAATTTATTAATTAATTAATAAATAGTTGGAAGAAAATATTAAATATTTTTTATGTATATTTGCAGAGAAATGCCACGAAAGAAGAAAGTACCAATACCTTCTTTTAGCAGTGAAGAGGATTATGAATTTGAAGAAAATTATAATAATAAAGAAAGATATAATAGTCGAGCACCAAGAAATGCTGCTAATGCACGTGAAAGAGCAAGAATGAGAGTATTGAGTAAAGCATTTTGTCGATTAAAAACAACTTTACCTTGGGTGCCTGCTGATACAAAACTTAGTAAATTGGATACTCTTCGTTTGGCGGCAACTTATATTGCCCATCTTCGAGCAATTTTATGTGACGATGGAAGTTCTGAAATTTCCAAATCTATTTCTTTGACTTTGGTGAGTATTTGTTTAAATAAATGAATTTTATTAGACTTTATAGTTTATTTCGAAAGAGTAAATCCAAATAGAGGAGAAAAGTGGTATTTATTTATTTAAGCCAAAACACGCTCTCAAAAAGATATTATAGCCATTTTGTCTTTTTATTTAACGATTAATTTCTTATTTTTGCGATTGCAATAAATTAGCACAAATACCTGGTATACATTTTTTCTAAATTACCATAAAAAAAAAATTAAATATTAATAATTTACATGATATTGAAAAAAAAGAAAATAGTTTCATTATTGTTCCAGATGAATTCAATCTAAAACCTTAAGATATATACTTATACCGAGTTACAGAATTTGCCTCTTATTCTGTTTATTCTAAACCAGGTGGCTCAAATCAAATATGACTCGTTCGTATTCTCGTATGTTCCAAATTTCTTTTATTTTGTCTTTCTAGCACACAAGACTTAAATTTTGTGTTCTAAGTGCCAAAGTAATAAAATCATCCTATGATTATTTTATGTAAAAATACATGACTTCTTGCATATTGAGGATTAAAGGGCTTTTCCATGAAAAAGCGGACATTCTGTTCGTGCGTCACGATGACTCAATTTGTCTATAACTTTTTTTTTTAATTATTATAAAATAATAATTTTTTGTTACATGGGAAAAATAAGAAAATAGAAACGTGTCTTGTTTTGGATTTTATAAGAAAATTGAAAAAAGATACAGCCGTTTTAGTCATCGTAACGCAAATTCAATTGTTCTCATGAAAATGCCCTAAAGTAATCGAAAAAAGTAGAAATTTTCTCTCTATTGTAACAGCAAAAAATAATAGATGTAAATTTGAATTAGTGATTTATTGAAACTAATTTTTTTCAGTCTTGGCCGTTTGTTGTTCAGAATGTCAGTCTACCAATTTTAAGTAACAATAGTAATGATACTACAACGGAAACTTCTATTTTGGACAGCAGAGCCAATTGTTTATTTAAGAATATTTAAATTTAGAATAAAATCACAAATTTTATAAATTGTGTGAAAAAACTGAAAGCCAAATTATAATATTATAAAAATTATTTTTTAAAAAATATTATTAGAGTTAAATAAATTAATATAATGTTTAACATAATATATCCACTATTTCAGCATGTTAAAAACTATTTATAAATCGCAAAATATAAGTTACCTTTGCCAAATTTTTTTTTAAAAATTATATTATAACGACAAAAATTATTCCATGTTTTAAAAAATACGAAATAAAAAAATTTTTTAATTTTTATTATTTCTTTTAAATTATTATTACTAAGGGTTGAGAATTTTCTTTTTGCATTAAATCGCAAAACAATGGAACTTAAATGGTACGCCATGTATATTTTTCTTTCGGTTTAAAATATAAACAAATCTTTATCCCCATTTATTAGAAACACTTATGCAGGAAACAAAAAAAATCTATTAACGGATATAGAATATGAAAGGTACTAAGTAAAATAAATAAAAATTTAGAGGAAGGAAAGGACCCTGCTTCTCGTGAAACGGAAGCTAAAATAACATATCGAGTTCCACAGTCATAGCAGATAAGAAAAGGAAATCCAATCGAGAAGATTCTTTCCCTTATTTCTACCGTTTTTAATAACATCCGTTATTAAAAATAATAATTCAAATTTAAGATATAAAAAGTTATAGTATTTGATAAAAGAAAAAAAAATGTCTATTTTTATGTAACCATTTAACAAAAATGTTTTAAACTTATTTTATAAATTTCCAAATTTATACTTTTTTTAAATCTCATTTAAATAAAAAATTTAATTCATGTAAATGAAAAAAGTATTAATACTTTTAGGTTTTTAATAAAAAAATATATTTAATAAAGAAGAAAATCTGTTTTGTTTTATTTACAAGTAAAAAAATTAATCAAATAAAAATTATGTCTACACGCAGAAAACAACCCTTTCTTTACTGTGCCTATGGATTTATATAATTCCTGAAAACTGGCAGTTGTCAAATATTGATTATTTTATGAGTTATTAAAATAAAAAAATGTTAACGTAGATGTGCACAGTCAAAATCAATAGGTATATTTTAATTTAAAAGTCGATTTCTTTTTAGTTTTATGTTATCACGAATTAAGTTTTTAAGTGGATCATTTACATAAATTATGTAAAGATTAAATAATTGATTAAAATAATTATCGATTACTACGTCGTGATGAATTTCTCATTTGTTTTTCAATTTCAAATTGACGATAATCAGCTCTTTGAAGAAAATCTTGTTTTTCTAAATATCCCTCTTTACCTCTATTGTGAGTATTTATTTCATCTTCGATGTTCTCTTGTTTCTTAAAATTATCCCAATCCATTTTAGATTTTTCTAAGGTGTTAATTTTTGTTTTCTTTTCAAGACGACCCAAAACAGCGGAAATGCCACCCATACCAATTTTTTGGGTTCCTTGATTCTTTGACACATTGTTTTTAATAATTGAAGGTGTATTAATATTTTTTGTATTTTCAGTTTTTGTTGTTGAAAGTTTGTTTTCCGTGGAATTTAACAGTGTCTTATTTTCCACATCAACTTTTTCACCAGCAAATTCAAAAATCTTCGACATTGTTATTTTATTATCGATTTTTGATTTTATTGAACAATTATCAGACTTTCCTGATAAATTATCATTTGTGACTTTCGATTTTGGTTTAGAAATAAGTGCTGTAATTCAACAGAATTAGATATTTTTATTATATTATTTTCACTACCTATATTAATAAAAGTTCAGGGTTGCCACGAAAGACTAATTTTAAAATTCCTTGATTTTTCCAGGTTTTTCAGACCATTTTAAAAAAAAATCCAGAACCAAATATAAATCTATTTTGATGAATTTTTAGCTAATTACATTAAAAAATACAAGATATTTCAATTGAATTAACAATAAAATATTCTGTAAATTAATTGCTTGCATAAAACCGCAAAATGAAATCATTCAAATTAAAAATAAGGATTTTTTTTCTATGTTTCGATGTCAACAAGATCGAATTTCTATTTAACCATATTTTATAAAGTAAAATTCATAATAAATTAAATTTTCTTAGCGAAGAATTTTTGTTTAATTGATTTTTCATTTAATGAAATTTCTATATATCTGTTTTTTCATATAACTACTTTAGCGAATTTTTATTTAACAGAATTTTTGATTAACAAAATTTATATGTAACAGAATTTTCACAGATATTTATTTCAGAGAATTTCTAATTAATGGAATTTTAATTTAATTGAATTTTTGTATTGATTTAATTTTACTTATCTGAATTTTTATTTAATCGAATGTTCGCTTATCTTAATTCTTATTTATCAGAACTTTTATTCAGCCTAATTTTTATTTCAACTAATTTTCAATTAATAGATAGAATTCGCTTACAAAAAAACTCTATACGAAATGAAAATTAGATCGACTTTAAGACACAAAAATGTCTTTTAAAAAATTTATTTAAGGCCAATTCTTCATAAATTGAGTCAAATAATTAAAAGAAGTTTTAAAATAAATATATTATCAAAAATTTTTCAAAACTAAATTTGTTTTATGTTCTACTTTATAATATAAAAACTCAATAAGAAACCAAGTATTTGTGATGAATTCTTTATTAAGAATAATTCATGAAAATATTTTAAAAAATTTTTTGAAGATATTTGATGTATTTTTTCGTTTTGACTTATAAATATAATAATATTTGACATAAAAAACTTGTCCTTTTCTTTTAATAAGTCATAATTTTTAAAAAATGTTATTTAGAATATTTCAGAATTTAACTGAGAAAAATTTTCAACATCTTTAGATTAAATAAATTTAAGATTCCTTTTTCTGAACCATTTTTTAAGTTTTATTTATTTGTTTATTAATTTAAAGTAAATTTATACAATTTTTTCAGATTTTCAATAAAATTTTTGAGTTGAAATTGTCAGAAACTTTGAAAATCAGTTTTATAAAAACTTATATTTAAGGTCAATTTCAGGGCGATTTTTGAGTCAAATAATGAAAATAATTTTTAATTTAGTAGAATTTTAAAGATTTTAACTCATAAAAATTTTAAACAGGAATATAATGCAAAAAAAAATTTTTTTAATTATTCAAAACAAATGTTTTTGTCTATGTCATTCTTTATCATATATAAATTCAATAAATAAAATTGATCAGTTATTTTTTACCCTATAAAAATCGAAATAAATATCATTTTATCTGAAAAAAGTCGAAAAAAGTTGCATTCAATGAAAAAAGTCGAAAAAGTCGTAGAATCCGAGGCCTGTTGAATTAGTATCAATTTATTAATTCCACTTTATAAAATTTTGCTAAATAAAAATGAATTCAATTATAAGATTCGTTCCACTGGAAATTTGAACTACCTAATGAAATTACTGAAATAATGAACTAATGAACCGTATTATGTTAGAGAACATTTTTGACCAATACAGACAAAGATTTAAAAACTTTATGTTGATTTCAACTTTAAGCACTAAATTTAAAACAGAAAAGTTGTAATGTCAACTTGGAAACTTCAGATTTTCTCGATTCAAATGCAGGAAATAAAATTTTCAGAACGATATTTCATAAAATTCCCTGACATTTCATAAGCCAAAAGTTCTGAACGTTCAAATCAACGAAATATTTTTTTCAATCTGTAAATTTTTAAAAATTATGATAGTAATGTAAAATTAAACAGTAAATTTAACAATTATTAAATTTGTAACTTCTTTTTAGATATTTAATACAATATTTTGTAATAAAATTCGTACTTAAAGTTGCAAAAAAAATTTTGTTCATTTTAACGTTCAAAACTTTTGGCTTATGACATTTTCCATGACAATTCCAGGTTTTCCAGGTCTTTGGCAACCCTGAAGTTTTGTTAATTTGCAAATACAAAATTAAAAATATGCTTACCTGAATCTTTTAAAAAATCAGCCCATAAGGAATCGGCTCTTTTCTTTTGCTCTTCATCATTAAGCACTTTTAATTCATTATCATTTTCAGTCTTTACATCATCTAATTTTTCATTTGAAAGAGATGATTCTTGATTTTTTTTACGCTTCGTAACTCTGCTTTTTGACTTTTTCGAGCGCTTTTGTACTTTACCATCGCAATTTTTATCATTCTCCAAGGCATCTTCAATTTCCTCTCCATCAGATCCTTCTTCAGATGCACTGCTTTGTCCTTCTGGTAAATAATCTTCGTCATCCTCATCCGATTCAGAAAGTTGATACTTTTCAGACATACTGAAATAATATATTGTCAAATTTTATTTTTTAATGATTTTTTATTTATTCATTGATTCAGAAGAATTTAATTCAAATTTATTTAGAAATATAAAACGGAGTCAATATAAAAAATGACAGTAAATATTCCGATTAAAATTTTCACGTAAATATAATTATTAAATAAATTATTATTAAATATCCGGATAAAATTAACTGTAATTTAAATAATACCTAACAAAATATACGGTTCCTTTAGTTTTTTTAAGATAAAATAAAAATTGAAACCATCAACCACTACAGCTTCGAGTCTTTTGAGCATGAATTAAAAATAGAGTAGAGAGGCAGCGTTACAAGAAAAATACGAGTGTTTGCAAAGTGTAGGCAAAACGTGACGTCACTAAGCAGAGAGGAGCATGTCATCGTAAATAATGTGCTAGAAAAGGATAGAGATATATTTTTGTTCTTTCCACAATTGTTGTTGTTCTATTGAAAAGAAATTTCCCTATTGTGCAAAGGCCTTTAAAATATTGTTACTTCCATCTATTTGTTTAGGTCATTTAAACCGTAGAGAAAGAAAAAGTTTGTAAAAATCCAAATAATTTATAATAAACAATTTTTTTTTAAAAAAATTTTTTTAAACAATAACTAGACAACTGAAATACTCAATTGTTTAAAATGACGACTTCAAAAGAATTAAATTTAGCTCGAAAAAGTCTTGTCATGTCCTTGGGTGAGAATGCTAAAGTGTAAGTTCAAATACTATTTTGTTATTATAATACAAATATAAAAATATCTTAATAAAAAAATTCATTTATTGCAGTTACTTTGAAAAAATGAAACTTTGGTTCCAAATGAAGGTATTGTTTGACTATTTTTGAATTAATTATTATTGAATGAAAATCATTACAAAAAAGCACAATAATTTACTTTTTACACTAAAAATATATTACAGACTACAAAGGAAGAATTTGATTGTGAAGCTCGTAATATTATGTCAGAGGATCAAGTTCATTTACACAATGAATTTCTTTTGTGTTTATTCAATAAAGTGCAAGGTCTTGCTACATCAACAACAATTCGACCAACAAAAATTAATAATAGCTATAGCGTTGTGCAAAATCAAAAAGAGAAAAAATTACGCTTAAAACGCAAATATAAAACGGATAAATCTAATTTTGAGGTAGGAATTTTATTTTTTGAAATTTTTTTTTCCATTTTAGAATGTTATATTGCAATTTTGATTATGTGCAGCCGGCAGATATGTATGTGGAAGTTTTAAGTCAAACATCGTCGCCAGTTGGTGATGAGCCTATTGGAGCTAATCGTTCAAGTGCTCAGGAATTAATACTTCCAGATAGAACTTTTGTTTTGGCACGATTAATGTTAGCAGCTTGGGAAAATAATATGGATGGAGCTGAAGAAAGTACAGCTCATATAATTATTGCTGCCACTCATATTTTTCTTAAAAACATTATTACTGCAATTATCACAAGAAAAAAAGGCTTCTCAGTTCGTGACAAAACTTTTATTTACAATATCGGTGAACCTGTACCTAGTTCATGGAAACGAAACACTACTTTTGCTTCTAATACATTAAATTGGTAAGTAAATTCGAAAATTTATTCTAATAAATTTGCATTAAGTTTCAATATTTCAGGCTTCCCCTATTTTTCCTATATTTTAAAAAATTCCCCTTTTTTCACTCATTTCTCCTATTTTATGTTAAAACTCGAATAATGTGATATTTCATAAAAATACAAATTATGTAATTATGTAATTCAAATTCTTCGAAAATCATACATAATTTAAAACATGTTATAATTTTTACTTAAAAATTCTCTCAAATTCAATTTTTGTTTAAAGTTTGTAAAAAAAATTTTATCATTTGAATTTGAATCATAATTAATGAAAATTTCAATTTAAAATCTGAAAATCAATTATATTTAAAATTTTTAACTCAAATTCTTCTAAAGTTAAATTTTTTTCTAAAATTTTCTTCGCTAAATTTATTATTTTTAATATCTTTGATCAAAATTTTTTAAAAATCTTATTTTAAAATTTTTAACTTCAATTCTTTGTTGAATTAATTGTTTCTGATAACTTTAATCAAAGTCTTCAAAAATTCCATTAATTAACACATTTCTCAATTAAACATTTTTTTAAATTCAATTATCTGCTGAACTTTGTAAAAAATCTTCCTCAATTCAAATTTACCAAAATTCTTTTTGTATATCTCCTGAAATTTTAATTACTTCTGAAAAACTTAAATATATCTCTTCCAAACTCGACCACTTCCAAAATTTGTATCTAAAATTCTTCGCTAAATTAATTATTTCAATTATTTTAATTCAATTTTTCAAAAATTCAAATTTTTTTATTAAAAATTCTTTAAAATTTAATTACTGTTTAAAATTTTGTCAATAATTTTCAACAATTCAAATTTACAACAATTTCAATTAATAAATTAATTTTTTTCAATAATACTTTAATCAAGTTCTTTAAAAATTTAATTTTTTAAAATATTTGCCAAAATTCTGAATTCGAATAATTTGTACAATACCGTAAAATGGGGTAAAGTCGGCGTTTGGGGGTAAAGTCGGCCGGCGCTTTAAATCATTTTAAAGTTTAACTATTACTTTTTTCCAGAAGAAATCCGAGTTTTATTAAAAATGTAGTTAGAATTAATGTAAATTAATAAATGAAATACAATATTTAAGTGTTTAAAACGCCGGGCGACTTTACCCGCAAACGCCGACTTTACCCCATTTTACGGTATCTTGGACTTTTTTCTTCCTTTAAAATAACTTTAAATTATTATTTTTCTAAATTTTTCTAACTGAATAAAAAAAAATCCATGTAAATGTTTCTGTGAAACATTCTTATTATATAATTAGAAAAAATTGATTTAATTTCTAATAATTAATATTAATAATAATGAAATATTTATTAACTAATAACATTTATCAAAAATAAAAAATATCGACTTTATCGATTTTTGTTGTAATGAAAATCGACTTCTTTCTGTTTCTAAAGTCAATCTTAGGCCTGAATTAGGAAAATTGGAAATTTTTTTTTATAAGAAAATTAATTTGAAACATTTTTTAAAAATTTAATTTAAATATTTCAGTTTCTTTAAAAAATATGAATAAAATCAAGTTTTGTATATTTTACAAGACGGTTTTCGGTTTGATAAAATAAAAAATTACTTGCATTTTTCAAGAAAAAAATTACATTACAAGTAATTTTCATTCTTTGGAAAATTAATTTTAAAATAAGTTTAAAAAATAAAAACCGTTTATTTATTAGATGTATGCAATTCACATTTTTATAAAACATTTAAAATAACATTAAAAAAAAGAATTAATTACTATATTGGGAAAATCTCTCCTTTAAATCTCAATTTTCTCTATAAATTTATCATGTTTTAAAAAATGTGGAAAAAAATTTTGGTTTCTATACTTTCTATATTTTAAGATGTTTTATACTCATCAAGAAAATGGGTGGACTCAAAATTTTCACCGGTAGTGTAATTTAACACAACTTTAAAGCATTTTCGTTAAGAAAAATATATATTTAGATTTTACCCTATTTTTCCCATTTTTTCGAACAAAATTTCCCCTATTCCCTTTTTTTAAGCAAATTTTATGCTGTGAAACCTGAAATTTATTATAATAAATTTGCATTAAGTTTCAATATTCGGGTTTTTTTTTCATTAGTACACCAGCGACACTTAGTGACAATGAGGGGCAAATACCTGCAGTAAAACCTAATTTAGAAGAAGCTGAACAAGCAGTAGCTCTTTCATTAGCATGTGCCACTCAAACTATGCTTCCATGTCCACCTTCAGTTTCTATTGCTGACTTACAAACAATTTTAAAGGTATGAAATATTTAAAATTTTATCAACTTTTTATTTTATTTTGTAATCCATTCTATCCAAATAGAAAAAAGTCTCTATTTAAAATATAAATTTTAATTTATTTCTTAATTGAATTTTCATTTTAGGTGTATAAAAATCTTGTTAACAATCATACATTGTATGCCACAAATGTTGAACGTTTGTTTACGTATAATACTCATTCTACTTGGGAAGATATAGAATCACGAAAAATACTTCGTCGTAGTTGTAAAACTTAAATGGCATTTTAAGTGTTAAACTATAAATTTATTTATATAATGAATATAAATTAATTATATATAGAATTAGTTATGTACTAAATTGATAATGTAAATAGAAACATTTGCTAATAAAAAAAGATAATAGTATAAAATATGTTAATTTTATTGACTATTTTATGACATATATAACAATTTTTTTCATATAATTTTTACATTCGAATTTGAAATCTTCCAGCTTTTGTAATATATTTTACTCCTTTAAATGGTTTGTACTTTTCTCCATACATATCTAATCTATTGACTTTTAGTCCAGAGACAGCTAATTGATTTATGGTAAAGTGAACCTAAAATATTAAAGAATGTAAAAACTATTTTGAATTTATTATAATTATACGAATAAGAATATTTCTCCTTACGTTAATAGCAGGATTAGATTCTGCACTTGAAGAAGCATTTTGAACAGTAATCTGCAAAAAGAAATTATTTTTCAATTACAAAAGCAAGTAAATTTTAGAAAAAAAGAAATTAAATAAAACTCAGTTTTACCGATCCTCGAAGATTTGGTAATTTAGAAACATCTATTCTACCAATATCCCAAAATAGTATTTTGCTAACAGGATCAAAAGAATATTTTCCTTGATTTGGTATCAAGGTGCAATTCAAAACAATTTTCGGCATTGGAATTTCCAAACTCACATTTTCAACCTGAAATTATAATTATTTAGAAGTGAAAAGAAAATAGTTAAAAATAATTGTAAACTTACAACTCTTCCTACAGTTTGTTTCGGTCCAACTGTTATATCCAATCTTCCACCACCCGATTCTTTGAGATTAATATTATGTTTCACATAAATAGGTATCGCAACAATACTTTGTGATCCTATATGATATGATAGAAGCCGGAAATTTCCATCAGGTGGAACGAATGATAATATCCTTTCAGACTAAAACAACGCAACTTAATAAAAAGATAAATTTTTTTTTTGTGAATTAATATTGCAAAATAAATACCTCCCATCTTTTAAAACGAACACATGGATGAAAGCTCACGTCATCAAATAATCTTGGATTGACAAATGATAATGTTAAATCTGGCATTCCACTAAGTTTAATACAACAGTCAATCTGTAAAGAAAAATAATATTTAATAGTAAAAAGAAATTGTTGACTAAAAATTCCGTAATAAAATAATTACATAGCCCTGTATTTCTGCAAAAACTGTTGCACCAGTCCTGTCAATTATAGCATCCACTTCCTCCACAACATCAAAGTAGGCTTCATTATTTGTATATTTAACACCAGTTCTTCGCCATGGAACATTGGACAATTGTCCACTCGGCAAAATAGCACTTACACTACACAAAATAAAATAAAATTAAAAATATTTCATTAAGTAACATAGAATTGGGTCAAACCACTGAAAATCATCTGAGAGTGGTTGGTGGCATATTTTTAAAAAAATTTAGTTTTAATGTATGTGAAACTAGGTGAATTTCTAAGTTCATTGGTCATAATATTATCGTATAAATTTTATTTCGTTTTAAAGTATAATTTATTAAAAGTAGGAGGTTCACGTTGTAAATTTTTAAATCTTGCACTTTTTTGCAAACATTATTCAAAAACTATAAAATATTAGATATTATTTACTAAAAACATAAATTAATTTATTCTACATCAAAAAATGATGGAATTATTATATAATTATTTTATTTTTTGATATTAATTCGAATTTGAAAATTTTTTTTAGTAAAAGAATTTCCCAATTTTTCTAAGTTTGTAACTTTTTTTTGAATCGAATTTACTTTTTCAACTTTTTTTTTCTGTAAGCTTCAAAATAATTGGAGTTTCACACATATTTTAATATTGATATAATTTAACTTTTATAAAAATTTGATGAGGGTTTGACATCTCTTTCTATTCTCATAAAAAAAGGAGAGAGATGTTTGTTAACTTCTAGTCCTAGAATTAAACGTTTTAATTAACAAATTGTAAAATTTATTAATTTTGAAACGAAGCAAAATACCTGCATCAAATTTCCATAGCAGGTAAATTATATCAATATTTTAAAGCTTCCAAAAAAAAGTTACAAGCCTCGAAAAATTGTGAAATTTTTTCCCTGAAAAAATTTTCAAATTCAAATTAATATCAAAAAATAAAATAATTATATAATAATTCCATCATTTTTTGATGTAGAATAAATTAATTTATGTTTTCGGTAAATAATAATATCAAATACTTTATACCTAGTTTTTGAATACTGTTTCCAAAAAAAGTGCAACATTTAAAGTTACGAAATCGCAAGGTGAACCTCCTATTTTAAATAAATTATAATTATAATTTAAAACGAAATAAAATTTACACGATAATATTATAATCAATGAACTTAAAAATTCACCTAGTTTCACATATATTAAAACTATTTTTTTTTTAAATATGCCAGCAACCACTTACAGATGATTTTCAGTGATTTGACCCAATTATAAAAATTATATTTGTAAATACTTTGATTTTCCCGTAACTGTATTTGCAATTGTTCGCAAAATATTTGGTGGTTTAATCAATTCTTTTAAAATATTAGACTCTGTAGCTAGAGGAAATCCATTGTCAAGCATTTCATCCAATAATTCATAAACTACAACATTATTTTCCTTAATTATTGTTTCTGTACATTCATTAAAATAATCTTCAAACGTATCAACCACTCTGTGCAGGAATTCAATTACAAACAATGGTGGTACTGCAAATTCAATAAATTATTCGTAAAAATTCTGTTAATTTTGTTTTATTTAATTCTTAAATATTTACCTTCAGTCATGCATACAGCGACAAAAAACATATTGCACCGATAAATACTTATTAAATAATGATGTGGGGTTGCAATGACAGGTGGTGTATCCTCTGGAGTTAAAACTCTTCGTTGTTGATCGAAAAAATAATCACACAATGAACGTGCAACAGCACTTTTCCAATGTTTCTCCATAAAAACATCTCTGAATAATAAAAATAAAAGCTTTTACTATTTTTCTTTTTATTAACAAAATATTAAATATTGCCTTACTAACCCTGATAAGTTTATGATAAATAGACTGTTAATCATGATGAAAGAAGCATATGTTTTCTGTCAAAAATTATTTTTTCACTATTTTTGTCTATCTTTCAATTAAAAGTGTAACATTGAAGATATCAAAACACTATTATATTACAAAATTTAATATTTAAAGTAAAAAGAAACTCAAATTTTTTAAATTAATATATATATACATATCAATTAGGAAAAGTCTTACAGCTTTTATGGTCATTCCACAATAGACAATTTTAGGTGCAAAAGTATAAAGGTTGTATCAGAGGTGACATATTTCGGAGTCTCCACCTAAAACTGTGTATATCTACTCATCCCTGGAGCCAACTAAACAAAAACAAAATATACCAAAAAAAAAACAATAAAGACAATAGTAACAATCTAAATCATTTTCTTGAACATTAACAAAAATACCAAAAACCATTGTTGTACAATCCATTGTTTGACATTATTATTCTATATTTAGTTGTTATTTCCATATTTTCAAGGAAAATATTGGAATCCATAAAATTTGATCACTTACTACAGTGCATAGACAATGTGCAATGACTGACAAGTCCTAACCATCCAGATGAATCTGATTATTCCAGCTGTAAATTCGGTAAATTTCTTTTCTTAATTATAATTAATTATTGACATTTTTATTTCCATTAATTTGTTATTGGACTCTAGAATAACAAATTAATGGAAGTAGAATGAATAGTGTATGATGTTAATTACTTTGTTCTCTCCGAGAAGAAAAAGAATGGGATTGTTTGAAATATTTTTTTTTTTTTATTGAGGTGACTAATAGTACTATTTTACAAGACACGTGTCTTGTAAAATTTACAGATTGTAAATACACGGAAAATTAATGCATTGCTTTTATAATTATTAAAAGATTGTTAATGAATAAAAAGGGATTTCTTTATTGTAGCAAAAATGCGTTAAGGCTCGTGCTCTTTTTGATAACATTGCTGAGGCTCCCGATGAATTGGCATTTCGAAAAGGTGATATACTTACTGTTTTAGAACAGAACACTGCCGGTTTGGAGGGATGGTGGCTTTGCACATTACGTGGTAGACAAGTGAGAGCAAATATTCATTTTTTAATCATTCAAATTATGTTAAAACAATATGATATTTAAAGATAATTTTATATTATAGTTATATCAGGCTTCAAAGTGACATATTTTTTTCAACAAAGCTACTTTTTTACTACTAATTTTGGCCACAAAAACCACTAAATGCTACTTTTTTCAAAAAATAATTTTTCAAAATGATTTTACAAAATTTCTCTTTACCCAACTGTTTTTTTTTTAAATAATTCTAATTTAACCGAAATTCAGATAATAATTTAATTTTAGAGTATTTTGAATTGAAAAATGTTTTAAATAATTGAAATACCAAGATCTTGATTAAAGTTATTAGAAATAATTATTTTAATAAAAAAGATGAATCAAAATTTTTAATAATTATTGAATTTTAAGAGATTTTGAATTAAAATTTTTGTAAAAAAATTATGAAATTATTAATGAAGTTTCAAATAGTAATTGAATTTTACAGAATTTTTAATTAAAAAATGTTTTATTTAATTGAATTTTTGAATAATTGGATAAAATTTATTGAAATTATTAATTTAGCAAAGAATTTTAGATACAAATTTTAAAAATAATTGAATTTTTGAAGATTTTTAATTAAAATTGTTTTAAAATACTAAATATTTTATATAAGTTTCTGATTCCAAGTTCTAGAATTTAAAAATTCGAATTACTTAAAATTCTACTGAATGAGAATTCTAATAAATTAAAAATATTTTAAATTAGAATACTTTTTAAGCCGTTGTGCCAAAAACAAAAAATTAATAAAAATTTAACAATAGATAGTTCTTTAAAAATAATCAGAAGAAAAATGATGTTAAATTTATTCCTCAGAATTTTTCTTTCAATTTTTTTAGACAAGAAAATATTTACACTTTAACGTCAAACTTATAAAACTAATTTTACTTCATTTTAAAGATGCCACTTTTTTGATACTTTTTTTCAATTTTGGGGATACTTAAAAAAAATGATCCTTTTTCATACTTTTCTTAGTCTCTTACTACGCTTCGAAGCCTGTAATATATTTTAAAATTTCTTTATGCAGTGAATTTTTTTTTACAGGGAATATGTCCAGGAAATAGATTGCGTCTTCTTGTAGGCCAATACGATAACGAAGGATCTTTTACATTGGATGGCTCACAAAAACAAGAGAAACGACGAAGTTGGCATGTTCAATCAAATAGAGTGATAACTCCACAAAAATATGGAGATATCTTTCTTTATGATCTTCCAACAAGTAGATGCAGTATTGCCCCATCTTCAAACGATTGTTATTTAAATGAAAGAAACGAACACTTGCGCATAGGTATATATTATATAAAATAGAAACCAAAATTTAATTATTTTAAGAAAAAGAAAAATTTATCTAAATATTAATTTTTTAGATCGAATAATAGCAAATATGCGTAAGACATCAGTAACTGAGGATTTTGACAATGTTGATTGTTACGATACACCACCGAAAGCAATTCCCGTTGCTTCTTCGCCAACAAGAAGTCCAAGTCCCATTTCTCTATCAGGTTATTCTGTGCCAAAACCAACAACCAGCAAATCTGGTGTAACGCCTCTTGACAGTTATGATGTTCCACGATCTTCTCAACCATTAACACCCAGTAGTTCTACATCAAGTCTTACAAATGACGGCTCATCTCTCAGTGGATCAAATAGGTATGAATAATTCTCAATTAAAAAAATTTCATAATTTTTACATTTTTGATATTTGCCCCAGATCAAGTATAACAGCTGCAGATTATGACGTTCCGCGATCTCGTTTTTCGTCTGCTATGTCTTCACATCAAATAACATCATCTAAAATCTTATCATCATCATCAGCACAAAATAATCAACAACAAATTTATGACATTCCGATGAATAAAATTCTACCATTAGAATTGGATCCAGCTTTAATTGATTTACAAAAACTACAAACTGAAGCGTCAGCAGCTATTACAAAATTATTGAGTTTTATAAATCCTGGATGGAGGCAATTGCAAAAATTGGAAAAAACTTTAATGGATATTAAATTTGCTGCACAACGATTGAGAACATCATTGCATGATTTAACGGAATTTGCAGAAGGTTGGTGAAATTTATATTCTTATTCAGGCTTCACAACATAAAATTTGCTTAAAAAAAGGGAATAGGGGAAATTTTGTTCGAAAAAATGGGAAAAATAGGGTAAAATCTAAATATATATTTTTCTTAACGAAAATGCTTTAAAGTTGTGTTAAATTACACTACCGGTGAAAATTTTGAGTCCACCCATTTTCTTGATGAGTATAAAACATCTTAAAATATAGAAAGTATAGATACCAAAATTTTTTTCCACATTTTTTAAAAAATGATAAATTTATAGAGAAAAGTGAGATTTAAAGGAGAGATTTTCCCAGTATAGTAATTAATTTTTTTTGAAATGTTATTTTAAATGTTTTATAAAAATGTGAATTGCATACATCTAATAAATAAACGGTTTTTATTTTTTAAACTTATTTTAAAATTAAATTACCATAGAATGAAAATTACTTCTAAACTAATTTTTTTTCTAGAAAAATGCAAGTAATTTTTTATTTTATCAAACCGAAAACCGTCTTGTAAAATATACAAAACTTGATTTTATTCATATTTTTTAAAGAAACTGAAATATTTAAATTAAATTTTAAAAAAAATTTTCAAATTAATTTTCTGACAAAAAAAATTTCCAATTTTCCTAATTCAGGCCTCGGATTAACTTTAGAAAGAGAAAGAAGTCGTTTTAGTCGATTTTCATTACAACAAAAATCGAAAAAATCGATATTTTTTATTTTTAATAAATTTTATTAGTTAATAAATATTTCATTATTATTAACATTTACTATTAAAAATTAAATAAATTTTTTCTAATTCTATAATAAGAATATTTCACAGAAGTATTTCCATGAACTTTTTTTTAAACTTCAGAATTAAACTATGACAAATTTTCAAAATTTCAATTCAATAGGACAAATTTTAAAAATAATAATTTAAAGTTACTTTAAAGGAAGAAAAAATTTCAAGTCATTGTACAAATTATTCAAATTTAGAATTTTGGCAAATGTTTTAAATAATTGAATTTTCAAAGAACTTGATTAAAGTATTATTGAAAATAATTAATTTATTAACTGAAATTGTTGTAAATTTGAATTACGGAATATTAGTAACAAAATTTTAAACTGTAATTGAATTTTAAAGAATTTTTAATAAAAAAATTTGAATTTTTGAAAAATTGAATTAAAATAATTGAAATAATTAATTTAGCGAAGAATTTTAGATACAAATTTTGGAAGTGGTCGAGTTTGGAAGAGATATATTTAAGTTTTTCAGAAGTAATTAAAATTTCAGGAGATATACAAAAAGAATTTTGGTAAATTTGAATTGAGGAAGATTTTTTACAAAGTTCAGCAGATAATTGAATTTAAAAAAATGTTTAATTGAGAAATGTGTTAATTAATGGAATTTTTAAAGACTTTGATTAAAGTTATCAGAAATAATTAATTCAACAAAGAATTGAAGTTAAAAATTTTAAATAAGATTTTTAAAAAATTTTGATCAAAGATATTAAAAATAATAAATTTAGCGAAGAAAATTTTAGAAAAAAATTTAACTTTAGAAGAATTTGAGTTAAAAATTTTAAATATAATTGATTTTCAGATTTTAAATTGAAATTTTCATTAATTATGATTCAAATTCAAATGATAAAATTTTTTTTACAAACTTCAAACGATAATTGAAATTTAGAGAATTTTTAGGTAATTTTAACATGTTTTAAATTATGTATGATTTTCGAAGAATTTGAATTACATATTATTGAAAATAATTAATTTTGCAAATAATTCTTTTAAATAATTCAATTTTGGAAGAAGTATATTTTATACTAAAAAAGTTATATTTTGTTCAAAAAAGTCGAAAAAGTTACATTTTATAAAAATAAGTCGAAATAGTCGCATTCATTGAAAAAAGTCGAAGAAGTTGTGCAATCTGAGGCTTGTATTTTTTTGGTTCAAATTTGGATTTTTATAAAATATCCCATTATTCGAGTTGCGACATAAAATAGGGGAAATGAGTGAATTAAAGGGGAAAAAGGGGAAAAGATTCATAAAAAAGGTGAATTTTTTTAAATAGAAGAAAAATAGGGGAAACATTGTGAAGCCTGCCTTATTACTTTTTTTTACTAACGATAATAATTGCAATATTTTTTAGGTGTTCTTGGTAATGCTGGAAAGGTGCCTGACAAAGGATTATCAATGAAATTACGACCATTAGTTAAAGCACTACGCGATACTGATAAACTAATTGAAAAAGCTTTTTCAGAATTAGAAATCATTAAATGGGACACAACACAGCTTTGTCGTGAAGAAAATGAACCATCGTCAAATTCATCAGTTTCCTCGCTATTGTCTTCAATTTGGCCTGCTGATCCATTAGATCAATTAGTTGCTTGTGCTCGAGTTTTAACAGAAGATGTTCGACAAGTTGCCAGTTTTATTCAGGTAAGATTTTGATAGAAAAAATTTCTTTTTTCCTATATTGATTGATTAATAACAAAAATTTGAAATGAAATATTATTCTAGGGTAATTCGACATTATTATTTAAAAAAAATTCAGCTACAGTTTATAAAAACAATAGCACCGAGGCCGTGACTGAAGATTATGATTATGTTAATTTGGATTCACGTGATGCAGTTGTAAAACAAAGGGAAGAATTGAGAGAAACTTTACCGCAGGAACTGAGAAAAAATTACGATCTTGTTGTATCTGAAGCAGATCAAGCTGCAATTCAACTTTCAAATGTTATATTATCACCAATGGATCCTAATGATAAGCAGGTTTTATCATTTTATGCTGCTCAAGCAATTACACATGGATCGCATTTAACTCATGCAATTGATGCTTTTTTACAAACAGTCGAGCACAATCAACCTCCTAAGGTATTTCAATTTTTCTCTTTATCAATTAACTATATTTTTTAAAAAACTACAAATTGTTATTAAAAAAATTAGTGCAAAATCTGAAAATATCAAAAATTTAATAATTGACAATTATATTTTTTTTAGGTATTTCTAGCTCATGGAAAATTTGTCATACTCAGTGCACACAGATTGGTTCATATTGGCGACACTGTTCATCGTAATGTATCGCGAAATGATTTTCGAACGCGAATTCTTCAAAGTGCTAACACTTTAAATGATGTACTTGCGCAGACAGTTACTAAAATTAAACAAGCTGCACAATATTTTCCTAGTGTCACTGCAGTTCAAGAAATGGTCGACAGTGTTGTTGACGTTTCTCATATGGCCAAAGATTTGAAACTTGTTTTAATTCACGCAGCCCAACAACCATAAAATTAAAAATATTGCTAAAAAAACATTATTATTCATAATATAGCTGAATCAAATTAATATTCTATCTACTAATTAAGTAAAAGAACTTAATTACTATATTTAATTAAATTACTTCAAGGTTAAACTGAAAAAAAAAATTTTGGTTATTTTATGCAAAAAATTGATCTACTTAACATTCCTTTTGATTAGAATAACCAGACTTTTTTTTCATTAACGTAGATTAAGAAATATTGACAATTCTTTTGAAATTGTCCTTTTCGATGTTCTTAATAAAAAAAATAATCTTCGCTTTTAATAGGTACTACTACCTATTTAAAAAAAAACATTTTTACAAAAATCCATTATTTAGTATTTATAAAAATACTTTTTAAACATTTGTGTCACAATACGTAATTTTAAATATTCAAAGGCTTCATTGAAAAATATTTTGTTACACTTGAATGTTTATAAAAATTTTAAATAAAAATTTTTTATTATTAAATATGAAAATTTCTTTTGTTATCTATTTGTTTAAATTGTCCTTTTTGAGCTATAAGAAACATTTTAATATAAATTTAAATACTTCAAAAAAAAAGAACCAAAATAAAAATTTATTCCTTCAACAGTATAAAATTTTTATTTATTTTTTTTTCAAAAGAGATTTTTTGGTTTAAAAGGTTTAGACACTTATGAACTAATAAAAGATGTTTATTTTAAAATTCATCGGAATTTAATGCACAAAAATTATTATACGAAACGCTTAGCCCCATTGTGATTGATAAATTATTATGGAATTATTAATTTCGTGTATAAACAGATAATATAATGTTTGTATTCAAATCCATTAACTGTTTTTCACATTTAGTTGTTTAAAAAAAGAGACAGATAGAGAACTAAGACGACGTATTGTCTCAAAAATTATGAATGGTCACAGCATCTTCCAGAATGGATATGTGAATTACCTTCTTTAATCGTTTTTTCTTTGGGACATTTTTCTTGATAATCACAGCACCTACCAGAATGTGTATGCAAATTACCCTCTTTAATCATTTTATCTTTATTATTTTTTTTTTGATGAAAACTAGCAAGATCCCTTTTCATTGCATAAGCATCTTCACCATCTGCATAATATTTTGGTTCAACTTCAGAGACTTCAAATTGTAAACTACTTGTATATAAATTTAATGCAGCACGATTACTTCTGCGTACGTGAAGTGAAACGTATTTCGCTCCAAAACATTCGACCATTGCTCTTGATGCTTGATTCATGAGTTTTTGAGCAATTCCAAGTCGTCGATGAGATCGTTTCACAGCTAAACTTGTAATATGACCATGTGGATTATCTTCACAATCCTCTTCCATTTTGGCAAGTACATAACCAACTATTCTTCCTTTTTCATCTTCAGCAACATAACTCAATTGTGGCCATGACAATGCATGATACAAATAGTATTTCATTTGATAATTTTCTGGTAAGCATTGTAAATTACAATGTTGTATATTTAATAAGTCATTTGTATTAGCACAACGTATTTGTATAGACATGTTTGATGTTTTTTTTTTTCAACCAGATTCAATCTCAATTTTTTCTTTGTACAATATTACAATTAGCTGTTAGTCACGTCGAACTTTCTTGATGCGAGATCGACCGTTTTTTAAATCATTAACTGATGAAGATTCGCTCATTCCACCAAGAAGTTCACGCACAAAACGAAATCGTGACAGAAAGAACCACCAGACCATAAACCATCCTGTAAATAAATTCCCATTTACTCTTTAATGTTAATGTAAAATTGTTATTTATTGATTTACTATTTTAATCTTAAAACTTGACAAATATCATGACATTAATTCTTACCCGTAAATATAAGACCGCAAACTATAATAATGCTTGAAATTACATAAAAAATTGCTAAAGCTATTTCCCTCATTATTATTCTACTTTTTCTAATTTGAGCAAATGATTCAAGTAAATAACAATAAAAACTTGTGTTACGTTATGTAATGTAGTCATGACACAATTACTTCAAAAACTTGACAAAGCTTATTGCGCTCTTAAAGAATAAAATAATTAATACAACACTTTATAATTTTAGTAAAAACGCCATTTTGAATTCAATCATGGAACAAAGATAAATGGCGTTATTTATTAAAGGTTAGGTGGGTAAATTTTAATCTATCTTTTAACAAATTGTTTTTTTATAGTGAATTTTTCTAATAATTTATTTATGAAAAACTCACCAAATTTATGAAGGTTAATTTATAATCTATTGTTATAATCCTTGTTGTAGTTTTTAAGTTTTTATAGTTATAATAAAACTGTTCTAATACAGGATAAAACCAGTAAACATAGAATTATACAGAATGGAATAGTAAAATATTTCCAAAATGTAAACTGTAAGATAGAAAAGGATAAAAAAAATTTTTTCCTTTGAGTCCTGAAACTGTAGTCATAGAGGTCGATACTGTTTTTAAGGTGTTTACACAAATATTTTATATTTCGAACGTTCTACCGTATTTACGTCACTATCAAACAGCTGAGCTTTCAAGTTTCCTCTCTAGATACTTTGCCTATGCAAGTTCTATAACTATTTTAAATAAAATAATTCATTTTATTATATTTTTTCTTTCAGTGTTGTGTCAGTTGTGAAAAAATTATTTTTCCAGTGTAAGAATATTAAAAATCAAAGAAAAATTAATATATCAGTCGATAATTATTTCTTTCATTCATATATGTACATAATTTTTTCTCTTCAGGGCATAACTTAAAATGTCAGCTTTTAGAAGAGGTATTAAGTAATATGTTGTTTCTTTATTTTTGTATTAAATTACATTTTTAAAGTTTTGTTTGTGTAACAAACGAAACTAATAAAAATGTTATATAATTGTAATGTAAATAAATCATGAAACATTGGTGACACTTTACTTACAATAATTTTGTACACATTTGTTAAAAGATTTAAGAGAAATTATTTTTCTTAAAATTATATACAAATAAAAGTATTTCTTTTACAGGACAGACATTGAAAAGTTTATTCAAAGGATGGTGGAATGAGTATCCTGAAATTGTTGCATCACATGTATTATCTACCATTGGTCTTGTAGGAATTCTTGGTATTCATTTTTATTGCGAAGAAAATCAATTTATTGCCCAAACTTTTGACAAGCCATTATGTGAGTTGTTTTTTTATTGTCATTCGTAAAAAAAGCTTCAAAATTCAAAATTCCTTTTACATTTTACTTCAATTGATAAACTCTATGACAAATTTTTCATACTCTTGAATTCTTTTTTATTACCGTGTGATTAGTAATTATCAAGTTCTAATATAGAGATCGTGAAAATTACGATTTTATATGGAAAAAATTACAGAATATAAATTTTACTAAATAAAATGTATTTGAAAATTATTAAAAATATTTTCCAGTTTAGTATTTTTTGTATTGTGTCAGAAATATGAATATATACAAATGTTGTATGTATTCTTTTCAGTCTTGAGACCCGATGATCCAAGAGCGAAGAAAACAATAACATATTATGAAGATGGATGGGAGAAAAAATAAAAAAATGATTGTCTGGTATTTGTTAGTTAAAAAACAATAAAATAAACATATGTATGTAATACGCAAATTATTTTCACGATAAATACGCGGATTGCCATCGTTAATTGTTTGTAAATTTAAATTAAATTTCTTTATTAACAATTTTTCGAAATTTTTGCATATTTTAAATTAAAATAAAATTGGAAAATTGTTTAAAGGATTAAAAAAATATATTTAAATAGAGCTATTAATGACTTGCGCAGAGAATCGTCAGCGCTTCTCCAGTACTAAATTCTTTGCGAAAATGTCACACACACCTGATGCACCTTTAATCTGCAGTGTGCAGTTTGCCTTTACACTCAGTTGATCATAGTCACGGTAGATTCTTTTTTCACTTTCGTCTTGTAATTTTTTTCCTTTTTTTAAGATTCCTCAATTTTATTTTTATTTTGTGTTTGCACGACTGCTATGCAATTTACCTTTTAATTAAAATTGTAAAAGAAAATTGACATTATTTGAAAAATTTCATTTCCTTTTTTTAATTTTCTTAGAAGTATTATTATTATTATTATTATTATTTTTCTTCTTTTCTCCTGCAGCACATGGAATGATTGCAGTGACAAAAGATTATTATGTTGTCTATCTCTCTCTATCGAGAAAATAGATTTAATGCAAAAACTGATGTACTTCTTAATTTTAGGTTGTAAAATGTAGAACCATAAGATGTAAAATACATTAATTTGTATATATATAAATTTTTAACACAGATATTTAAAGGTTGCACTAAATATCGTAGTTTTCCCTATATGTTATAAAAGTACTAAATTTTTATAAAACCCTGATACAATTTGGACAAACAAAAATTAATTTTTTATCAAATAATGATAATTAAATAAATATTTAGTTACTATATCTTTTAAATTTAAATTTTGTCCTATTTGTATTCAACAAGTAATACAAAAATATTTAATTTAATTTGCATTCTAATTAGATTTTCTTACTTTTTTTTAGTACCGGCTTTATTATAAAATTTAAAAAAAAACAGAAATTTTCGAAACTACGTATAGATGAAATAGAAATTGTCATGTACAGAATATTATATACAAGCTATATGACAAAATGCTTTGAAGCATTGATATGCTCGACTAAATAACCCTCTTTCCTCTCCCCCCTCTCTCTCTCTCTCTCTCTCTCTCTCTCTCTCTCTCTCTCTCTCTCTCTCTCTCTCTCTCTCTCTCTCTCTTTGAAAATTTAAGCTAAAGTGTGTGCAAGCAAAGTGCAGTACCTATAAATAACATGGACTAGGATATGTCATATTGATTTTTTTATTCTCTCAAGTGGTTTATATTTTATAACAATAACACATTCGTATATATATACATTCATAATGAATAATTATTTTGTCATAATTTTTGATGAAATTTTTTTTAATTAACTAGAAAAAATATTTTCTGTATTTTAAATATTTTTAAAAAATTACAAGGTTACATGAAGTATTTTATTTTTTTTAATACCCCTTTATTCAGGGTGTTTAGTCATCTGGAAACTTTCAGACAAAAAAAAAAAATAATAATAAAGCCGAGATTTTCCCATAGATTAATTAAATGTAGGTAGATCCTTTTTTATATTGTATATATTTAGCTGGAGGGACTATTTTGCTGCCGAAGACGAAGTGCCTGTCAGGATAACGTACCTGTCAGGGTACGAAGAGGTGCTCATGCAGGTCATGTACTTGGAGGGAATTCAGACGTTGATAATAATGGAATATTGGGACCAATATCAACAAATCCAAGTCCACCTTCAACATCGTCGCAAGAGGAATCTTGCAAACCATCACCACGAAATTGTTACCGGCTTGTTATACTAGGAAGTGCCCGGGTTGGCAAAACTTCAATTGTAGCAAGGCAAGTGTATTTTTTTTATAAAAATTTAGAAGAAAAATATTTTTTCTTTATTTGGTTGAATTATTTACACTGCGCTACAAATTTTATTATTAAGGGAAAAATTGCTAACAAATGTATTTTTTTATTCTTTTATTTTGGTTAAATTTTTTTGGTTTTATAATATTTATATTTATAATTAATAATTTATAATAATATATTATTATTTAACGATTTAGGTTCCTGTCTAATAAATTTGAAGAAAGTTATACTCCAACAATTGAAGATTTCCATCGTAAATTGTACAGAATTAAGGGAGAAGTGTATCAATTGGATATTTTGGATACTAGCGGTAATCATCCTTTTCCAGCTATGCGAAGACTTTCTTTCTTAACTGGTAAGTCTTTTTTTTCTAAGCCCTAACAATTTAAGTTAGATTTCTGAATTATCGGTCGAGGAAAGGAAAGTTTAAATAAATAAAAAGAAAATTATTTCAAATATTTAATATTACAGGAGATTTGTTTGTGGTCGTCTTTAGTATGGATAGTCCAGAAACTTTTGAAGAGGCAACAAGATTAAGAGAAGCAATTATTGAAACAAAAAAAAGTGCAATACAAGGATCGGGAAAAAATAAATTAACCAGTTCTTTAAAAGTTCCCATGGTTATTGCAGGCAATAAATGTGATAGAGATATTAAGTACGTATTATGTTTTTATTTGCATGAATTAAAATATTAATTTTATTAATTGATTAATAATATTAATTTTAATTTTTTTATTCATTTTTTTTACAGAAAAGTGACAGTCGAAGAAGCCCAACAATATTGTGGAAATCAGGATGATTGTTGCATTTTTGTTGAAGTATCAGCCAAAAGAAATTATCATGTAGATGATCTTTTTTATCATTTATTTATAGTAGCTGGTTTACCATTGGAAATGGCACCCAATCATCATAGAAGAGTTCCTTTAAATTTTGGTTCTCCTACGATGCTACCACCTTCTCAGGTAAATTATCTTTCAAATATTTACTAATTTTTAAGTTATTTTTCACAGGCCTCGGATTATACGACGTTTTTTTCGAAAATACGATTTTTTCGACTTTTTTAAACAAAATACGTCTTTTTAATATGCAATGCAAATCTTCTTTATTTCAATTATTTAATAAATTTTCAACTAAAATTTTTCTAAAAATTAATTATTTTTAATAATTTTAATAAAAATTCTTCACAAATTCAATTATCTTAAATTATTTTCCAATTAAAAATTTTATGAAATTTAACAACTGTTTACAATTTAAAAAAAAGTCAAATAAAATTTCAAAAAATTTCAATTTAATACCTTTTAAAGTTTTCCATCTGAAACTTTTTGAAATATATTAATTTCAATTATAACTCTTTTTAAATTCAATTATTTGTAATGATTTTTATAATATTCTTCAAAAATTAAATTATTTGAAAGCATTTTTTAATTAAAAACTTTTGAAAATGAATTTTTGTCTGTAATTTCTAATACAAATTCACAAACAACTGAAATGAAAAAAAATTCAGTTAAAAATCACTTGCCATTCAATTATTTTCAAACATTTGGAGGGTAAATCTTTGAAAATTCAATTACTTTTTAAAAAATGTCATCTAAAATTATTTGATAAATTGAACCGCCGGCGACCAAAAGGGCTTATACGAGGTTTTCATTGGCTCCTGGAATAGCTGGAAACTCACTGAACGGGGGGCCAACGCAAGTCACGCGTAAGCCCTTTTGGTCGCCAGCGGTTCAATTATTTTCAATTCAATTAGTTTTAATGACTTTTATAATTATTGTCTGAAATTTAACACAATCTTTTAAAATTCAATTATTTTTAAAATTTCAATTTAAAAGCTTCTAAAATTTAATTATTGCTAAAAATTTTTGAAATTTAATAATTTCAATTATAACTCTCCTGAAATTCAATTAGTTTTAATGACTTTTATAATATTTTTCTAAAATTCAATTATTTGAAAGCATTTTTCAATTAAAAAATTTTAAAGTTCAATCATTTTTGTCTGTTAATTTTTAATAAATTCTTCATCAACAGAAATTACTAAAAATTTCAATAAAAAATCATTTGAATTTTCATTATTTTCAAAACTCTGAATTCTAAATCTTTGAAAATTCAATTACTTTTAAAAAAATGTCATCTAAAATTATTTGATAAATTATTTTCAATTCAGTAAAATTTAATTATTGTCTAGAATTAAACAAAATCTTATGAAATTAAATTATTTTTAACATTTTCAATTACAACTCTTCCAAAGTTCAATTATTTTTAATAACTTTAATATTTCTTTAAAAATTCAATTATTTAAAAAAAAAATTCAAATAAAAACACTAAAATTGAATTGAATTGTAAATTTCAAAAAGGGCTCAACTCCAAAAATCTTAAGAATTAAAATTTAAAAAATCGACTTTTTCGATTCTTTTTTAAATGTAAATCGACTAAAACCACTTTTTTTGCTCCTTAAGATCGATCCGAGGCTTAAAACTTGAGTAAAAAAAATCGTATAGTAATATTTGTACTATAAATATAAATTCTTTAGCGCGTCAAAAAAGAAAAAAAGAATAAAAAAGTAGTTAACGAATTATCGGTTTATATTTAGCCAAAACACAAAACTACCCTCAGTATTAAACGGCGACTAAGTGATGCTTGTGGAGTAGTTGCACCTGTTCGTCGGCCAAGTTTAAGGACAGATTTAATGATAATGAGAACTAAAACTTGTTCTACTGGAGCTGAAAATAATATTCCAGGATCACGTATTACATTGTGGTCTGTTGATTCGAAAAAAATGTGTTGTATTCAGTAAATAATAATAATAATAATAATAATAATAATATTAAACTAGTATTTACATGTAATCAATAGTTGATAGCATTAAATACAATTGTACAAAAAAACAAATTTAAACAAGAACATTTGTATTGACCGCCTAAAATTCAAATTCGAAGAGTCGATTCCGGAATCGAGTTCTTGAGGGTCGATAATCGATTCTTGTTTATTTTGACGTTAGCAGAAACAATAATATTTGTCCACGTCTAACAAAACTCGTTTTTTATGTTGTTATTAAAAAAAATTATTTTTTACGTACAATTAATAAATTATTTTAAATAATGTTACGAAGAAGAAAAATCAATTTTACTAATGTTAAAAGTTTGGATGCATTTCCAAAAATTGCCGAACATTATACTAAACAATCGGCAGTGGGTGGTACTTGTAAGTGAATTTTTAAACAAAATACTACTGTTTTCTATTAACTAGAGAGTATTATAAATTTTTAAAAATTTCAGTTTCAGTGATAACATTTTGCATAATTGTATATTTAATTACTGCAGAAACATGGTATTTTCTTGATAGTAAACTTAAATTCAAATTTGTACCTGATACAGAAATAAATACAAAATTAAAGATAAATATTGATATAACGGTTGCAATGCCATGTGATCGTATTGGTGCCGATATATTGGATTCGACAAATCAAAATTTTCATCACTTTGAAAAACTTAAAGAAGAAGATACATGGTGGGATTTATCTCATGAGCAACGCTCTCATTTTGATGCGTTAAAAACAATGAATTTATATTTTCGTGAAGAATATCATGCAATACACGATCTTCTATGGAAATCTAATCAAATTGCATTGCTTAGCGAAATGCCAAAACGGTAAATAAAAATGTGAGCTGAGATTTTTACTCTTGTGATAACTTTTCATATTATTTTATTATAGATCACACGAACCTAATTATCCTCCAGATGCTTGTCGAATTCATGGAAGTTTAAGTATTAATAAAGTATCAGGAAATTTTCACATAACATCTGGAAAATCATTATCATTACCGGGTGGTCATATACATATTTCAGCATTTGTCAGCGAGAATGAATATAATTTTACTCATAGAATTAATAGATTTTCATTTGGTGAACCAAGTCCTGGTATTATTCATCCATTGGAGGGAGAAGAAAAAGTAACTAATGAAAGTGAGTTTATTATTTTCTCAGGGTGTCTAGCCACCTGGAATTTCTTGAATACCTGGAAAAGTTCTTGAATTTTTTTTGGGTCCTGGAATTTCCTATTTCGTGTTAGAATTTTTTCCAACCGCGTTTATAAACACAAAATTTGGTAACATTTTTTAAGCAAAATACGACTTTTTTTAGTATAAAATTTACATCTTCCAAAACTGAATTATTAAATGAATATTAACTAGAATTCTTCGTAAAATTAATTATATACAATAATTTTAATCAAGTTCTTTAAAACCTCTTTTATCTAAAAAAATTTTTCAAATGAAAGTTCTTTCAAATTCAATTATCGTCTAAATTTTGTAAAAAAAAATCATCAATTAAAAATGAAAGTTTCGATTTAATATCTGAAATTCAATTATTTCTAAAAACTTTAACTTTAAATCTTCAAGAATTTAATTACTTCTAAAATTCTTCGGAAAATGAATTATTTTTAATAAATTTAATCAACATTTTCAAAAATTTAATTTTTTTAAAAACATTTTTCAATTCAAAATTCTCTAAAATTCAATTATTATTATCAATAGCTTGTAAAAGAAATCTTCAGCAATTTAAATTTACAAAAATATTATTTACAAATCTCCAAAAATTCATTTACTTTTGTAAATGTTAACTGCAGCTTTTTTAAATTTTAATTATTTTTTCTAAATTCATTTTTTTTCAATAATACTTTATTTGAGTTCTTCGAAAATTTAATTATTTAAAACATTTTCTAAATTTTTGAATACGAATAATTTGCATAAATCAGATCAGAAAATTAATAAAACTTATTTAATTTCTAATAACAATTGTTTGATAATAATAATATATTTATTATCTAATTGTATTTATTAAAAATCGACTTTTTCGACTTTTTTTGTAATTTTATGTTTTTCTTCCCTTAAATTCGATCCGAGGCCTAAAAATACCAAAAATTAAATTAATAGTTTATAATGAAAAAAGATTAAAAATTATTCAATCTTGTGCATTTAATGTATTTTTGTCATTAAAATTTATTAAAATAGTATACCTGGAAAAAAATTTTTTACCTGGAAAAGTCATGGAATTTTATTTGGAAAAAGTGCTAGACACTCTGTTTTCTCTACATTTGATAGAATTTTAATTGCATTAATTTTCTTTCTAGGTTCAATATTGTTTCAATATTTCATAGATGTTGTACCAACTGATATTGATATATTATTACGAAAAACAAAAACATTTCAATATAGTGTAAAAGATCATGAAAGACCAATTAATCATAATAAAGGACAACATGGAATTCCTGGAATATTTTTTAAATATGACACAAGTGCTTTGAAAGTAAAAGTTTTTCAACAAAGAGATTCATTATATCAATTTTTTATAAAATTGTGCGCTACTGTAGGTGGAATTTATGTAACAAGTGGTGTGTACCATAAAACTATTTATTACTTTTTTTTTTTGTTTTTGAAACAGCAAAATCGTCAATTATTGCACGAAATCATAAAAATTGATATTTTTTTATTATTATTGCAGGTCTAATTAATAATTTAGTGCAATTATTTTGGAAAACCATTTTTTGCCATCAAGAAGCGGAGCCAAAAGCTGTTAAAACAACAACAACAGCAACAAATTCAAAATCTCCGGTGAGTATCGACAAAGGAATATCCAATTCTATCAATTTATTAAATGTTACAACACCTGAAATAGCCAATGATGTTGTATTTAAACCACAATGAAAAATAAATTGAGCAATAAAATGAAGAATTTCAGATATGAATCGAAATCATTAAGAAGTTAAATTTTTTTTTAATATTATATACGTTTATACATCAAAAATAGAGTTATCAAACATTTTAAAATACATTCTTTCGTTTATAGATAGAGTATTACATAAAGTTTTTTTAAAAAATATTTTCATAAATAAATAATTTCTTGTAGACAATATCTCTTAAATATAATAATATTGTAAATAATTGTACATTCTAACATTTTGTGCGTTTATGTAAATGGCACTTGAGGAAAAATTGGAAATTATTTTTTACATTATTAATGGGTCAAACCATTATATTTCAACTAAAGTGGTCGCTGACTAATTTTTAAAAATTATAATACTTTGCAGGAATGATTTTGAAGTTATCAAGATCACGAAATGAAAAGAATTTTATTAAAAATTTAAATATTTATTGTAAAATATGAATTTAAAGTATATGAGGTGCTAAAAACTGTCAATTTTTTAGCCATTAGAAAATATGCAAAAAAACATAGAATTTACCATAAAAATAAAAAAAAATTATTGGAATTTACTAAGAATGAATAAATTTATCATTATCAATTGATATAATTATTTAAAGATGTGAAGTAATATATAAAATATGATTTCCAAGTGCACCTGTCAAATAACCTAATTTTGCGATTTTTATTCATTAATTATAAAAAATAGAAAACATTAAATTAAATAAAAACTTACCAAATATGAAGTTCTTGCCATAAACTTTTAGAATTTCTTTGCACTTTTCTTCTTTTCTATTCATAAGTATGAAAAATTTAAAAAATAAAATAGCTACTTTGTCTATTTTCACTATTTTTGAAAGTCAATAACTTTCTTGGAGAAAAATGAAAAAATATGGGGTTTCGAAAATTATTTAAATACACACTACATATACATTCACTGAAAATTTCGCATTGGTCCCGAAGCTATTTTCGAAGATAAAGTAAATTAAAAATTTCGTATTTTTTAGGCTATATGGACATGGATTTTAAATCAATGTGAAGGTGGTTCACTGGTGACGACAAACTTCACATTGATTTAATACCTTTAAAACCCATGTCAATATAGCCTAAAAAATACGAAATTTTTAATTTACTTTATCTTCGAAAATAGCTTCGGGACCAATGCGAAATTTTCAGTGAATGTATATGTAGTGTGTATTTAAATAATTTTCGAAACCCCATATTTTTTCATTTTTCTCCAAGAAAGTTATTGACTTTCAAAAATAGTGAAAATAGACAAAGTAGCTATTTTATTTTTTAAATTTTTCATACTTATGAATAGAAAAGAAGAAAAGTGCAAAGAAATTCTAAAAGTTTATGGCAAGAACTTCATATTTGGTAAGTTTTTATTTAATTTAATGTTTTCTATTTTTTATAATTAATGAATAAAAATCGCAAAATTAGGTTATTTGACAGGTGCACTTGGAAATCATATTTTATATATTACTTCACATCTTTAAATAATTATATCAATTGATAATGATAAATTTATTCATTCTTAGTAAATTCCAATAATTTTTTTTTATTTTTATGGTAAATTCTATGTTTTTTTGCATATTTTCTAATGGCTAAAAAATTGACAGTTTTTAGCACCTCGTATACTTTAAATTCATATTTTACAATAAATATTTAAATTTTTAATAAAATTCTTTTCATTTCGTGATCTTGATAACTTCAAAATCATTCCTGCAAAGTATTATAATTTTTAAAAATTAGTCAGCGACCACTTTAGTTGAAATATAATGGTTTGACCCTAATAGACAGTTAATACAAAAATTTGCAAATTTTTTCTTTTTGCAAAGTTAAAAAATATAGATCTAAATAAATTATTAAATACATTCACGATATAAAAATAATGTTATTAAATCGCTTTTTCTCCAAAATGAGATTCAACTAATTTTTTTTTTTTTTTTGCTGATTATAAAAAGCAGGATTAATTTTTTTTTATTATGCTCAGATCTCAAAATATAAAATTTAATCAGTTCAAGTTTAAGTTGGTGTGGCACTTCTGGAAAATAAAAGAAATTTTTTTTAAATAGGGGAAAAAAGGATTTGAAATAATTTTTACAAAATGTAAACAAACCTTGCATTTTTGAAAATACAATTAGGGGCGCTGATAATTGTAAGGTTTTCCGTATGGTCCTATTTTGGTACTCATTTTTTCAATTTTTAATTGATTATAATAACTATTTACCACAAGCCAAGCATAAGCGCAGAGAACTGAAAATTTTAAAAACGAATCTAAAGAATCCTTTAAAAAAGAATCGATGAGTTTTAATAAAAAAAATAATTTTTTTTTAATTAAATAATATAAATCTTACCATTAAATATTAGACCAAGAATTAAACAAATAACTCCTTCCAGTATGTGTTTTTGAAGAAAAAACATAATTGAGGTATAAAGAACACTTATGAATATTCCAGGAATGGCAACCATTGTCAATGTAACCCATGGTAGCATAAATAAAGTTTTCCGCTGAAAATAGAAAATAATATTTGAAAATTTATTCAAGTTTTTTCAAATTTCAATTTTTTTTATTTCTTTTTTTTAACACTCACCTTTAGTGCACCGATAATTAAAAGTGTTGAATATAATATTGTCATACACAAAAATATGGTAAAAATTATACGAGCTATATTTTTATCTACATTGATAATTATAGTTTTCCAATCAGCATTCACAGTGAAAAGAACAATAATTGTTAAAATTGTTAATACCTAAAAAGAAGAAAAAAGTGTATTGAGTTACGAATTAATTTTTTTTTTATTTATTTGTAAAAATACTTACTATACTGCATACTCCACTAAACAATGTGCCTGTCTTTAAGGACCAAATCCCAAGAAATGATTTAACCTTCAACATCTTGAAATAATTAAAAATTAAATTGTAATTTAATTAATTTAAAAATATTTGATTAATCGGACTCAAAAAACGCTGATTTTATGTAAATATTTATTTATTCATATTTATGTAAAAAAATCATCCCTTTAGCTTTTATAAACTTATTGTAAATGCATATATACTTATTGAATGAGAGAGCGACTTTATGAATTAAAATAAGTGAATTCTCTCACACATTCAGATTTAGAATTTGATATATAGCATTCACTGTTAAATTGTAAGTCACTGAAAAACCATACGTAACTTCTAAATATAGATAATCTGATGTTAAAAAATATTCCTAAAATCTACATTTACATTTATGAATAAATATAATTTTTTTTAATTATTTTTAAAAGAAAAATAAAAAAAAATTTATATTTATATTTAATTATGCTGAATACTAAAAAAAAATTAAATAAAATATTACAACATATTAAAAATTTTACTTTACATATCAATTGTATATATAACATACATGTAAACATTAGCATAACGTTACAGCGCAATTTGATGCATTAAATGTGTCAAGTTCAGTATATAACTTATATTACTACTACTATTACCTACTTTTCAAATTATTTCAATATTTTTACTTTTTTATAAAGTAAAAATAAAACACACACAATGCTGGATAATTAAATTAATAATTATATGTATTAAAATAAAAAAAAGACGAATTTAAAACTGAGAAAGAAAGCAATATATACTTTTTGTTTCACAAGATGAAAAGAAACTGTGCCAAGAACAGCAGTGCACACTCATACACTTTCAGACTCATACGGTTATAAATACACCTACGTAAACCTCCCACACTTGCAATAAGCACACCTTTTCCCCATGCTTATGTTATTGCTGATGAGAAAGTTATTAAACATATGTTATTTTTATCATATTTATAATATTATTGTTTACTAACATATGTTTGTATATACGTATTTTTAAATTTGATTTTGAAAATTAATTTAAAAATTCAAATCAGAGAAATATTTAGCTCTTTCAATTTTTAAATTTTCAAATTTTGATATTGTTTTTAATAAAAATGAATAATCGCTGTTTTCTTCTTTAGCATTATAATAATGAAATTTATATTAACAAATGTAGGTTATAAATTAGAAAAGGTCGTATAATCATTTAAAAAATCAAAATTTAAATAGTCATTACTTTTTCAGGATTTAAAAAAAAATTTACAAGACCCATATTAAGGCATGCGCGCGTAGATATCCATGCCCTTAATATTGATCTATATTGTCCAAGCGCATCGTGTGCCAGTAGGACATAACAAACGATGTTGAGAGGTGTGGCATAATTATTTTAAAAAACTTGTACTTATTTAATAATAATAATAAAGTAGATATCGAAAACGTATTGAAAATGTCTGTCAAGAAGAAAGAGTTTCAAAAATTGCCCGTGGATATTTGTCCGTTCCATTATGAAATCTCATTGGAACCCGATTTAACCAAATTTACTTGTGAAGGAGAAGTAAATATACATGTTGATGTAAGTTTTTTTGAAAATAATTTCATTCTTTTTTATATTTTATTTTTTATAAAAATAATTTGCATAAAAATAATAATTCAAACTAAACTTGTATTATTTGTTGTAAATTGACAAAGACATACATATGGTAAATGCTGACTTGCATAGTTTCAAAATAAAACATTTTTTTTCGTAGTAAATCAAAAATGAAATTAAGTATTCTTTTTGTAAAGAAGGAATTAATTTAAATAAGAACATTTAAAAAAAAACAATTAAATTTGAAGTAGATGAGAAAAAGTGGAAAACTAACCTCAAAATCAAATATGTCACGTGTATATATTGTTAATTTTTTATTATTTATTTTTTCTTTATAAAATAGGTGAAGAATTCGACAAATGTTGTTGTTTTAAATTCAGTTGATATTGAGTTTAAATCGATTAATTTTCATACACTTGAAGGAAAATTAATTTCCTCAAAGAACATATCAGTTGACAATGAAGAAGAAACGGTTACAATTGAATTTATGGAAAAACTTGCACCGGGACGTTCAGGTTATTTAGGTATCAAATATCAAGGAATAATTAAAGATAATATGAAAGGACTATACCGAAGTAAATATACTGGGTAAGTTATAAAAATCTTTATTTGGGACATTCTTCGTCAGATTTTCATTCAACATTTTTTTTTGTATTGAAACAATTTTTTTCGAATTCTATATTGGAAAAAAAGAAATACTTGTTTTTTTATTTTTTTATTTGATGAAAATTACAAAAGTTACGATTTTTTTAAAATTTCGCCACTTCAGAAGTAGACGACTTTTGAAACACATTTTTGTCTGTTATAATTGAGGATAAATAATAAAATAATATATGAAAATTATTCGTTTTTTTTTTTAATATTTCAAATATATAATAAAAAAATAACGTTTATAAAACGAAAACGTTAAAAAAAATTGTCTAAAAGGTGACTTTTCTCAAAACCGAAGTAATCGATTTTCGATTTTCTTTTTTTATTACAATCATTGACAAATAAGAAAATTTTTCTCTCTTATGACAAAGTGGTGTTCTTTAGGGTTTAAATGATATTCAAAATTATTTCAGTCGTTGCACAAAATTTATATAATGAAATTAAGAAATGAAAACATTTCAAAACTTCATTTCATTAGTATGTCATTTGTTCTGTTCTGTAATTGAAGGTTAATTTTTAACAAGTGTAAAAGTCAAATAAAAATTAGCTAATTTTTTATTATTTGTACGTGATGACAAGTATGGATGTTGCAATCCTTTTAAATTGGAAGTATATTTTTAATTAAATTAGTTTATTATATTTACTTGCATTAAAAATTATTTATATTTGTTATTAAATAAATAAACAGCTCTAAAATTTAATCCGATTTATTAATTATAAAATTGATTAAAATTAAATTATACGATTGTAAGCTAAAAGTACTTAAATTTTATTTCTTGAATGAATTATTAAATAGTTGGTCATTTATCGCACATCAATTTTTTGTAACATAATTTAAAAGGATTGCAACAGCAACAGAAAAATTGTATTGAAGTCATCGAATTTAAATAATAAAAAAATTGCGAATTTTCATTTTAATTTTATACTTGTTAAAAAATTAACATTTAATTACAAAACAAAACAAATGCCATACGAATGAAATGGAGTTTTGAAGTGCTTTTAATTCTTAATTTCATTATGTAAATTATGTGCAACGACTGAAATAATTTTCAACATCATTTGAAGGGTAGAATGACAAAAGGGGACAAGCGCCAATTCACTGTTTTTACAGGAAGTGAAAAAAAACATATTTAAAAATTCTGCAGGTAATTTAAAAAGAAACAAATAAAACCGTTTCGAGATATTAATTATGTTTTCATAAATAAACAACAATTTGTTCAAATAAACCTACATATTAACGAGAAAAATAAAAAGAAAATGTGGTGCTTTAAGGTTATATCGACTGCGCACATTTTCTTTAAACATTAATTGTGAAAAAATATACAATTTAAAGAAAAACTGGAAAATTTTTTTTTTCTATTCAATTGTCGAGTTGAATGAAAAAAAAATTTGCTGGAAAAAAATTGTTGGTTTTCGAAAAAACTATGAATTAAGTTCTTGCTTTGCAATCGAACAAGATGTCATTTTTAAATTTAATTGTTAAGAATTATTATAATTATGAAAATAGTTAAAAACTAATAACAAAATGATATTAAAACAATATTAATCAAATTAATAATTTATTATTAATATTATTATTATTTTGATTAATATTGTTTTTTTATTTATTTTAATTTCGTTAAAAGCAATGTTTTTAACCTTATTAAATTATTCATTTTGTTTTTCAATCAAATTGTAATGAATTAAATTTGAGGCTATTTTATGATTTTAATATTATTTATTAAAAACTCATTTAAAAACGCAATTAAAAAAAATCCTTTTACAGAAGGATAAGCATAAGCGAGAAAAGTTTCCTTATTTGTCAATGAATGTAATAAAAGAAAAAAATCAAAAATCGATTACTACGGTTTTAAGAAAAGTCACTTTTTAGACTTAATTTTAATTTTTTAAGCGTTATTTTTTTATTATATATTTGAAATATTAAAAAAAACGAATAATTTTCATATATTATTTTATTATTTATCCTCAATTGAACCGACGGATCGTAGAAGGGCATATAGGCCATGCTAAATACATTGCGTATATGCCCTTCTACGATCCGTTGGTTCAATTATAACAGACAAATATGCGTTTCAAAAGTCGTCTACTTCTGAAGTGGCGAAATTTAAAAAAATCATAACTTTTGTAATTTTCATAAAAAAAATAAAAAAACAAGTATGTATTTTTTTTCCCATATAGAATTCGAAAAAAATTGTTTCAATCCAAAAAAAATTTTGAATGAAAATCTCACGAAAAATGCCCCATTTGCCAAATTGATGAAAATTATTCTGTTATTGTTACAAATAATATTGTTTCATAGAATTAATGGTGAAAGTAAATATGCAGCAGTTACACAATTTGAATCATCAGATGCAAGACGTTGCTTTCCTTGTTGGGATGAACCAGCGCATAAATGTACTTTTGATATAACATTAAAAGTGTCTATTGGTCTCACAGCATTGTCAAATATGGTACGTATAAATAAAACAAAAATTTGATTCAGGGCTGCAATGATTTAAATCAAAAGGTTTTTGACATTAAAATCATGATTTAAATCAAAAAGATTCTTGAATTAAATTTTTTAAAAATATTTATTTGTAAATAAAAATCATTGTTCTTATTAATAAAGCCTTTTAAAATAAGCGCGCTTTTTATATCGAATGAGGTTTATGGAATCGTGGAAAAGAAGCATTTAAATATATTGAATAGATTATTATCAGTTTCTGCTAGTTCAGCTGACATTGAGCGTTATATTTTTCACTTTCAATTTGGTACATTCAAAACTTAGGAATGCATTAGGAACCGAGAAGGCTGAAATATTAGTATTTTTATTTAAAGTATTAAATTTAAAAAAATAAAAAAGATATTGTTACAATTAATGTCAAAAATATCAGAGTATATAGATTATGAGTTTTTATTAGTTAGATAGAAGATGTTTAATGATTAAAAATAAGTATTTTATTTTTGAGCTAAAAAAAAAATAAAATATAAGTATTCTGTAACAGCGTCATAAGTTTTTAAAAAAGATATTTTTATTATTAAAGTTTATGTACGTAGTATATGTATAAAAAATTTTCAAAATAAAAACGATATAAAAAATTGAAATTATTTTATACACTTATTTTATAATAATTTAATAATAAACATTTAAAAAGTAGCATTAAAAAAATTTTGATTTAAATAAAAAAAATTATGATTTTTATCAGCCCTAATTTGATTAAAGTATTTAATTAAATTAAATTTACCTTTTTCAGCCCATTAAGTCGAGAACAAATATTAATTCATCATTGGAAAAATTGGAATTCGAAACAACGCCAAAAATGTCAACTTATCTTGTAGCTGTTGTAATTGGAGAATTTGATTATGTGGAAAATAAAACTAGTGATGGAGTTGTTGTTAGAGTTTACACGCCAATAGGAAAGAAAGAACAAGGTGAATTTGCTCTTGAAGTTGCGACAAAAGTTCTTCCCTACTATCATAATTACTTTGGAATATCGTATCCACTGCCAAAAATGGATTTAATAGCTATTGCTGATTTCTCATCGGGCGCCATGGAAAATTGGGGACTGGTAACTTATAGAGAAACATGTTTATTAGTCGATCCACAAAATACATCAACTGTGAGAAAACAATACATAGCTTTGGTCGTTGGTCATGAATTGGCTCATCAATGGTTTGGTAATCTTGTAACAATGGAATGGTGGGATGATTTATGGTTAAATGAAGGTTATGCATCATTTGTTGAATTTCTATGTACCGAATTTCTATTTCCTGAATATGACATTTGGACACAATTTGTAACTGATATTCACACTAGAGCCTTAGAATTAGATGCTCTCAGAAATAGTCATCCAATTCAAGTTCCAGTTGGTCATCCATCCGAAATTGATGAAATATTCGATGATATTTCTTACTGTAAAGGCGCAAGTGTTATAAGAATGTTACATTCATATATTGGCGATGATGATTTTAGAAAAGGTATGAAATCATATTTGACGAAATATTCTTACGCTAATGCAAAAACAGATGATTTGTGGTCATCATTAGAAGAAGTTGCCAATAAACCAGTTCGTTCTGTTATGCCAACATGGACTAAACAACAAGGTTTTCCTCTAGTTCAAGTTGAACAACGTCGAGAAGAAAATAATGTTATTGTGACATTCCGACAAAAAAGATTTCTCCCTGATAATTTAATGGGAGATGATGCGGAAAATTATTTATGGAGTATTCCATTGAGAGTGAGTACTGCTCAAAATCCTGATAAATTATTAGATAATATATTATTAAGTGAAGAGACACAACAACTTGTAATTAAAGATGTGCCAAAAGAAACGTGGATTAAAATAAATACAGGAACAATAGGTTTTTACAGAACTGTTTATAGTTCCGATATGCTTCAACTTTTTCAACCGGCAATTAAAAATCGTACATTACAACCACTCGATAGGTTAGGTCTTCTTGATGATTTATTTGCTATTACACAAGCTGGCCATAATGAAATATCCACAACCAATGTACTTGAACTTATGCAAGCTTTTCAATTTGAAGATAATTATACCGTTTGGTGTACAATTCTCAATTGTTTGACTAAAATAGGTCAATTAATTTCGCATTTAAATAATCTTGACAGTGCATTTAAAGCCTTTGGTCGTTCTTTATTACGAGATATTAGCGCGAAATTAGGATGGGAGGCAAAAACAAATAATGAAAGTCATTTGGATACACTGTTGAGACCGCGCATTTTGGGAAAATTAGTTTCATTAGGAGATGAAGATACAATTTGTGAGGCGAAAAAAAGATTTGCTTTACATATTACGGGGGAAAAAATTGTACCAGCCGATTTACGTAGTGTTGTTTATCGAGCTGTTTTGTCAACATGCACATCAGTTGATGGTGATAATGAAATTTTTGAAACAATGCTTAAATTATATCGCGAAAGTGATTTACATGAAGAGAAAGATAGAATATTGGCAGCACTTGGTGCAGTGAAAGATGAAAAATTATTGGCTAGAGTATTAAAATTTTCAATGGGCGATGAGGTACGTGCACAGGATTCTGTATTTGGAATTACATCAGTAACAATGACTTATCAAGGTCGTATGTTGGCTTGGGAATTTTTAAAAGAAAAATGGGATATATTATTGGATCGTTATAAAGGTAGTTATTTATTAACACGTTTAGTGAAATCAATTACGGAAAATTTTGTAACCAATGAAAAAGCAGAAGAAATTGAACAATTTTTTGATAAACAACAAAAAACTGCCGTTGAGCGTACCGTTCAACAAAGTGTCGAAAGTATTCGTTTAAATGCTGCCTGGCTAACACGCGACATGGAAAAAATACAAGAATTTTTAAAATCTAATGCAGCATGAAAAATCTAACATTTGTACCATATCCGCATAATATATACCAATGTACTTTGCAAAATGTTTACACAAAAAAAATGGGCCACGGATAAAATAAATAAAAAAAAAAATTAGAACAAAGTTTTTTTATTCAGCATTTAAAAAATGTCCCACGCGCATCTTTTTTTCATGTATTTATTGATGCGCAGAACTCAATAAGAATTGCATTTTATTTAATTATTATAATAATAAAAAACATTACTAATAAATAAAAACTATACTATAGAAAATAATATAATAAAAATTAAGAACAAAAATTTCGAAAATTATATGAATATTATGAGAGAAAAAAAATACATGGTTCTTCTGATTCAATACAATTGCGCATTGGATCAATATATGATGTTTACAAATTTAATATCGAAAAAAATGACACATTTGAAGGAAATAATATAAAACTTTAGATGACATTTTTTTTTAGATATATTTTTATTCTATAAGAATTTTTGCGACATATATACAGTGTAAAAATATTTTTCAAAATATTAAAAAAAAACAATTATAATAATACAACAAGATTCTCAAGTATATATCCAACTTATTTACAACAATTAATGATTTAAAGATACAAATATTTTATCCATTTCTATTCCAAACTAACTTGAAATAATGAAAGAAAACGCAATTTTACGTCTACTACATATTTTACACAAAAGTGTATGTTATTAATTTAAAAATGCTCTAAATTTTATTGTACATATTATCATATGTAAATAATAATACACCATTCAAAATTAAAAGGTTACACACATACCTACATACATTTATGAATGTCAATAAATAGTAATATATGTAGATTAATTCAACAAAATATCACAAAAGCTTCATTATTGTTTTTTTTCATGAAAAAAAAACTGCACAAATGTTTTTTTTTTGACAAAAATTGTCAAATTTTCACTGATGGTCCATAATGGAATGAAGACATTCCTGTTTGTGAACATTACTTGTTTCTTCTAATGTTGTTTGTAAAATACAAATATATTCAATTACTCTTTGAATAACTTGTAATTTGGAGAGTTTCCGCTTTCTTGGCATATCGGGAACAAGTGATTGTAATTTTGTTAAATAAGCTGCAACTTGTTCTGCTTCGAGATCACGTCGTGTCCCATTTATTTCAAGACTATTGTGTAAAACACCTCTTGATGAAGGTGGAACACGACCTCCAGCTGATGGACTTATGACCATGGCTTTCATGATAATTTTTTATGCAAACAATTATCAAAATAAAATAACTTTTTTTTTCACTGCGACGATGACGTTTTTTTTAATAGTCAAATCAAGTTAACATAATGTTTAGTAGCATTACGCGCTAAAATTCAATTAAATAATAAACAATTAAGCTTGAAAATCCAAAATTAACCGGAGAAGATACAAGCTTAAGCAGCGAATCACTACTGATCAGTGATCACTATACACGGCATATGAAGCATACGCCCCACACCTGTACTTTTGTATAAATAAGCGACCGCATCCCCTCTATTTTCACAATCGCTATAGAACAAGAACATTCCTCTCCTAAATCGCGCGCAAACGCCGCAATATTTTTCTATAAAAACAGCCCAAAAAGTGATTTATTTCAAAAATTAACATTTTGTTTTTGAAAATTTAAATTTTTCATCTCATTTCTAATTTAAATTTTCAGTTTAAAATAAATATTTACAGATTATTAAAATTATTATTATTATTACAACATTAGAAAATAAACATTCTTTAAAATATTTTCCCTCTTGAACTCTATAAATATAAAAAAAAAATGTAAAACGACAAAAAGAAACAATGATTCTTCAATAATAATTGAGACTCTAAAATATACTTGGCAGGAATTTTTAAAAATGAAAAATTAGATTTAAAAGAAATATATGCGGCCAGACGACACGATCATAGTACATTCATGAGGTAAGAATGGTTAGAAGGCATCAAATTCAAAAGAGGAAGAAGAAGGGAAGCAGCGACACCGATACATTCCAGGGAGGCGCCTTCGAGTCTCGTGAACACCTGCACATTCAGCTGAATCACGGCGCCAACTAAAACTTGTTTCTCACATACTTAAATGTGTATACATACAATCTGCAGTACTCTCTGACTCTTTCAATTTTCGATACCTTACAAAACAGAATTTCGTTCAAAAACTCACAATTCTGTGAGTGACACGCCTTTTTCGACCTTTTAGCGTTTTTTTTATGTTAAAAATTTAAGGAACATCAAATAAATAACATTTCATTTAATATAAATGAGATTTTTTAAATTTAAAGGGAATCTCACTTAATAAAATCAATTTTTATAACGAATTTCATTTTTTTACTCCAATAATTGTAAAAGTTTAAAAAGCGGATTTCTGTGATTTTCAGATAAAACCTTAAGTTTTAGAAACTAAATTGCATTGAATAAGTAAATGTTTGTTTAAACAAATTGTCTAAACGTCCGGCTAGACGGACATCAAGAAACGTCTAAATGTCCGTCTATATCCACCCGACTTTGTCCGCAGAAAACTTTCGGGCATTTCCAACTCCCCCTTCCTCCAAGGTTTCTTTAAAATATACGTTGACGGACAAAATTGTCAAAAATTATTTTGTCCGTCTAGTCGGACGAATAGACGCAGCGTTGTTTAAAAATCAGTATTTTATCTTTGAAAACGCCTTGATAGTTGATTTCTTTAAAAAATTTTATAATAGAAAATTACATGTCCTGATAGTACGATCGGCTGAATAGTTTTTTCTTCCAGAGCAGGAAACTTAAATCAATAGAGTTTTGTAAACACTGACTGAAAAAAATGTTTTATGTAAATTAAAAAAACTGAAAAAAATACCTCGCAGTGACGTTATATCGATATCACACATTTTATGTCTTGTTCAGTTTTCTATAAGTCAATATTGATTTTCCTCCTTTTATTATCCAACTCTTGTTTATTTTTTTTCTTTTGATAATCACCTGTTCCATGATTACGTATTATTCAAGGTTATTAATGACAATAAGTACAAATTATTAATACACTTTTTTCTTTTTCATCGAGATGGCAAATTTTAACCTCCAATAAAATAATTCTTTACAAAAATTAATTATACTTGTTTTTCAATGATTTTTAATCTTTTTGCTAATTTGTTTATGTCTATTCATCATCTAGGCTGTATTCACAATGAACTATGTTTATACGGTGTATTTTAATGTAAATAGATGGAGCTATCTAGTTTAGTTTCCATGCGTTACAAAACGCATGCGTTGGCTTTATACTGGGATGCTCCCTGTATATCTCGCCATGATCCGGTAGGTAGAAAGCGGTTACTCAAACGTATAGGTATTTCCAAAATCGGACTCACGTAGAGTCATTTATATTGAAGCGGAGCGGGAAATTTAAATTAGGTTATATGCTTAAATTGGTTTCCTTTAAAAAGTCGAAGATATGTGAAATAATTGTAGGTGAGGGGTTAGAAAGAAACATGTCACTACAGAAAGGAGCGATGCACTTAAAAGTTTTTGAAAGACGTCGAATTAATTTTGGTCGAAAATTATCATATCTTGAACAGTTCCAAAGAACATGTTCGAGATCTTCATTTATTTCAGGGTTGCAGGGGCAAGCTGGGGAGTTAACGATGTTTTTTCTGAATAGGCTCTCTTTAAGAGAGTGGTGATTACTTCTCATCCGGCATATTGACACAATTTTTTGTCTTTCCGCATAAAATGTTGCGAACCATGGCTTCGTGCGAGGTTTGTAGAAACGTTCTGTATAGAAGTTTCCAAAATATCTACCTCTTGTTGTAAAATAATCGTGACATTTATCATTCAATTGTTCCCTGAAACAGCTTACGAAATCCGAAGGAGGAAGACCGAAATTCAAAAGAGGAGAATTGCTCGATGCCAGCTTAGCAGCTTCATCTGCTATCTCATTTCCCTCCAAACCTTTGTGGCCTGGGATCCAGGCTAAGATTATATCAAAATGTAGAAGAGTTAAAGAAGCTAATCTGTTTCTAATGAGAAATATTATGTGTGATTTTATGTTATTTGGGTTAGGACATGAAATACTTTTCAGGACACTTAAAGAATCGGAAAAAATGACAACCTTTTTTAAGTTATTTTCTCTGACGTAATCTAAGGTTATTAAAATTGCAAAGGCCTCGATAGTGAAAATAGATGCATAAGCATTCACTTTCCAACTTTGCGTGAGTTGTTCTGATGGGCAAACAGAAGCACATCCTGCCTTGTTTCCATTCTCTGATTTCGATCCATCAGTATAGAAGCACGTATAGTTTCTAAAATTATTGTCTAAAATGTCTTTGAAAAGAAGAGGGGGATTAACTGAATTTTGGATCGAAAAGCCGATATCTGTTACTATTTGAGGTTCGAAAATATGGTCGCTATATGGGAAATCATAGTACGAATAACGAAAGGATTTATTAATGAGATGGCTGAATTCTTTGGCTCTACGATATGCTATTAGGAGGGTGAAGGTGTTTAGGATTCCAAAAGTGTTTCTTTGAGAAGTAATTTCTAATAGATTTTGGATTTTACTAATTAATGGATGATTAGAATTCGACAAAATTTTGATAATGTATTTTTTGGCTAGAAAATCAAACCTGAATTTAAGAGGAGGATCACAAGCTTCCGCCAACATGACGTTAATAGGTGTGGACATTCTATAGCCAAGTGCTAATCTGATGGCTTGGTTTCTAATCTTTTCGAGTTTACTAAATAATGTGTGATTTTTAAAATTGAAAATGTGAGAACCGTATTCCATGCAGCTTCGTATTAGCGCTCTATAAATTGTAAGCAGAATAAAAGGATGAGCTCCCCACCAAATTCCTCGCAGGACCTTTATGATGTTCAGTAATTTTGAGAGCTTTTCAATAAGGAACTTAAAGTGACTATCAAAGGTGAGTTTATAGTCGAGAATAATTCCCAAAAATTTAACTTCAGTGGAGGGAAATATGTGAGCATCGCCTATTGAAAGACAGTAGTTAGGATCTTCTAAATTGATTTTAAGTCTGTTGAAAAGGATTAATTTCGTTTTGTCTGGGCATATTTCCAAACCTCTATCAAAAAGAAATCTCGAGAAAATATTCAAGCAGTTCTGAAGGACTCTTATACAATGAAGGGGATCCCTCGATCTTGCCAAAATGGCAATGTCATCCGCAAACTCAACCAAGGTACATTCAGGTGGAAGAAGGCTGTAAAGTTTACGAGTATAAATGGAGTATAGAATCGGGCTCAAAATACATCCTTGGGGGAGTCCCACTGTGCTAATTCTAGGATCTGTTAGTTCCCCGTTAATGTTAAAATACATATTTTTACACGCAACAGCATTGTAAATAAATTTTGCTATATGTTTCGGTATTCCTAAATCTTTCAGGTCTTTCATTAATATCTGTGGGACAACACTGGGGAAGGCTCCCTTGAGATCAAGAAAAAGACCCGCAGTGACCTCACCCTGTGTGAACCCTGTAAAAATTTCGGTTGAAATAATGGCTAGGTTGTCCGCGCAAGACTTACTTTTGCGAAAACCAAACTGAGAGGGTGATAAATGTAAATGATGTTCCAAGAACCAACTAAGTCTATTAAATATTAATTTTTCCATCAATTTAAGCATACAAGAGGCAAGCGCGATTGGCCGAAATTTGCCTGGAGCAGATTTTGGAATAAAGAAAATTAAGAAATTGTTCCAGGAAGAGGGGAAAGTGCCTGAAGAGAGGATATTGTTGAAAATATCCAACAAAACTAATCTGGATTCCGTAGGGAGTTCAAGGATAATCTTGTTATTTATTTTATCCAATCCTGGAGACGATTTTAGTTTCAGAGATGAGATAGCCATGTTAAATTCCGAAATGTTGAAAGGAGCTTCTAGAAAGTTATTTGAATTAAAATTTTCAGGGAAAGAGTCATGGAAAGTCGTAGGTGGGCACATCTCAATTGTTAATTCTTGTAATTTCTTGATTGTTTCAGTATCTGCTGAGCAAGAAGCAGTAACAGGTTGCGAGAATCTATTTTTGAAGGATCTTATTACTCTCCAGACTTTAGAAATAGATGTGTTCCTATTAAGCGAGTTACAGAAGTTACGGAACGATTTTCTTCTTGACTCGTTTAAAGTTCTTTTAGCTTTTGCTTCACATTTTTTATATTCGAGATAATTTACATAATTGGAAGTTTTCCTAAACTTAATGGAGGCCTCGCGTCTATCCTGAATTGCCTTGTCACAGTCCTCATTCCACCAGGGAGCCGGAATAAACTGTTTGGATTTAGACTTTCCTTTGTTGCTTCCAATTAGATTCGATTGAGATGCCTTTGGTGAAGCGGACAAAACTGCATGATCAACACATTGAACAAATGTATTATAACTCTTAATGGGATCTGTGGAAGGGGATATATCCTCTGCTCTAGAATTTAAAGAATTTTTTAAATTAGTAGAAAACAGATGCCAGTCAGTTTTTTTCAAGTTATATTTGTGGGAATAAAATTTTGATATGGGAATTTGAACATCTAATTTAGTGATCACTGGATAGTGATCACTACCCATGGAGTCATCCCAGACATCCTGCGAAGAACAAATAAAGAGTTGGGAACTAACAAAAGTAAGATCCAGAATTGATTGAGAGTCATTTGGTCTACTCACAAATGTGGTTTTGCCATTATTTAAACAAATAAGATCCGTGTTTTCTAGAGAAGAATATAAGGCCTCACCATTCTGACAAGACCGAGAGCTACCCCACAAGTAATTATGGGAGTTAAAATCTCCTCCTATGAAAATGCGATATGGGTTTTCAGCAAAAGCGGATTGGAAAAAGCGATTCCATGTATTTTCTGAAACCTTTTTACCATCAGAGGGAACTCTGTAAACATTTATAATCAATAATTTTCCTACCGATGTATCAATTGAAATAGATAACGTTTCTAAATTGTTCTCAATATTGAGAATAGTTGAAATTCTAGTAAAATTAATGTTTTTTTTAATTGCAATTGCTAGACCGCCCTTATTAAAGTTCAGTCTATCTGCTCTAACCAGGTTAAAATTCGGGTTTAATGAAAATAGTTTATTTGGCTTTAGAAAAGTCTCGCAGAGAAGTAGGATATCGTAATCTTTAGAAACAGATAAAATGTCGCTTTTTTTGTTTGTGATGCCGCAGCAATTCCATTGCATTATTCGCAAGTTATTCAGATTGTCCATTATTGGGTTTAGAGAATGAGTTGAGGAGGGATGTAAATTCAGCAGAAATATTTTTTAGCAAGATAAATTCCTCTGTATTGGGTGAGAAATCAGTAGAGTAATTCAAAAGTTTAGAGAGATTGGTCATCAAATTATTTATTATTTTAGCCGCAGTGAGATTTTTTGAAGATAAGTTTTTGGAAGAGGGACTCAAGGAGACGGATTGCAATGAATTGTCATTGAGTGATTGGAGTTGACTGCCAGAGAACAAGATATTTGTTGAATTCTTTCTTCCTTCATGAGGATGAAGAGCGAATCCATTCGGGAGAGAACTAGGAAGTCTTGTAGCGTAAAGATGAGAAAATTTTGTATTGTTTTTCGTGTTTTTATGACTTGGAAGATTCTGTTTCGTATTAGAAAAGGTTTGTTTTGTCATGGCAGGATGAGAACTTTTAATCGGAAAGCTAGTAATTCTTTCCGAATAGGAAGTTTGCGATGGAGAAGCTGTGGGAGCAAGAGTGGACGAACATTCTCCCAATTCGGGAAAATTGCTAAAATTAAAGTCAACTAAAGACGCAGAAGAGGAATTCTGCAATGTTTTTTTTGATTTTTTGGGGCGAAGAACAGCCTTAGCTTCTACAAATGTCAAGGAATGATTCACGGCATACGCTCGAAAATCCTTCTGGAAATTGAATTCAGGGCAATCAGATGAATGTGGCAAGTGAGGTCCACTGCAATGCACACATACCGGATCTTTGTCATCCAAAGGACAAGTAACATTTTCTTCATGAGCAGATTCCCCACACTTTCTACATTTTTTTTCAGATTTACAATATTTACTGATATGACCGTACCTGAGGCATTTCCAGCACGCTTTGACTGGTGGAGTGTATTTTTCAACATTAAGAGAAGCGTTGAATATTGAAACTTTCGAGGGAAGAGATTTATTATTAAATGTCAATAAGACAGTATTTGAAGGCACATATTCAGCCTTTTTGGTTTCATTATTAATCGTCTTTCTTGAAAGACGGCGAACATTGATAACAGCGGAATTATTGTGATGATAGCCCAGAATTTCAAGATTTTCTATTATTTCTTTTTCAGAAATATCAAGCGGAATATTTCTGATAACACCTTGGGATGTGACGAAATAAGAAGGAATGAAGGCTTTTAAACCTTTACTTTCCAGAGATTTGTCATCTAGAATTATGTTGGCTGCACAAGCCGACTTAGTGAAGACTGCTAGTTTACCAAAACCAGAACTCTTAACATCAACGATGCAATTTTTGTATTTAGAATTGAGGATTTTTGCGTACGTTAAACGATTGAAATCTTTAGCTGGAGTATTAGGCAAGGAACTTTCGATCATAATTTTACACTCTCCCTTCAAGGACTCGTCGTAGCGAAATCCGTTTGGAGGTTGTTGACGGTTAATGATTTTTTCACTAGAAGCATTCCGAGTTTGATTTTTGTCACAATAATCAGAGGTGCTTGTATCATCTACGATCATTTTGTCATTTACAGGATTCGTTAGTGTTTTGGGATTTTCACTTTGGTCAGACATTTTTCTTTTCTTATTAAAGACACCCGACTGAAGTTTTAAAAGAATGTCTGCACTTTGAAAAACATCAAGAGGAAGTTGCGTAATTGCTGAAGAATCACTTGGTAGAGAAGTATTAGTTACTTCTCTGCTATCAGAGGACATGGTTCTACGGAAATGGGATCCCGCTTAGGCACGCGGGCCCCTGGCGTCTAGACGCCGTTTTGAGGTTACGAAGTTCAGAACAAAATTTTTTATAATTGCACTCAAATAAAACAAATTTTATAACAAATAACTGTAACTAAACACACTAGAGAAAACGAACGACACAATGCGAATACCGAACTCACGCCAAAAGTATTATTTTAATATAATAATCACCCAGAAGACAGAAAACCAATAGATGGAGCGTAACTACACAACCCTGACTGGATGCGTGCGCAATATTTTTTTTGTAGGTTAGGTTAGATTATAAAGGTGCGTTTTCAATACCACATACACACAACAACTGTCAACTTGATTTAGTGACTACAAAGTGTTAAAAATTATCGAATTTAATAATTAATGTTCAAGGAAATATTATACGAATTAATATTTATTTAGAATGTCTTCCCTTCAGAAATCAATGCTAAAATCAAAATTACCACCTACAGGTTTAAAATTAGGATTTACATCAGGGTTAGTATTTTTTTTCTTTGTAAAAAAAATATTAAAAACGAAAATATTGTCTTTAATTTCTAAATTTTGACTGAAAATAAATGTTTTACATGTTAATTTAACAATGATTTGGAAAATTATTTAAATCTTTTTCTTTTGAAGGGTAATTAGATGTAATCAATAATTTTAGTTTTGAACATTTTTAGAGGATGCAGATCCAGAGCTTTACAGCGTAAAAGAGATTATGAGCCTGTACAATGGTCAACGTATTTTAGTGATTCGAAAAAAATTAAAATTGGTGACAATTCATTTCATATTTATACTCAAGGAGAAGATGGACCACTTTTAGTTTTATTACACGGTGGAGGTTATAGCGCCTTAACATGGGCTGAATTTACGGTTAGAAAAATTCTTTTATAATATTTATTTTGATCTTTATTATTATTTATTATTATAAATTAGTTATTGTTATAAAATTACTAAAACAATTGAGGTTTATTGTGCAACATTAACAATGAGAATAGAAAAACAAATGAATTTTTTTCTCAGAAATCTATAATTGGAATGGTTGTCTGTCGAATATTGGCGATAGATTTAAGGGGTCATGGAAATACACAAACAACTGATGATGAAAATTTAAGTGCTGAAACATTGGCACAGTGAGTAAAAATTATTTTTGTGTAAATAGGTAGAAATTGAAATGATTTTTCAATAATGGAATGTTAATTTCTTTTTTCAGTGATGTAGCAGCTGTGATACATGAATATGATGATAATGCTCCTATTGTATTAATAGGTCACAGTATGGGAGGTGCTGTTGCTGTTCGAGCAGCACCATTACTTACAAATTTAGCAGGAGTTACAGTGATAGACGTTGTTGAAGGAACGGCTATGGATGCTTTGGCATCAATGCAAAGTTTTCTTCGATCACGACCAAAAGGTTTTGATTCGATACCTCAAGCTATTGAATGGTGGTTAGTTTTTATTTATTTATTATTAATCCCACCTTAAAAACTTCAATTATTGTTTAATATATTCATTACCATCACTAGAAAATAATTCTTGATTTATTTCAGTGTTCGAAGTGGTCAAATTCGTAATGTTCAATCAGCCAAGGTATCAGTTCCCGGACAAATTACAAAGTAAAAATTTTGACTATATACTTCTTTGTTTTACTATTATAATGAAAATTATTTGTTCATTTTCGTATTATTAAATTATTCTTTAGTATGGTGAGTGGAATGTTGGCGACTGATGATATTGACGCAGTTTTAACTTCGACTCATCCGGAAAGTAGTGTAAATTTAACTGTTCAAAGAGGTGATACTATTCAAGAGGAGGAAACTCTAACAATGCCAACGCCAGAAATTCTCAATTCACTTTTAGAAAAGAAATATAAATGGCGAATAGATTTAGCAAAGACTGAGGAACATTGGGTTGGATGGTTCAAAGGATTGTCAGCTGCGTTTTTAAGTATACCTGCTCCAAAAATGTTACTTTTAGCTGGTATCGATAGATTAGATAAAGAACTCACCGTTGGACAAATGCAAGGTTTTTATCAAATTATATATATAAATTACAGACCTCGGATTATACGACTTTTTCCGACTTTTTTCGACATATTTTTAAAACAAAAAACGTTTTTTAGTATACAATGCAGATCTTCTTTATGTCAATTATTTAACAAAGTTTTAACTAAAATTCTTCACTAAATTAATTATTTTTAATAATTTTAATGAAATTCTTCATAAATTCAATTATCTTAAACTATTTTTTAATTAAAATTTTTTGAAATTTAATCATTTTAATTATAAGTTTTCTGAAATTCAATTATTTTTAATAAATTTAATAATATTCTTCGAAAATTCAACTATCTGAAATCATTTGTGACGCGATCTGAAGAAAGAGACCTTAGAATCAAATCACTTTAAGGTTATGTTTGTGTTAGTTTTTTCTTGATTGAAAGTTTCTTTTTAATTTATTGTAAATTAAAATCAGTGTTTATTAAATATTTTAGTTGAAAAGACGACTTAAACATCAATGATTTATATTATTAACAGTTGATCCTTTTTTTGTATTTTCATTTCAAAAATTGCAAACATAACCTATAATTTTTTGCTTCTAAGGTCTGTTTCTTTAGATCGCGTCACATTTTTCAGGTTGAGTCCACAATAGACAGCGTTAAAGAGATTTGAACTACTTAAGGAGATAAAACCCATGCCAAATTCTGCTTAAGAGCTCCTTAAGTAGTCCAAATCTATTTAACGCTGTCTATTGTGGACTCAACCTCACTTAAAAAGTTTTTAAATTATTCTATTTTTGTCTGCAATTTCTAATAAATTTTTTAGTGAAATCATCAAAAATTTTAAATTAAAAATCACTCGAAGTTCAATTAATTTCAAAAATCTAAATTCTAAATCTTTGAAAATTCAATTACTTTTAAAAAAGTACTTTTACTTACTTGTACTAAAAAGTACTTTTACTTTTTTTATTATTTGATAAATTATTTTTAGTTCTGTAAAATTTAATTATTGTCTGAAAATTAACAAAATATTTTGAAATTCAATTATTTCAAAAAATTTCAACTTTAACTCTTCCAAAATTATTATTATTATTTAAAAAAAAATTTTATTTAAAAATCTGTAAAACTTAATTAAGTTTCTTGATAATATTTTTATAGAATTATTCTCATTACAGAATTAATAAAATGAATTTAATATCTAATAACATTAGTTATTTGAAGTAAAATAGGTACTTATTAACTAATTAAATTTAATTAAAATAAGAAAATCGACTTTGTCGACTTTGTTTGTGCCTTAAAGTCGATCCGAGGCCTGAAATTATATAAAAAAAATTGTACTAATAGTTAAATTAATGATTAGGAAAGTTCCAAATGCAAGTTTTGCCAGCTTGTGGACATGCGGTTCATGAGGACGTTCCAGATAAAGTTGCCGAAGCAATTGCAACATTTATGGTGAGACATAAATTTGCAGAACCTGCCTCGGATTTTCCTCGGTAAGTTTTATTATTATCTATCAAATGATTTTAAAGATTTCTTTTTGTCATTAAAAATAATATTCTAATACAAAAATAGTACTCTTCTCTTAATTAAATAGATATTTTTTTACAGAACATTCCCCGCCTGTTAACGGAATAAAATAGTTATGGATGAACAATAAATAATTTCAAAGAAAACTTATTCTCGTATATTGTAAAGAAAACTAAAGGCTGCTTAAAGCAATGAAAACAAAAAAAAAATAATAAGTTAAGTGTGAAAATGTAGCATCATTGTCGATATAACTGTGCTTTGGAGCCTCTACAGTATTTTCAATACACTTTTTGCTTCGTTAAATTCCAAAGCTCAGCTGGAAAAGAAAAATATCTTAATTTACGAGTGGTGTTTTTTTTTTTTTGTTGAACAAATTATCTTAATTACTAGGAACGTATAGATATAATCGCTGGATTTAAAAATATTGCAATGTGAGATATATATTGAAAAAAGGATTATATTAAAATCCTTCTTAAATTATTCTTTATAATCGAATTTTTGTAATTTATTTTGGGAAATCTTCAATAATGATAATGTTTCATGTGTATATAATAAATAATCACATTTCTGAGAAAATTGACCCATTTCTTTTTTTTAATTTTCCAATTCTTTTTTTTTATCAAATTTTTTAAAAATAAATTTCCATTTAATGAAGGATATCGAGGTTAGAATATTTGAGGAAATTACTGAAATGTTTTAGAATCGATTGCAAAAAGATCGTTTTAATAAAATTAAAAATACAAAAGTTGCAAAATATTCGTCTGATAGTATAAAAACTATTAATAGTACATTATTATACTTATTAAAATAGTAATTTTGTAATATATATTCGTTAAAGTGATATCACTAATTATTATGCGCCATTATTAATTATCAGGTGACATAATTAATTAATACAACGAAAATGTTTTATTTGAATTAATAATACTTTTTTGTTAAGCCTTTCTAAAAATTATTAAAATTAAAATTGGTAAAAATTGTCAATAAAATAATAATTTCTAAAAGAGATAATAAATTTTCCTAAATAAAAATGAGAGTGATAAAATGTTTCACTGGGTGGAAGAATATAATTCTTAAAAATAAACACTAGGAACACAATCAAATCACCAATACAATAGATATAAAAAACGAGAAAATTGATTAAAAGTGCTGTAATTCGTTTTTTATAACGACACAAGGACCTGCACGACCTGTTTTTAAAGATGCGACCTATAATTAATAAATTAATAATAAGTTTTTTTTAATCAGTAGATAGTGTAATAATATAGATAATTAAATTTTGATATCCGATTTACCTGATGCCATTCATTTAAATGGGGATCGTATGCCTCGACTAATGTGAGATATTGTTGACCATCGTAGCCTCCCACTGCCAAAAGACGATCCCCGAGAACACAAACGCCAACAGCATCTCTGGGAACGCTCATTGGTGCCACCATTGTCCATGTATCAGTCTTAGGATCATATCTGTTTGAAATTTTTTTAAATTAATTAATTAATTGCTATTTAAAAAATTAAAATTATTTTATACCTTTCAACGCAATCAAATCTGCTAGTATTGGGATTAGTTATTGGTGCGTCATGGCCACCAAGTACATAAAGATAGCCATTTACAACGCCAACACCAACGCCTCCTCTTCTTTTTGACATTGGAGCGCAAGATGTCCATTTATTTGTATGAGGATCGTAACACTCGACTGTACTCAAACATGAACTGTTATCTCTTCCTCCAACTGCATACAATCTGAATAAAGAAAAAAAAAATGTCAGAACGAAAATTTGTCATCAAAAAACGACAAGCTCTAAATAAAATTAATTTTCTATACTTGTCGTTTAATACTGCTACACCAACTGTAGAACGTGGCGATGACATTTGTGAAACATAACTCCATTGTCGAGTAGTTGGATCCCATCTTTCTACAGTTGACAAAAAACTCCATCCATCGTGTCCACCCACTGCATATAAAGGTCCTCCCAAAACGGCAACACCTAATAAAAATAATTTTTTTTTAATAATTCTTATACAAAATAATAACATTTATAATTGCTTTTATTTTTAAAATTGTTCGTAAATAAAGAAACGTACCAAGTCCATGTCTATGAATTGTCATCGCAGGTAAAACGCTCCAAGTTTGTGTGGCAAAATCAAAACACTCGACAGTATTTAATGTTTTCAGTCCATCACGACCACCGGCGACAATTAATTTTTTATCGATTATCGCAGCGCCAAATTGAAGACGTCTTCCTCCCATACTTGCTAAACATCTCCACGCATTGTCACGTAATGAAAATGCATCTATTGTTGTAGATCCTAAAAAAATAATATATATTATAGTTAAATATTGCTTCTTCCCCTCCAAGGAAGCTTTGTATTCGTGACGATTTTTTAAAAATGTGTTATTTGGACTCATTTTTATCTAGAATGCATATATTGGAAGATTTAAATAAATGTCCAGATGTGTGTGTGTCACAAAATCTTGTCGAAAAGTCGATTTTTTTATTTTAATTAAATTTAATTAGTTAATAAGTATTTTACTTTAAATAACTAATGTTATTAGATATTAAATCAATGTTATTAACATTATTATATTATATAATTATTATATTGTAGGACAAATTTCTAAAAAAATTCTGAAACCAATTCAATTTTAGAGTTTTTATTTGAAACTTTTTTAAATAATTAAATTTTTAAACAAATATTAAAATTATTAAACATAATTGAAATTTAGAAGAGTTATACTTTGAAATTTTTAGAAATAATTAAATATCAAAAAATTTTGTAAAAATTTCATACAATAATCAATTTTTACAGAATTGAAAATAATTTATCAAGTAATTTTAGATAACATTTTTTAAAAGTAATTGGATTCAGGGTGTCTAATAAGGATTAATAAAAAAATTCTCTGATTTTTCCCTGACTTTTTAATAACCTTACTTCTGCTTTCTTTGGACAAAAATATGATTACTGACATATTTAACAATAAATTAATTTCTAATGGTAGTAACAAATGGTAAAAAAAACCATTCAAGTTTTTTTAGATTAAAAAATTTTTAAATTCACAAAAAATTTTAATTTTTGTAGAAATTTACAGAAATTTCCCTGACTTTTCACTGATATTTCTCTGACCAACAAAATTCCTTGACTTTTCCCTGACTGTTAGACACCCTAGGATTTAATCAGGGCGGTCGCAAGTCAGGGAAAAACTGGAAATCAGAGAATTTTGTTAGTCAGGGAGAAGTCAGGGAATTTTGATTAAAAGAAACTACAAATTAAAAAACTTTGATACATAAATGTTAATTCAGTTTTTTTTATTTAAATGTTTTTGTAATATAGCTCATTATAATGGTGCCGTCAGATTTTTCATTTTTCAAAGTATTTACTTTTTTTATAATAAAAGTTTTAAATATAATAAAATTTTATTATCAAACAATTTTTAATTATCTTATCTTTTCCTTTATGAATAAAATTGTTACTTAAAAAGCATTATAAAAATTTCAATCAGCAATGCAGAATATTAAATAATTCAAAAGTTTTTTAGTCAGGAAAAATAAAAAATTAGTCAGGGAAAAGTCAGGGTATTTTGAAAATAAAATTTTGCGGCATCTTGATAATTTTTGAAGATTTAAAATTCAGATTTTTGAAATTAATTGTACATCAAGTGATTTTTAAATGAAATTTTTTGTGATTTCTATTGATAAAGAATTAATTAGAAATTACAGACAAAAATTGAATTTTTAAAGTTTTTAACTGAAAAATGCTTTAAAATATGTAATTGAATTTTTGAAGAATATTATAAAAATCATTTAAAATCATTAAATTTCGGAAGAGTTATAGTTGAAATTATTAAATTTCAAAAAGTTTTATATGGAAAATTTTAGAAGATTTTAAATTGAATTTTTTTAAATTAATTTAATTCAAATGATTTTGAATTGAAATTTTTTAGTGATTCCTGTTGTTGAAAAATTTATTTAAATTTAAAGACAAAAATTGAACTTTAAAATTTTCTAATTGAAAAATGCTTGGAGATAATTGTTTTTTTTGAAGAATATTATAAAAATCATTAAAAATCATTAAATTTTGAAAGAGTTATAATTGAAATTATTAAATTTCAGAAAGTTTTAGATGGATAATTTTAAAAGGTTTTAAATTGAAATTTTTGGTGATTTTATTTGAGTTTTTTTAAAATTGTAAATAATTGTTGAATTTCATAAAATTTTTAATTAAAGAATAGTTTAAAATAATTGAATTTGTGAAGAATTTCAGTTAAAAATTTGTTAAATAATTAAAATAAAGAAGATTTTAAGAAGATCTGCATTGTATACTTAAAAAAGACGTATTTTGTTTGAAAATTTTGTAGAAAAATGTAGAAAAAATTGCATTTTATTAAAATAAGTCGAATAAAGTAGTATTTTCGAAAAAAAGTCAGAAAGAATCGTATAATCCGAGGCTTGTGATTATTATAATAAAAATTCATTAATATTAGTGATAAAAATTTCAAAATACAAAATTTGTTTTTTTACGAACCTTTATTGGCATCCATGCCACCAACTGCTAATAATAAACCAACAGTCGCTTTTCTGGGTCTAGTTCGTCCAGATTGAAGTAATGGTCTTCGTTCTGGTAAAAGATGATATTTTAAAGCTTCCATTATCAAATCCTGAGAACGTTGATCTCTAAATACTTCACTGCTCTCTATATTATCTGCAATAAACTAATAAAAAAGGATACAAATTAGGAATAATTAAATTACAAAAAAATAGTTGATTAATAAAATTTACTCACAGCTGGTGATAATAGTGGTAATTTCACTAAAGCCAATAATCTACTCGCATCTTTTTTTCTCTCAATTGGATCGTGATCGAGCCAAGTCATAAGAGCATGAAAAATCGTCTCTTCCGATGGTACATTCAAATCATCGGATTCAAATAATTTTGCCACTTCATTGACAGATAACATGAGAAATTCTTGATTTCTCATTACTTCCATAAAATGTTCAGTTGTATAGGCGTGAGCAACATTTAAAAGATGTGTGCAACCTTGAGTTTCGGCAAAAACGCGAATTCCCAAACAATTACTTGGATGAAGTTGTTTTATTAAAAATTGACAACAAGCCTCGACTACTGGACTTAATTGAAGTAAACAAGCGGTCGCTAAAAGAGTTTCAACGCTATCTTCTCGCAATTCTATACAACCTGTGAAAAAAAATTAATTCTAATTCTTTTCTATTTTGGAAAACAGCAAATTATAATTACCAGTATAACAATAGCGAACTAAAGCCCATAAAGCATTTCCGTCAACTCCTTTCAGCTCAATTTCATTATGCGTCGATTCTCTCATTGAACTTGTAAACATAGCTGCAAAATATTCTGAACCTGCACTCAAAACTAAACGATGTGCATTAAAACGCTTTTCACCTTAAAAGCAAAAATACCATTTTATTATTCCTTAAAATAAAATTTATTAAAAATTCCTAATTTAAGAGTTGAGAAAATAAATACCAGCTATGAGTGTAACATCACAAAGTTGTTGTTTCTGAAGATATTCTTCCATAATTTTGAGACTATTTTCAGCATGCTTTGACACGCGAAAATTTTCATCTTGCGATACTGATATTGTTGAGGCAATACTAGAAATACTGTATTCACTTGCAGATGCATCTTTTTGAGAAAAACGCAATTCAGACTCTCCTTTAATTGAGCTCATTGTCAAAGAAGAAGGCTTCCCTGACATCGTGATTTTAAAAAAGAAAAAAAGACAACTCCAATTCCACTTGACAACAGCTTTAATTATTCGAAATGAATGTAAAAACTTGTAAGCACTCAATTATCATTTTCATTTGAAGTGTTGAATTATTGAAATAATGACTAAACACAGTGTTCTTTGTTCACTGTCCAAAAATTGCCTTCCTTTCATTTTGACAGTTTTCGATGTAAACAAAAGAAGCAGACAAGTGTCAATGACCGATCACCGATGTTTTAATTGGACAACAATTTACACCAGACAACTTACATCCAATCAAAATTCTCATGTAAATTGTACTACCCATTGTAAAAACATTCATCTTTTTGTAGTTTCTTGTGGACTTTTATCAATGCAATTATGAACTCCACATAATGCCGCTCACCAACATAAGTGTCATTTGCTTGATATTTAAGCGTTAAATTTCTATCAAAAAATTTAATTAAAAAGACAATTGTGCTTAGATATACTTTACTAAAAAGTGGCTTTACATTCTTTGTGAGTATTATTTTTGTAAACAAATTCTCGTTTTAACAAATACTTAGTTTATTAGCGACAAAAATCATTAACCCGCCCTACTGTCTATAGGCTATGTCCCGACGCTTTAAAAAAAATACTAAAATTACGTGATATAAGTTTCCTCTATAGAATGTCAAATATTTAATTGTTTTTTTAAATGAAAACCCACATAATTTTAAAATATCGGAAACTATATTGTTTTCTAAAATGAAAAATTCACTCTAACCTGAATTAGGCCTAACCTGAATATTCCGCTATACGAAGTACAGTACAGATTACAAATACGTAACGAAATAAAATTTTAATTTAAAATAATTACAACTAATAATTTTAAATTTTAGTTTTACTAATTACTGTTGCAGGTATTGATGTTAATGATATAATTAGACTGAAAAGTACGAGTAACTTTTCATAATGGCACTACCAGCAAATTATAAACAAGTGTCAATGTCGACGCCTACCATTGTTACAACAAATCGTATGTACATTCTTTACATTTCAAAAATTATACAGTAGAACTTATTTCCTTGAACTAACTTATGAAGGTTCTACTGCATCTAATTTAATAATACATTTTAATTTACCAGGTTGTAATAAATTTTGGATTATCGTTTTAATGAAAATATTTCTCTACTTACAGAACGTGTTCGTGCTTCTGGCGGAACAAGCGGTAGTTCAAATTCAAGTGTAAGATTCTCAATTACTATTTTATAAATTGTATCATTTATTTAAAAAAATTATATGTAACAAAAATTACATTCTAACAAAATTTTTGTTCCTTAGAAAGATGCACAGAGCCCTTTTATTCAAACACCTCATGGACATCCAGGATTTACTCCGCAGAAGGTCGGAAAAAATACAGCTGTAAGTATTAAAAAAAAGAAAAAAAGAAAAAAAATTATAAAGAGCGATTTAAGAAAAGCATTTTAATATAATATTTTAAAATAGGCTGACTCAAGGACTCCTAAACCACCGAAGCCTCCCGAAAAGCCACTTATGCCCTATATGAGATACAGCAGAAAAGTTTGGGACACAGTCAAAGCTCAACATCCTGAATTGAAATTATGGGAAATAGGAAAGATTATTGGTCAAATGTGGAGAGAATTACCCGAAGTTGGAAAGACAGAATTCATTGAAGAATATGAGACAGAAAAAGTTGAATACGAAAAAGGCTTGAAGACCTATCACAATTCTCCAGCTTATTTAGCTTATATTGCTGCTAAAAATCGTGGAAAATCTGGTATAATATTATTTAAAATATTAATAACGCTTAGAAGAATTAAAGATGATTAAATTATTTTTTTTATAATTGTAGCACTGTGTGCAGCACAACAAAACAATGATGATCGTGAAAGTCATGAACGTTCTTCTGGAAGTAGCAAAAGTCAAGCAGCTCAGGATAGACGTATTGATATTTTACCAGCTGAAGATGAAGATGGTGAGTATTTGTTTCGAAAATTAAAAAATTTTTTTTAACACAGATTTAAAACATATTTTTTTACAGATCAAGATGATGGTTATACAGTAAAGCATGTTGCTTACTCTCGTTACACACGCAATCATCGACTCATTAATGAAATATTTAGTGACACGGTTGTTCCCGATGTTCGATCAGTTGTTACAACTCATCGAATGCAAGTTCTTCGTCGACAAGTTCAATCGCTTACAATGCATCAGGTATTTAATCTTCTCAAAAAATAACTTTCATAGACTAATTACTAATTACTTTTATAAAACTAATTTTATTTTTTAGAAAAAATTGGAAGCTGAACTTCAACAAATCGAAGAAAAATACGAAGCAAAGAAGAGAAAGTTCATTGAAGCAAGTGAAGTGTTTCAAGAGGAATTGAAAAAGGTAATATATTTTTGATAATACTAAATTTTGAAATTAATCTCTAATTAGAATTTTAAATTTTGAATTTTTATTTTGTCAGCATTGTAAACCTGCTGTAGATGAGGATGCGTTTAACAAAATGGTGGAACGACAATACGATCTTCTCCGACGTGATCGACTAAAAGGTACCGAAGAAAATCGATCCGGTGATCCAGCATCTAGTGAATCAACACCAACATCAACGCCTACACCAACTCCAGCTTCGGTAAATGAAGAAGCCACAGTGGATGTAAGTTTGTTCCTTTTTTTTCATTTTCTCTTACCAGAATATATTTCATTAAATATTCTTGTATATGAGTATATAAATTTATACACGCTGGATATGTTTTATATTAATTAGTAAAGTTTTGACTAAATTAAAAAGCCACCAAATACTAAAAGAATTATAAATAATCTTCATTGCGTATGTATAAAATTATATACATTATACAAAGATAGAAACGATACTAAATATAAATTCAAGAACAAAGCAAAAATTATTCCAGCAAACTGAAAATGAATCAACGGAGAAGAAGAATAATATCGAACCTGAAAAATCAGAACGAAAGAAAGGCACTCCATCACCACCGTATATGGAAGTGAAGAATGAAATAAATTCACAACCAAATTTTGGAATTGCTCCTATGGTTCAAACACTTCAGCAACCATCGCATATGACACATTCTACTTCACATCCACAAATTCCACAATCACAAGGTCATGTGTCGCCACAAAATCAGCAAATGATTCCGCCGCATCAGCAACCGCATCAATTGCAGCCACCTCAAGCGATGCAGCAGCAGCAGCAATCGCAACCGCCGCCGCAGATACAACAGCAACCGCCACCTCAGCAAATGCAACAGCAACAACAACCACCACCTCAGCAAATGCAGCAGCAGCAACCACCACCACCGCAGCAAATGCAACAACAATCCCAGCAGGTTCAACAACCGCCACAGCAAATGCAGCAACAAATGCAACAACAACCGCCGCCTCAACAGATGCAGCAACAACAGCAGATTCAACAATCACAGCAAATGCAACAGCAACAACCGCAGCAGGTTCCACAATCACAGCAAATGCCGCAACAGGCGCAGCAAATGCAACAACAACAACAAGCGCCGCAACAAATACAACAAATGCCGCAAGCAGCTCAGCAGATGCAACAGCCACCGGCATCTCAACAGATGCAGCAGACTCCGCAACAACCGGCACAGCAACCGCAGTCGCAGCAATTACCACCGCAACAGCTACAACAACAGCAGCAACAACAACAGCAGCAACAACAACAGCTTCCGTTGCAATCCCCACAAGCATCCCAGCAGGTTCCTCCTCAACCACCACAACAATCTCTACCACCGCAACCACCTCCGCAGCAACAAATGCAACCATTACCACCGCCGCCGCAGCAACAACAACAACAACAACAACCAGTCACAACAACTACAGCACCAGCTCCTCCAACACCAACTCCACCACCTCCGCCATCATCAATGCAACATCCCCCACATCAGCCACCAGGATTGATTCCAAATCATTCAATGCCACCGCATCCAGGTCCTCAAGGTGCACCGCCTGTTATTCCCACTCCAGGAACACCGGCCGCGCCTCACGCTGGTCCAATGATTCCGACGAATCAACCATACGGCCAACAATATCCACCCACTGGACAGCAACAGGCGCAAAATGTTCCACTTGCACCAAGACCACCGCATCCTTCCTACGGCTATACACAACAGCAACCATACCATCAACCCTATCCACAATATCCTCATCCCTATTATCATCAACCATATTCTCAATATCCATCACATGCAATGGGACGTCCACATCATCCATCTCACAGTCCTTATCATCCTCAATCGTCGCACGGTGTCGCCGACAGCAGTGCTGCTAATAATCCATCTGGACCAAATGCCGAGGGTGGAAATCCCAATTATTCGGGACCAATGCACAATGATAACGATCGACCAATTCCACCTGATGGTCAAGGTGATGGACAATCGGACGGTAAATCCAATTCTTGAATTATGTCTTCAAGAAATTTTTTATAATTCATTTTTGTGAAACCTTTTTTTTTCACTGACTGAAATTAATAATTTCCCATTAAAATCATTAGAATTTTTATTTCCAACAATTTTATTAGTTATTTTTTAGACGAATTTTCATTTTTCGAATTAATATTTGACAGAATTTCTTTTTTAACAAATTTTTACTAAACAGAATTCGAATTTTTATTTTACAGAATTCTTAAAAAATTCTTCTTTATTTGTTCAAAATTACAAATGGCCGAATAAACAATCGATTTTTAAAATCCACCAATCAAAAGTTGTCGATTGTTCGGTCATTTGTAATTTCGGAAAAATAAAAATTCGGCGTTTTAAGAATTCTACCAAATAAAAATAACTTAAAAATTCTGTTAATTAAAAATTTATCAAAAAATAAATTCTGATAAATGTTAATTCGAAAAATGAAAATTCTTCTAAAAAATAACTGATAAAATTGTTGAAAATGAAAATTCTAATGATTTTTATAGGATAATCATGCGCTCCAATAATTTTACACTTGGAATCATTTAATTTGAATGAAAATATTTAAAATAATTGAATTATTGAAAAAAATTAAATTCGAATGGGCATCCAGAGGAATTCGGAAATTGGAAAAATAGAAACAATATTTCTATGTCAAAATATTCTAATTTCAATAATTTCGTTTATAAAATCAAAAATTAATGTAACCAAGTGTTTTTTTTACAAAAAATTTACGATTTTCACAATTTGAATTATGAAAATATCTAAAGATTCTAATCTCGAAGATTAAGATAAATGTATAGGTTTAAAAAAAGCTATAGTTTCAGATTTACTTTCAAAACTTCCATTAATTTTAATTTAATAATTTACGATAATGTTTCTTGATTTATCACTTTGTTCATTGCAACATTTTTTTCTTGAAAGAAATTGTGACGATCTTGATATTTAAAAACGATAAATAGTAATATGACTATTATATTTCTCTGAATGTGAGAAATATGAAATGAAACTTAGTTTTTCTAAGAAAACTAAATTCGAATACTATATGTGTAATCTATTTACATAAAAATTGATGTAATACAAAAAAGTAAGAAATAACGAGGATACAATTTCAAAATAAAAAAATTTTATTAATCTTCTGAAATTTCGATAGTACAATTCATTCACTTCACAGCCTTCATTTGCCAAAGTCCATCGTTTAGATAATGGCAATTTTCAACACCTACTCCTTTATTGACTTTGGCTCTAAAAAATTTATTATTCATTAATTAATTATCTAATAATTCGGGACGCATGATTATGTTCTAAAAATCATTAGTTAGAATTTTCATTTTATGAAATTTCATTTGTCATAATTATTTTTGAGCCGAATTTTTATTTATTCGAATTAGTATTTTGCAGAATTTTCATCAAAACGAATTTTTGATTATATCAAAATTCACTTTACAGAATTTTTATTTGTTCGAATTTTTACTTGTCAGAATTTTTATTTGCTCGAATTTCCATTTAACATAATTGGCATTTTAAAGAATTTTTATTGGGTAGAATTTAATTGCATACAATTTTCTTTCAAATGAATTTTCATTTGTTCGAATTATTATTTGATATAATTTCCATATAACCGATTTTTCATACTACAGAATTTTTACTTAACCAAAAATCATTTAACAGAATTTTTAATTGATAGAATTTTCATTTCATTTCATTTTAAAAATCGTGTTGAAATCTTTTTGTCGATTGTTTGTTCTGACATTTGCAATTTCGGACAAATGAAAATTCTATCAATTAGAAATTATTTTAAATGATTTTTCGGTTAAATAAAAATTCTGTAGTATGAAAAATCGGTTATATGGAAATTTTATCTAATAATAATTCGAAGAAATGAAAATTCTATGCAATGAATTTCTACCCAATAAAAATTCTTTAAAATGCCAATTATGTCAAATAATTCGAGCAAATAAAAATTCTGTGAAGTGAATTTTCGGTTGTATAAAAATTGTGTAATATAGAAAATCGTTTTGATGAAAATTCTTGCAAAATACTAATTCGAAAAAATGAAAATTCGGCTCAAAAATAATTATGACAAATAAAATTCCATAAAATGATTTTTAGAACATAATCATGCGTCCCAATAATTCGTTATTTTAGTTTATGAAAAAATTGTTTTATCTTACATATCTTCAGTCGAGAGTGTAGTAATTCCAACAGCAAGAGCGTGTTGTTTTCCTTCAGCCATTACTGCCTATTATTTTTATAATTAAGGTGAATATAAACAAATTTTTTTGGAATTAGAATTTTAAAAAAATATTCAGTTGTCAATAATCACTTTTTAGAAAACTAAGTAAAAAAAATTAATTAATTAATTTATTAATTCAAAGGATACAACAACAGTTCCTTTTGGAACAGGCGTCATTTGTGCACCTTTTGATGTTAAACCCGGACACATAATGTTTGCTCCACTGAGAACAAAACGAATTGCTCCCTTATCCACTTGTTGCTTCGGCAAAAAGAAAGGATCTAAAATTTTTTTTTAAAATCATTTTCTTCAATAAATTTAAAATCAATCTAAACTGTACCTAGAAATATAAAAATTGAATTTTCCATGTTAACTTACATTTATGCAAAAGTCTTAACGTTGGCAACCAAGGTCCTTCTCGTTGACGAAAGAATAATAATTCTCCTGAACCATTTATCATTATTTCTATATGATCATGGCTAAAATAAAAAAAAACAATCAGTTTTCAATTTTAAGAAACAAAAATTTTTTAATTTAAAAATTTTGTACCATTTTACAATTCTGAATGCATCCTTTTTGGGAATAATTTGATCTGAAAAACCTTCTAAATGAGGATAAAGTTCCAATAATTTAGAACGAATTCCTTTCTGAACAGAAGATTTTAATTGTTGTACTCCAGAAACACTGTCTTTTTCATCAAATCTAGAAAAAAATAACAAAATAATGAAAACAAATTAACTTCAAATAAATAGATTATATAAAAAAAGTAAAGTAAAACATACTTTTTAAACATTTTTCTTTCAATAAAATTATAGTCAAAAATACTACTTAAATATTAAAATACTTTAGAAAACCGATTTATATGAAAATATTGCCAGAAAAAACACTTTTAACAATATTTCCTTTTTATTGACAAAGTTGTGCTTTATAGGTTATGTTTTTATTTGCCGAACGAAGAATTAAAGTTAAGTACACACATTCATTGTCTCATTATGAAACGTTCACACTGCGAAATTGTCGGGTAAATATTTGAATTTAATAACAATTTTCCCGCCTTTTTCATAATTTAACAAATAATTAATTATTTTAAATAATTAATTTTATTTTCTAATTCATTAATTTTTAGAACAATTTTCAAATAATGAATATATTGTTACGGGATTATATTAAAAAATTTTATTTACAGAATTTGTACAAATAACATTTTAAAAATATATGTAAATATTTAAATTACATTCATTATATTAGTAATTTAATTTTTATTAATTAATAAATAGGAAATCGCTGATCGATTTTCTTTGTCCATGCATGAAGACCTCCGACAATATCTTTAATTTCTAATTTACAATCTGGAAGCTTATTTTGCAAAATTCTCACTGCTTTTTGTGAATCGTTTCCTCTTCTACATAAAACGAAAACTGCAAAAAATTCATTAACAATTTTTTTTTACAAAAATGTATTTTTTTAAAAGAGTAAAATAAAAAAATACTAACCTCCTAGAGCATTAGAATCAATTTTATCGATTTCATTTTTAATTAAATTCAAACTATTTTCTTTATTAATATCATTAATTGGAATATTAATTGATTTCTCTAATCGACAAATTTCAAATTCCTCCGGTGAACGAACATCAATTAACACATGTGACTTTGAAAATAATATCTCACGATATTCCTCAACTGTAATTCTTTCGTTTTTCTTCAAAACATTTAAATTAGGATTTTTATCAATTGCTTTTGAACCACAAAATTCCTCATAATCGATTAATTCACAATTTCCAATAATTTCACCACAATAAATGCAATCAGGATTTTTTTGTCGTAAGCGAACATTTCGAAATGTCGATTCCAATCCATCGTACAATAAAAGTCGACCAGAAAGAATTCCTGATAGATTTAAAATTATTTTTACAGCCTCCTGAGCTTGTAGCACTCCTATTACTCCCACAACTGATGATAAATTAAAAAAAGCACAAAAATTAAATTACAATTAATTAAAAATATATATATGAAAAATATACCAACCTGAACCAAGAATTCCTCCATCGCTACAATTTGTTACAGATTCAGGTGGCGGAGGTTTTGGAAAAATACATCTGTAGCATGGTCCATTGTAATTATAAACTGTAAGTTGTCCTTCAAATTTTAAAGCAGATCCAGAAATTAAAGGCTTTTTGCTAATGACACAAGCATCGTTTAACAAATATCTCGTTGCAACATTATCAGTTGCATCCAAAATCACATCGTAATTGCCAATAATTTCTAAAGCATTTTCGCTAGTAAACTGAACTTTGTATGTTGTAACTTTTACATTACTGTTTAGCCTGAAGCATATAATTTTTTTTTTAAATTTAATTTTCCTAAAGATTAAGGAGAGAGACCGCTGAAATTTCTACCTTTCGAAATTAAGACTCTTTAAGGTTGTCAATTTTTTTTCTGACAATATTGAGTATTTAAAACTGTAATATAATATGGGAAACTGTAACTTGAAATCTCCAACAACTAAACATTTAAACCTAGCGCAACTTTCATTATTTTTCATTGTTGATTTTTTTTATACACCTTTTTCATGATTCTGAACAATCAATCGTATGGATTTTGAAAAAATTGAAATCAAATTTCTGAAAAATAAAAAAAAATTGTTAACAATTACTTTTTTTTTTATTTTCCATAGTGAAATATGATTTCAGGTTCTAAAAAAATTAAAAAAAAAATTCTTACCTTTAAGCCAAACAATTGGTTTAAATTTTATGAATTATTCCTTAAAAATTCAATTTCTTCTAAAATTTTTATTATTTTTTATCGGTAATTTTTTCGTAGGTTTTTTCATGATTCTGAACAATTTTGAACAATGGTATGGATTTTTAAAAATTTTAGTATTCTCAAAAAATAAAATTTCTAAATTTTTTTTTCTTTTTGATAATTCACAATTATTTTAGATCCCAAATAATGTCAGAAAAAAAAATTGGCATCCCTTAACAATATTAATTTCGATGAATTGAAATTTCACCGGTCTCTCCCCTTAAAGATTAAAAATAATTTCAGTCAAATTCTACCTGTTCAGAACAGTTTTAACTGATTCGACTTTTGAACTACCGACATCTAATTGGGAAAATAAAACTTGTCTGTGAAGATTACTAATTTCAATTTCATCATAATCAACTATTCCAATGTGTCCAATTCCAGCACTTGCTAAATATAAAGCTGAAGGACAACCAAGACCACCAGCTCCCACAATTAAAACCGATGAATTTTTCAAAAGTACTTGTCCTAAAAATATAATTCTAATTATTTTTCTAGATTTCGAAAATATTTTCAAAAATAATATAAACCTTTTACTCCAATTTCTGGTAAAAGAATTTGTCTACTGTATCGAGCAATTTCTTCATTATTCAATCCATTATTTTGTAAAATTTCTTTTTCACGTCTAATCTCAGCAAGACGAATTTCCTTCTCCTTTAAAATAGTTTTCAAAGACTTGATTTCTTTCAATAAATTCTCCTCTTCCATTTTCAGGATTTTCAGTAATAATTATAATTTTCTAATTTCTTTTAGAAACACTTTTTAAAAACAAGAGAAATAACCTGAAATAATTTAAACACGTTTTTAGAAACGTGTTTCAAAGGCCACAAACTATTGTGTTATTTACCATAAATGAAAATCTGTGACAAAATTTACTAACAGAGCAAAACATTAATATTAATTTTTAAAGTTAGGAAAATCACTACAATAAATAGAAACGACTTTGAGAATTTTATTAAAAAGAAATTTTTAATTTAAAAAAAAATTCAAGGTAAATTAACTTACAGAAGAAGAGAAAATAAATGTAAAATTGTAGACACTGTTTGAGAAATGACAACAATAAACAGCATGTAGTGTAAACAAACAGCTGACTGTCAAATTTGTCGTCTGCCAGATGCGCAGCAAAATGCGCGTATGAATACACCATAATTTTTCCTGTGTGGCGTTTTTCATTCTCATCCTTCTGCTGGGGCAACTAAAAGTTGATCTTTGTCACTGCTTTTTGTATAGTTTATTTACCATTATTTACGTCTGTGTTGGCGTGGATGTAAATTAATAATGTACTATGTACGCATATACACGGTCAGCTGAGATCATTCGAAATCTCGCGATTGAGAATTACGCATTCGAAAATGTCTTATTGCTAAAGTTAAAGGCGTGCAATTAATAACAATTTTTTTTTTAATAATAGTAATATCTGTCAAAATGGTGGAACCAATCTTTGATTATCAATTTCGTTTGATTTTAATTGGCGACAGTACAGTTGGTAAAAGCTCTCTACTTAAATATTTCACCGATGGCAAATTCGCTGAGGTATGTACGCAGTGCTTTTTTTTGTCTTCTGCTTTAATTTACAAAACATTTCAAAATGTCCTTGAGTTTTATTTTTTTTTTTTTGGCAAGAGTTTAAGATTTGATTATAAAAAAAAAATATACTCATTTTCAAAATTTTTACTAGTTGCATGATTCATATTTAAACATAGTTTCATTTGATATCAAATGACGCACTTTATATGTCAATTCAAAAATACTGTTTTCTTTTCATGTTATCACAATGGATTTTAATTTAAAAATTGCCTTACTTTCATTTCTCTAGTTATCTTTTGTTAATTACATCAACGTCATATAAAAGATTAATTTTACAAAAGAATTAGATTATAATTACATATCAGAATTTTTTACTCGAATAAATTGTTCTTAATGGTTCCCAAACAATAGAAAATAATATTTAAATAATTGCTTTAAAAGAATAATTATTTTAAGTAGTTTAAAAGATTCCATTATTATATTCCATTTTTGTTAATATTCTAATCATATAAAAGAGAAAGTTCTGTGAATATCTAATTTCTTTTTTATGTAAACATCCAATTTTTCAAGAATATAATTATTTTTTGACTCAGCGATTTTTTGAATTTATGTAATTGAATAGAAAATCTTTTTTTTTTTCTAATTATTTCAGCTGTCGGATCCAACTGTTGGTGTCGATTTTTTTGCACGATTAATTGAAGTGAAAGATGGAACAAGAATTAAATTACAATTATGGGATACTGCTGGACAGGAAAGATTTAGGTGATTAGATAATCGAAAAATAATAGTGATTCGGAAAAAATGAATTTACTTAATTTATCTAAAAATATATTTCAGATCAATTACAAAATCATATTATAGAAATTCAGTGGGAGCTTTGCTTGTTTACGATGTTTGTAATCGGGCGAGTTTTGAACATATACCCCAATGGATGATGGAAGCACGTCGACATATTGAACCAAATCGTCCAGTTTTTGCTCTCGTTGGTTGTAAACTTGATTTAGTAACAAATGGTGCACAACGCGAAGTATCAAAAGAGGAAGCAAGAGCTTTTGCTGATCAACATGGAATTCATCACATCGAAACAAGTGCAAAAAGTGGAGTTAATGTTGAAGATGCTTTTCGTTCTGTCACTCAAGAAGTCTTTAATAGAATACAAACTGGTGAATATAAAATTGAAGATGGTTGGGACGGTATTAAAACTGGATATGCAAGACCAAGTGGTTTAGATTTTAATCTAGTCGAAGCTGAACCTGCAAAAAGTTCTTGTTGCTAAGTCAATTTCTATCATAACGAAAAAGAAAGAAAACGAATCAAGTAAAAAAAAAAGAAGAAAATTTTGACTTATCGCAAATTATTTCTATTTTGCGATTAAACACAATGACTGATCACAAGCCATACAAATTTTTTTTTTGTAGACCTTAATTTGAAATTCTTTTTCCTCAGTTTTATGAAGAAACACTAAAATTTCTTTCTCTATAAATTTTATATTCAGTTTTATTGAACAACATTTTTTTTGTGTCCCGATTCTATTTCTTCTTTTTGAGAAAAATTGGATAAAACAAAAATCACACACACATATTAAAATGTCGATCATTGTGTATAAAAATAGATATTGATTTTTGTATATAGTTTGTACAAATAATCTAAGATAGTTACATGATTTCTAAGAATAATTGGATATTCTTTTACAAAAACAAAAAAAAAAAAACAAGTTCCGTTATTTTGATTAATCTATAAATCAATTTTGAAAGACTATTTTCATTAATCGTAGAGAAAATAATTTAAGTCTACAATATTATATATTTAAAAAGAAAATGCAAATGGTCATTTCTAATTTTTTATCATAATTCTAAACACTTTTGAAAAACTTGATTGAATTCAATAAATCAAGGCATGTATGACATTATTTGTAACAAATATTTTATACTTGGAAAATCTTTGTAATATTTAACAATTTTTAGAATAGGAAGAATATGCGCTTCACAAATATATATTGTTACCAGGACTTGACATTGAAAATTGGAAAAGTTTACTGAGAGAAATAAAAAGAACATTTAATGAAAAATATAAATGAAATATTGAAGAAAAAAAATGACAAAAAAATTAGAAAAATCGACAGAAAGTTTATTGTGATAAATAACGGAAAGTTAAAAAAAAACATTTATAAAAGACTCTTCTCTCAGAATATTTTTCTCTTAACAAAAAAATTGATCTACATAAAAATGATATAATACAAATTGATGTAGAATTAAATGTAGCACTCTGTAATATTTAATCGATCATTGTCGAATGTTCAAAAAGGAAGGATTGTTCATATTATGTCAGACTGAGAAGAAGATATAATCTTCTTGTAAAAAAACAAAGTAACAAAAAAGTTGAAGACTTGAAAATTTCTATAGTTGAAACTGAAACTCCTAATTATTTCTGTATGAAGACAATCTGCTTCGTGAAAAATGCCAAAAAAAAGAAATATACATAATAATAATTTTAAGTGAAAATGTTAAAAAAAACCTAGATTTTATTTTTTCGACAAAAAATAAATATTTAATAAAACTAAAAGAAATTTTCAGTTCAAAAATAAGAAATCGCGCAGCTTTTAAATTAAAATAATTAAATTATAAAAAAGAAAGTTGAAGTATTATTTATTTTAAAAAAACTAACAAATTTAAGTTATTCATCTGCGATAGTCTCTAACAAAAATTAAGAAAGATTTTATAATTTTAATTTACATTTTTTTGCAAAAAAAAAAAATTATATTTCTCTTTTTAATTGGTTTTTTTTATTATTATTTTTACGACTATCGTGCATAAATGAGCTTAATTAGAATTAAAAAATAATTTTGAGTTCCTTAATTAAGGAAAAGTGTTAAAATAATGAAACTAGTGTCATGATCAAGGTCTTAATTTAATCGTCCAAGCATTGATACATTACACACCTTATCTAGATTACATTACAAATTATTATCGTCGTAAGATATACGATTGAAATACTTGCATGACATTATAAATTTCCTAAGGAGCTCTCACTCTAGAATTACCAAACGAACATTAATTAGCTCGCAGCTTGGCGGGATCTTCGATGATCACATTGTACAGTAACATTTATTGATGATTTTTGTAAAATTAAAAAGTAGAGATTCACAATTTCTACAACTACCTAATAATAATATATTATTACAAATAGCTAATTGAACGAATAAATTATCTTGGAAGTAAGCTCTCTTACGACTAAATCGTTATTTCCGTGACTAGAAATTTCTCTATTATATCCATCATCTTTCTTTTTTTCACTCACAATTCACAAAATTAATGTTTTGGCAAATTTCATTCCAATATATATATAAATATACGAAATAGCAAACAACTTCATTATTTAGAAATACAACGATCGTCATCGTATAATACTTAATCCATTTCAATTCAAACGTTTTTTTTCTACTTCTCTTTTTTTTGTATATTTACAAACAATGTATAATACACATTTAATAAAATCCGACGTTCATTTATCACGTCAATTACCAATTCGAATCTAATTCGTAAATTGTAATTTTCAAATTCTACACAAAAAATCTCTTCTCAAAACTCTTTTTATAACACATTTTTTTTGCCTTCATTTTAATAAATTTATAACAGTTTCAAACTGTACATAACAGGCAGTTTTTTTTGACATTAAATTAATAATAAAGAAAAAATAACAATTACCACGATATATTTTTTTTAAAACTCCATATAAAAAAATAAAATACATCAAAAAGAAAACTACTCTCTAAGTAGTTTTAAAAAAGAATAAAAAATTTTTAAAAATAAAATCTTTTAATTACTTAACAATGTTTTGAACACATTTTTCTCAACGTAAAAACGTAATACGATTTAAAAATTCAATTAAATTTTTTTTAATTTAAAAAACAATGTTTAAAAAAATAAATCAATACTTAAAAAAAAATGAAAATAAAATGTTGTTTGAATTAAGGAAGTTCTCTCCCTCCAACGTCAGTCAAATCAATCCCCATTTAAGTTTTCATTTGTATCACGTAGTACTAGCTCAACGCTTGGCAACGTTGGATTATATTTCCCCCGTTCCGTTTCGTGTCGTCTGCTATTGTTTGATTTATTTTCGTTAAATAATAATAATAATAATTTATTATTTTAAAAATCTTAATTTTTTATAAGCAAATTCAAATTATTATTCATTATTATGAATCTTTGAAGAATATACTATTATATGTATATACTACTTATATTACTTTCAAATTTCGCGCTTTTTCTATACCTAACCTACAAGACGCAACGTTGCCAAGCGTTGTGCTAAGTAATTTCTGATTGTCAAAATACGGTGTTTTTTTAGACAAAATAATTAATTGTGAGTCTCCTAAGCCAGGTCTGATCAATTTTATTAAAAGTAAGTGAACATTGGCTATTAAACTTTATGTATATAAAGTTCCAGTAATATCTTTTCGTCAGATTTTTCACAATTTGAGATTTCAGACCAAAAAATTCAATTTCCCATAAGAACCCGTGTTAAATGTGAAAAGAGAAAATTATTTATATCTTTTGTCAAAATCCACCTAGACCTCTAAAAATTTAACTACATCTTCTTTAAACCATTATCTATCAGTTTATCAAGTTTGATAATTAACTCTTCGTCATTTCTGTTTGCGAGAGAACTTCCTTAAGTCATTTGCCAAAAACGATTACGTTCATTTTCACGTTAAGTAATTTTTTTTTCTCCTTCTAAATTTAATCTTGCTTAGAGCAAGAAGATATTAAATATTATATGAACAAATAAGAATCACTAGAAAGATTATCTTTCTCAGAGTTTTTTTTTCTTTTCAAACTTGAAGCGCAGCTCCAGCCAATTTTTTTTTTTATAAATAAAAAGAAAATAAAACATCAAACTACATCTCATATAAAAATTGAAAAGAAATTCATTAAAATTACACACTAATGATGCATTTTTAGAAAAATTTGAATTCATTTTGTAAAACGGCTAAGTGCAGTAAATTAGCCTCTAGATTTTAATATAAATGCAATTTTGAATTACTCTCATTTTTGTACAGATTCAATTTTATAGATTTTTTCAATATTATAGATATGCGTTGAAAAAAATCAATTTTTTCGCGAAACATCGTTTCGATAATGAAAGATTACTGCCTTCAAATTCAAATTTGTAAGTTCATAGACAACATGGGATAAAATATATTACATAATGGTAACATTTACTTTCTTGATATTATGCGATATTATATAAGGGGAGAGGGGGGGATACTTTTGAGTATGATTTTTGCTCAATATTTTTGTTTTTCTGTTTTTAATCAAAACTAGCAACTTTACCTCTTCTATGCTGTTCTAGGGATTCACATCCAAAAAGCACGTATTCTTCACGCGAAAGCCAGAATGGATATCCTTCAACATATTCCGGTGGTGTTTTATCTGTGATTAAAAAAAAAATTTATTGTCCTGAAAGTAAAAAATTGAGAAAGGAGAAAAAAGAAGAAAAAATTTACCAGGATGAACTTCCAAGGAAACGTACGTTGATCCCATGGCAGCGTTCCAACTGTGCGTACCAGGGCAGCTTCTAACTTCAAGGATATGACTATATTCCGGAAGTAATTCACGTAAATCTTTCGATAATCGAAGATTAAATCCTGATAAATCGGTATTACCGCCTGTCAAAAGAATATGCGAGAGACAATCTTGTAAAACCTCTTCCGAAAGTCCTGACGTTACTTCCTTTATCACTTGAGGCAAATTTAAACTCACATACATCATCTCAGGAGCAACAAATAATTCCTCACCCAAAGAAACTCTCTGAAGAAGTAAAAAATATATATATATATAAATAAATAGTTCAATTTTTCATTTTAGATAAAACCAGTCTTCACAGCATAAAATTTGTTTAAAAAAAGGGGAATAGGGGAAATTTTGTTTGAAAAAAGGGGAAAAATAGAGTAAAGTCTAAATGTATATTTTTCTTAACCAAAATGCTTTAAAGTTGTGTTAAATTACACTACCGATGAAAATTCTGCGACCATCCATTTTCTTGATGAGTATTTTTATTTTTTAAACTTATTTTAAAATTAATTTTCCACAGAATGAAAATTACTTCTAAACTTTTTTTTTTATTTAAAAATGCAAGTAATTTGTTATTTTTTTAAAACGAAAACAGTCTTGTAAAATATACAAATCTTGATTTTATTCATATTTTTCAAAGAAACTGAAATATTTTAAATTTATTTAAATTAAATTTAAAAAAAAATTTTAATTAATTTTCTGATAAAAAAAATTTCCAATTTTCCTAATTCAGTCCTCGGATTGACTTTAGAAAGAGAAAGAAGTCGTTTTAGTTGATTTTCATTACAACAAAAATCAAAAAATTCGATATTTTTTATTTTTAATAAATTTTATATTAGTTAATAAATATTTCACTATTATTAACATTAATTGTTAGAAATTAAATAATTTTAAAAATAAAAAATTCTATAGTAAAAAATGTTTTACAGAAACATTTCCAAGAAATTTTTTTTTAAACTTCAAAATTAAACCATGACCAATTTTCAAGATTTCAATTCAGTAGGACAAATTTTCAAAAACAATAATTTAAAGTTACTTTAAAGAAAGAAAAAATTCCAAGTCATTGTACAAATTATTCGAACTCAGAATTTTGGAAAATGTTTTAAATAATTAAATTTTCAAGAACTTGATTAAAATATTATTGAAAAAAATTAATTTATTAATTGAAATTGTTGTAAATTTGAATTGCTGAAAAGTATTGACACAATTTTAAACAGTAATTGAATTTTAAAGAATTTTTAATAAAAGAATTTGAATTTTTGAAAAATTGAATTAAAATAATTAAAATAATTAATTTAGCGAAGAATTTTAGATTAAAATTTTGGAAGTAATTGAATTTGGAAGAGTTATATTTAAGTTTTTCAAAAATAATTAAAATTTCAGGAGATATACAAAAAGAATTTTGGTAAATTTGATTTGAGGAAAATTTTTTACAAAGTTCAGAAGATAGTTGAATTTAAAAAAATGTGTTAATTAATGAAGAGTTAGAATTTTTTTAAATAATTGATTTTCAGGAGATTTTAAATTAAAATTTTTATAAATTATGATTTAAAATCAAATGATAACATTTTTTTACAAACTTTAAACAATATTTGAAATTTAAAGAATTTTTAGGTAATTAGAACATGTTTTAAATTATGTATGATTTTTGAAGAATTTGAATTACATTATTGAAAGTAATTAATTTTGCAGATAATTATAGTTATTTTTTTATCATTCTTTAATAAATAGACTTAGTAGAGAATGTAACTCTATCGGAGCATGCCAATTTCTTTGACAGCAGTGTAACAAGATTCACCTCATCGTTGAAAAGAAATACACTAAAATTTAATTAATTTAATTTAGGGTCGACCTAGCTAAGTTAGGTTTTTTATATAAATATAAGTTGTATTTAACAGCTTTTAGTATTTGTATGAAAGGGCTTTAGCCCGTTTATTATTAAATAAATAAATAAATACGTTTTTATATAATTCAATTTTGGAAGAAGTATATTTTATACTAAAATAGTTAAAACTTACCCAAAGTTGTTTATAATCCGCATAAGTATCAACCTTGAATTTAATATTCTCCTTTTTCATTTTTCTATCACTATCCTTCATTTTCTTATCATCTTTAAATTTTCTCTCCTCGGTTTCATTTCGATAATTTAATTTGCATTTCTCTTTAACAGCCATATAATCAAGGAAAGATATTGGAATTTGATGATATTCCTTTGCTTGCCAGTAAAGTGCATTTTTTAAATTACAAGCAACATGCCAACCACCAATTGGAAGTAATTTCCATCGATGTGGAATAACTCGTCCGCCAATAACAACAGCGACTGTTGTACTCAATGCACCGCTATCAACCACAACACAAGTTTCAATATCCAACATTGCACACGCTGCCAATGGTTTTGGCACCAAGCAAACCCTGTTAATTAAATTTAAATTAGAAAAACAAATACACTTAATATTGAATTAAAAATGATTTCTAACCTTGCAACTTTCACTTCTTGAAACAAATAATGCAGCAATTGTTTTCGAAGCGAGGGATGTATGGCCAATGGTTCACAAAACATTAAAACAGCATTTGGTTTTCTCAACGTTGTTGTCAATCTCATTTGATGAAATAAATGATCGATATATACTTTCAAAACGGAGAATGATCCATCGTAAAGTAATGCTTCAGCTGGACAAACAACATCAACATTTGGTATTCCCAATACATCAACAGCATCCGAACAATAACCATTGACTAATCTCTGATCAACTGGATTGGAATGCGTATAAAAGGCATCATTTGGGTGATTTGCCAATCTTCTTTTTTCACGATAGAGTTTCAATGAATTGCAAAATACACAAAATGGACCACTCGGTCTTGTTATTTTTGTTGTTGGCGTTAATTCGGTAAGCTTTAATAATTTGAGCGTTTTTGCCAACGATTTACTATCTTTCGGTCGACTACTACAACTTGGATTATTATTTCGTAATTGTGTTTGTTCAGCGTGCATTTCATCATTATATTTTGGAATGCCAAACATTGAAAAATGCCTCTTTAAACCAATTTGTGGCGTTATCACCCATGTAAATTTATTACCAATTTCTAAAACTACTTTAGCACTAGAACTTTCCACACAATTACGTTGACATGTGTAGCCACTACAATGACAACATTTTGGAAATGGAAAAGCTTCACCTAATGTGAGAACCATATGAAGTCTATAGCATGTGGCTTTAAAACTCACGCCAAGTAATTGCAAACATTTTATATCTGGAAATCTGAATTGTACTTTGGAGAGCAGATGCAACCATTTCATCTTCCTGCGAAAAGAATATGCGTGCTAAATTTACAGGAGAAACAAACAAATTTTCATCTTCGTAGATTAAAATAATTCAACTTTTTCAATTATTTAAATCAAGTGATTATAGAAAAAAAATTATTTTACGCAAATTAAAGAAAAAAATAATTAAGACATAACCTCTACACACCATAAATAATCATTATCCGAGGTCTTTCGCAGGTATTTACAGGTACTTCCAAAAGCAATAATATCAGGTACATCACAGTATAGCAATATTTCAATCCAAATTTCCTCAGGGAAGACGGCGGGATCCATTATTACAATAAAAACGTTTACAAAATGTACAATGATATAATTCTAAGCTGCCAAAAACCTGGCACTCCCCATTTTTGACAAGTTCAAGGTCATACTGCTACGTTCATATGTGCTTAATTTTTTTTCCATTTTGTTAATTAATTTTAAATCCGATTGGTTAGTTATTTCTATTTGGACAAGTTACAAAATAACCCCTCAAAAAATTTCAAATTGCTTCTGTATTAAAAAAATGAAGTAAATATAATTTGGACTAAACAACATAATAAAAACTATCAATATTCGTGAAACTTGTTAAAACAATCGATGGTTTGTTTGTAAATAAAAATTACATTCTTCTTAGTTCACATTCCTTCACAGATGGCGCAAATAGTATATTCTTGTTTCCGCAATGTGAATAAAGCTTAAATTTTTAGAAAAATATTTTAAAAAATAGTGTTATTAAATAATAAATTTGTTGAAATAAACACGATAATATAATTAAAATCACTTATTTTAATAATAAACAATCAAAATTTAATATTTTTTTTACCCAAACGGAAGTGTGGTGGGACACGCCGGAAGCCATATTGGCCTGTAATGGCGGCGATCACATCATTCGTGTATCGTGAAAGTTTTGCTGATTACGTTTGTCAATTGATTGATGGTGAAAAACGCGATAGAATTATTTCTCAATAACATTGACACATTTAGAGAAAACTATTAATGATGATCAATAGTTTGTGATTAATTTTATTGGTTCTAAACCAATTTTGATTGTGTCTGAAAAAAAAGTTTACAACACGCCAAGGGAGTGTATTCAGTAAGTATAATAACTACATATATAATAATACAGAATTGTTTTCAGTTGTTATTTTCACTTCATTTTTTTTTTGAGAATAAAAATTACTGATTGCACTTATAATTAGAAATTTGTATAAAATTTTACGATCATGAACAAAGTGATAAATCCAATTTGTCTTAATGCAATTATTCTTTTTTTCTAATGTAAATGACTAAATTTAAGTATTTGAAAACATTAATAACACTGTAACTTTATTTTCAGCGAATTCAGTCCTGACAATGGAAGATTTATTTTTAATTTAGTGTTTTTAGGGGAAAAAAAATGCATGAACAACGTGCATTATATAAACAAATTTTATTTCATATTTAAATTTTTTTGTGCATAATAACTTTGCGGCCGAAAAATGGCAACAAACGCTCAATTTCTAACTCCCCCGCCCCCTATTAACCTTCCAAATATGTCGGTACCTCCACCTCCGACACCAAATTTATCAGCACCACCACCAACATTAACGACAATCAACACATCGGCAAATTATCAACATCGTTACAATAATCATCGAGATGCAAATCGAGGTTTCTTTAAACCCTTCAGACCCTATCATGCACCTAAAGTCATATCAGGTGGTCAAGATGCATTACAAGATGAATTTGATGGCAAAAGACTTCGAAAATCTGTTATGCGAAAAACAGTCGATTACAATTCGGCAATTATCAAATGTCTCGAGGTAATTTAAAAAGAAATTAATTATGAAAATAAATAAATAAATTTTCTATATCGTTTTTTTTTTAAATTGTAAAATAGAATCGTGTCTGGCAAAGAGATTATCGTGATAGACGTGCACTTCAACCGGATGTGATTTATTATCCAGATTTACTTCCCCCACCGAGTTATGTAGACAATCCGATAAATGCAGTTACAACAAGATTTGTAAAAACAGCAACAAATAAAATGCGTTGTCCAATTTTTTGTATGGCCTGGACACCAGAAGGAAGACGTCTCGTTACCGGTGCATCAAGCGGTGAATTCACATTATGGAACGGTCTTACTTTTAATTTTGAAACTATTCTACAGGTACTATAAAAATTTTTATTTTTAAAGATTATATTAATACAAAAATTAGAATTAAAAAGTAATTTTTAACGAGAAATTGTCATTTTATGAAACTTTTTTTTATAAAATGTGTTTTTTTTTTTTTTTTTTTTGGAGAACAAACACAATATTTGTTTTTATTATTGTTTAGGCTCATGACAGCCCTGTGAGGACAATGGTTTGGTCGCACAATGAGAGCTGGATGGTGACCGGAGATCATGCAGGCTATGTCAAATACTGGCAGAGTAACATGAACAACGTCAAGATGTTTCAAGCACACAAAGAAGCGATTAGAGGACTCAGGTATAGCATCAACCACACTAGTCCTTACGTCTCTTGCGGCACTTTAAACGACAATACGTCCATTCTTATTGTAGTTATGACATATAACGTGACTTTCACTCTCTTCTGTTTTTGGGTTTTCTCTATTAAATTCGCGGTAGTTTCCATTTTTGTCTGGGTAAATAGGTGATATTATTATTCTTAAAAAAAACGAAGAAGCATGCATTAAAATGAATTTTCCGTATTTAGTTAAATCTTGGATTTAAAGGAGATAATTTTGTGGCAGAAATAATTAAAATCATTTAATGAATAAAAATTCATTAAAATAAAAAGAAAAAAGTAAGAAGAAAAATTAAGTTAAATGGTCATTGCTTAATTTTTGTAAATGTGAAATAAAAATATTTTGCACAAAGTACATAAAAGTGCTTTTAAAATTCGGTCCTTTATTTTGCGTCTGGTTTTTTTGTGTGAAATCAATTTTTTTTCTAATTAGAGAAAGACCCATACTTGTAATTTATAATAAATACAGCAACACCCAGTCGTGATTCCCTCTGAATAAATAAAATAAAAATGAAATCCTGTCTCCTTACCCAGTTGACAATTATAAATAAATAAATAAAAAATAGAAATATCAATAATAAAATACTTTTTTTCAATGTGATGATTCAAATTGGATGAATAAAGGATTTTTTTTATTTGTCACTCGTTGCAGAGTGAAAAAATTACAATTCATGTACACCTTTATTAATAATAATAATAATAATTGTGCAATAAATGCTAAATTTACAAAAAAAAAGAAATAAAGTTGGAGCATCATCCGGTGGTCATGTGGCATCAAAAAAAAATCATTTTTTTTTTGCATGACTCGCTGATATAAATTTCAATTCGCTAAAATAGATGTAAATTTTTTTCGTTTGAGTGCCAGATATGACTATCGGAGATGATTTTTGTTTATTTACATTTAGACGCTCCTCTTTTTCGGTTCGCTCCTTAGAAGTTTATTTTATTTTATTTTTTTTTTTTAAATGTAAAAAAAAAAATTTTATCGTGTTTTTTTTATTCATTCAAGCTTCTTGAAAATGGAAATCTCAAATTTTAGTGCATGTGAGACTTTCTGCTTCTTGAAGAATATCTTTGAAATATTTGGCATGCAAATATTTTTAATATATAACGGTTTAAGAAATGTTTCCCCTCTCAAGACAATATTCTATTAAAATAAATTTTTCATATATGTATACGTGATAAATGGTTTATTAGCAGGATTTCACCAATCTTTTGGATCGAAACAATCGCCCAGAGATTCTTTACAATAGCAATGATCAATAAAAATGACTTGAAAAATAAATGACTCCTTGAAATCAGAAATAAAATTGAAATATATTTTTAATTGTGCACTGTTTAAATACATTTTTAACCAAAAAAAAATAAAATAAATAAAAATGCTTTTTTTCAATCTACAATTTCTGTGATAATTAAAAAAAAATCTAACAGTGCTGTCTAGTTTATAACTTGTTTTTTTGACCGGGTAGTTTCAGTCCAACGGATCACAAATTGGCAACATGCAGTGACGACGGAACAGTCAGAATCTGGGATTTTCTTCGCTGCCACGAAGAACGAATTCTCAGGGGTATAAATTATATTTTTTCTTCCTTTTATTAATAGGATTTATTTTCTTTATTATAAAATTTCTCCTAAATTGTTGCTTAAAAAAATTTTAATTGTTTATTTTTTTATTGAAATGTTTTTTAGATGAGTTTTTCATTCAAAATGTTTTAAATTATTTTATTTTTGTGACTAAAAAAATCTCTAAATAAGAGTAGGAAAACGAAAGTATTAATTTACACTATTTTTTTTTCTTTTTATTAATTAATTTTTGGTTTCATAATATTTTTTTTGTGTGTAGGTCATGGTGCTGATGTAAAATGCGTTCACTGGCATCCACAAAAAAGTCTTGTTGTCTCTGGAAGTAAAGATAATCAACAACCAGTGAAATTATGGGATCCAAAGACGGGACAATCATTGGCAACATTACACGCTCATAAATCAACTGTAATGGACGTTAAATGGAATGAAAATGGAAATTGGTTAGTAACAGCATCGCGTGATCATTTATTGAAATTGTTTGACATCAGAAATTTAAATCAAGAAGTACAAACATTTCGTGGCCACAAGAAAGAGGCTTCAAGTGTTGCTTGGCATCCAAGTCATGAAGGACTTTTTTGCAGTGGCGGAAGTGACGGTGCAATTTTATTTTGGCACGTTGGGTATGTAGGGAAATTTTAATTTTTTTTTAAATTAAAAATATTTTTAATTTTAATTGAATTTGCAGAGCTGATAAGGAAGTTGGAGCTATTGAACAAGCTCATGACAGTATTGTTTGGACACTTGCATGGCACCCTCTTGGTCATATTCTCTGTTCGGGAAGTAATGATCATACTTCGAAATTTTGGACAAGAAACCGACCAGGAGATCTTATGAGGGATAAATATAATTTGAATACCCTACCTGCTGGTGCAGTTGGTATAGATGATCACGAAATAGGTAAGAAAAGCAAACAAAATAAAAAAATTGAGGTGCCGAATCAAAGAAGGGCACATAACTAATCTAATTCAAATGGGTTATGTGCCCTTCTTTTATCCAGCAACTTAATTGAATTTTCTTTATATATTTTTTTAATGCTTTTTTTCAATTTTTAGCCGATGAATATGCGGTGATACCGGGAATGGGACCAGAGGATAGAATTAACGCCGAGGGTGAACCGGAAGAGAAAAACGGTGGTATACCGGGTTTGGATTTGGATCACGCGATCGATGAGGGAAAGAAGTTTACTAATAAAAAAGTTCCTTACAGTAAGCCAATTCCAAGGAATTTCCAAGCTCAATGGAATGAGATGGAAGGTGAAGATCAGGAACAAGTTGAGGCTCTTAACGCATTTGTTAATCAATTAATTGAAACAACACCTGGAGCATTACCATTGAATGAAGTTCAACCAAATGCTATTATTCTTTACGGGAAAATGATTTCTGTCGAAAGTGAGTTTTAAGTTTGCAATTTGAAGTTTTTCTTTTTGAACATCGAAATATTAATTTTGTTTTTATTACAGCTGGTAGTAAACTCGCAGAGGCAATATCAAAAGGTACAGACGCGATAAATAAACTCGTTGTTTCCGGTGAGATTGAGGAATTAAAGGAAATAATGAATCAACAAGAGAATACAGAAGAGGATGAGGATTATTTGAACGACGATGGGGAAATTGATTTCTCAAAAACTCCCGACGTTGAATTACCACCACCTTTACCGAGTTCGAAATTTGCCCAAAATCCCGAATTACTGAAATCGCTTAATCGAGGTGGTAAAAGAAAGTTTGATCAATTAATTGGTTGGAGTGATGCTGGAGCAAGTGATAGAACATCTAAAGTTCATCAACCAGTTTTTGGTGGTTCAATGAATGATGATTCTCAATCGAGCGACAATTATTTGAGAGATGGCTACAACGAGGAAGAGGAAGACGACGAGGAAGATTATAGAAGATTTATGGATGACGATGAATATCGTTTTAATACACCTGGATTGGTGGGTAGATCTGATCTTGATGTGAGAAATAAATTCATGGAGAAAGATTTTCGACTTAGACATTTTATGGACGATAGAGATAGAGATTCATTTGGTGCGGGAGATTCGTTTAGTGAAAGAGATGGAAATACGGAAAATAGATCACGTTGGGAGAGTGATAAAGAAATTGGTGAAGCTAGTAAATTTGGTAACATGTTTGAAAAACCGCCTAACATGTCAACAATGCCACCTCATTTGGGCAGTTTGCCAAATCATCACAATATGCAGAATATTAATCCCAATATGCCACCTCCAATGTCAAATATGGGACCTCATTCTAATATGCCACCACATTCGAATAAAAGTATGGGAATGGATGGACTACCGCCGCACATGATGCATCCACCGCCACCTTTTGGACCCAATGGACCACCACCGCCGCCCTTCGGACCAAACTTTCGACCTAATGGTCCTAATTTTGGTCCTAACTTTCGTCCAATGGGTCCATTTGGTACTCCGCCGTTTAGTAATTTTGGTCCACCAAACTTTCGTGGTCCAAATGGTCCTCCAAATTTTGAGAGACCAGGATTTGGACCAAATTTCAGAGGTCCACCGCCAAGACCCGGTGGTCCAAATTTCAATCCAGGCTTTGGAAGCTTTGGTCCAAATAAAAATGGTCCAAATATGGGCATAAGGGGACCAAACGACAGTGGAATGGGTATTAGAAACAACTTTAATGGTCGGGGCCGAGGTCGCGATGGAGATGGTTCTAGAGGAATGGGAAGGGACAATTACTAAAAAAAAACAATAAAATTGAATAATCAATGTGTACAAAGAAAAAAAAATTTAAACGTTAAGTGTATTAAGGATGTAAAATTTCTTTAAAATCTTCAAATAGATGAACTTTTCAACAATCAAATTATTATTTGAAGATTTAAGACTGTAATTCGTTATTAACAGATTTTTTTTAAATGTTACAAAAAATTATCTCTTGCAATAGAGTAATGTCGAAGGGGGGAAAAAAATAACGGAAACTGTAATATATTACTATTACTAATTTAAATATAATAAATGTCCATCTTCAAAAATCAGAAAAGCCTTTCTCACATGCTGCCTTGAGAAAGAATTGAATTGTATTTCTGAGATAAGGCACTAAAATGAAAGGAACTGTGGGTAAACCAACATATATGTCAGGCACAAAATTATTGTGTTTGACTAAAAAAAAAAGCAGTTTACTTATTCATTACAAAGAAAAAAATAAATTCAAATAAAAACAAATTATAATTTTCCTCCTCACCATTTGTGTCCTCGATTTTTATTTTTAGCAAACAAAATATGTGAAGAAGGAAGAATCGGATGGATCAATGACAAAAATTAATAATACTTAACATTTTTCAAGTTTTTAAATCAATTTTTAATGAAAAAGTAATTTTATTTTATTTATTTAATATTAATATTTATTGAAACTTTAGTCTATTGGTCCAAAAGTGGACTTGGTTTACACTATAATTATTGTACACACATTCATCTGTCCATACATACTTTTTATTTTATTTATTTATAAAAATATAAATCGAAAAAGCTTATTCGTACTCCAAATTAGGTATTAATTTAATAAATTTTTATATTATTTACAATTTCATGACTGAAACCATAAAAAACCGGGATCAAATCACTATATTTTAATAATTTTTATTTTTCCTTTTTAAATTGATGAATGATTTTAAAATTTTTGCACATTTTGAATGAAAGAAATAACTTGTCCAAAATTTCAATAATTCTTTATTCGTGCTACAGATGGCTAAGTGTGAAAATTCTTGTAACGAGCAATTCAGCTCGTAACATTCTTTTTAAAAAATTCATTTTAAATGCTAATCTATGTTTTCTATCGTTTTGTGTGAAGTAACTGGTGGTTTTTCTTTGTAAAAATTGCCGATAAATTGCTTTCAAAGTTTATGTGAAGTTGAAAAAAAACTGAAAAAGATAATTGTAGGAGTTAAAAATGGACTTCTTGGAGTATGCCGATATTACGTCGGAGGTTAATGGAGCAATGGTAAATAATAATTTTATTATAAATCTCGCACATTGGAATATTAATCGCTATCATAACCTATAAATTACTTTTTTTTTAGTTTCAAACAATTTCATTAAGAAACAATTTGTTAGTGTTCAAAAAGTAGTTAATTTGTTTTTAATTATTTTCAATTTGTAATTAAACTTTAAAGTACGCTTAGATAAACCTTGACATTTTAAAAATATCTCTAGCGTCCAAAATGTTAAAATGCCGCCAAAAATTTTTGGATTTGATTACTTTCATATTGTATTTTATCAAGTTTTTTGTCACTTTAATGTACTTCTATTTTTTTAATTTTTAAAAATGTTTTTTCTAATTAGCTTCTTATGATATATTTTTACAGACTCCTGGAAAGTTAAAATTAACTGATCAACATCTTATATTTAAAAATCAAAAAACTGGCAAAGTAGAGCAAATATCTTCGAGTGATATGGATATGGTCAGTTATTTAAAATTTGTAAATACTTGGGGACTTCGAATTTTCCTAAAAAATGGAAGTCTATACAGATTTAGAGGTTTCAAAGAAGGCGTAAGTTTTTATTTAATCGTAAAATAATTTTTCTTTTTTCAAATATCAATCCTCGAATTATACTTTTTTCTAGTTTTTGACTTTTTTTTACAAAATATTTAAACAAAATTCGTCTTTTATATTATACAATATAGTTCTTCTTCAGATTTTTTCATTTCAATTCTTTACCAAATTTTTAAGTAAAATTATTCTCTAAATTAATTATTTTATTATTTTTCAGTTTTGAAATATTCGAAATAAATTTTCTTGATAATATTCTTGTAGAATTATTCTTATTAAGGAATGAAAAAATAAATTAAATAATATATAATAACATTAGATATTTAAAGTAAAATATTTATTAACTAATTAAATTTAATTAAATTAAAAAATTAACTTTTTTTGCGCCTTAAAGTCGATCTAAGGTCTGAAATATTTTTAAGATTCTGAATTTGAATTTTAGGATCAAGAAAAAATGGCAAAATTTTTCAAGAGTAATTATAATAAAGATATGCTTGAAAAACAACTTAGTTTAAAAGGATGGAATTGGGGAACAGCGAGATTTGAAGGAGCAGTTTTAAGTTTTGATGTTGGTCAACATACGGCATTTGAAATTCCCTTGTGCAATGTTTCTCAATGTACAACTGGCAAAAATGAAGTTACTTTAGAATTTCATCAGGTGATATAAATTTAATGATTTATCGACCTAACAAAAATCGTTGATTAATAATTGATTTTTAAATTTACTGATGAAAATAAAATTTTTCTTATAGAATGACGACGCACCTGTTAATTTAATGGAAATGAGATATCATATTCCAACCAGTGACAGTGTTGAAGCCGATCCTGTCGATGCTTTTCATCAACAAGTTATGGATAAAGCTTCTGTTATCAGTGTCAGTGGCGATGCAATTGCTATATTTAGAGAAATTCAATGTCTCACGCCTAGGTAACTAAATTTAACATTCATAAAAAAAAATAATTGAAAATGAAAAATTAAATTAAATTTTTTTTACAGAGGTCGTTACGATATCAAAATTTTCCAATCTTTCTTCCAACTTCATGGTAAAACTTTTGATTACAAAATTCCAATGTCTACCGTTTTGAGATTATTCCTTCTTCCGCATAAGGACAGCAGGCAAATGTTTTTCGTTGTAAGTATTTTTTTTTCTCAACTACAATGGATTTAAATTAATCTAACTTTTTAAAATATTACAGGTGAGTTTAGATCCACCTATCAAACAAGGACAAACTCGTTATCATTATTTAGTTCTCTTATTCAATCAAGATGAAGAAACATCGATAGAATTGCCTTTCTCTGAGTAAGAAATCTAGTAATTATTTTAACAAGAAATGTTTATTATTCATTAAATTGAATTTACATAAAATTTACAATTTCAGGGAGGAATTAAAGAACAAATATGAGGACAAACTTACAAAAGAATTAAGTGGACCGACATACGAAATTCTAGGAAGAGTTATGAAAGTTATAATTAATAGAAAGCTCACCGGACCTGGAAATTTCAAAGGGTAAATATATATTTGTAAAAGTACAAGGACTTTTCGAAAAATGTATCTATTTTAATTTTAGGCACTCGGGTACTCCAGCAATTGGTTGTTCTTTCAAAGCAGCAGCTGGTTATTTATATCCTCTAGAAAGGGGATTTATGTACGTACACAAACCGCCAATTCACATTCGTTTTGATGAAATTGCTTCAGTGAACTTTGCACGAGGTGGTGGATCAACAAGATCTTTTGATTTTGAAATAGAATTAACGAGTGGAATTAATCATACGTTTAGTAGTATTGAAAAAGGAGAATATGGAAAGCTCTTTGATTTTATTACGTCCAAGAAACTTAGAGTGAAGAATAGAGGAAAAGGGGTATGTATTTAATCTCAATGTATTTTTCATTCGTTCGGGATTGTTTAATTTTACTGATTTTGTTTTAGGATAAAGTCAACTATGACGATGACTTTGGTGGCAGTGATCAAGAAGCTGAACCAGATGCATATTTGGCTCGCGTTAAAGCCGAAGCACAAGAGAGAGATGATGACAATCAAGATTCAGACAGTGAATCAACTGATGAGGATTTCAATCCCAATCAAGCGGAAAGTGATGTTGCTGAAGAATACGACAGTAATCCTGCCACTACGGACAGTGATGATGGATCTGATGCATCTGGCGATAGTGCGAAGGAAAAGAAAAAGGAGAAAAAGAAGAAATCGGCAAAAACAGTGGTATGTTATATCACAATTCAGAATAAACAAAAATATAAAAACAAAGATAAATTTATTAATTTCTTTTTCAAATAGTCTGAGAAGCCAAGAAAAGCGCGTAAGCCAAAGAAGGAAAAAGATTCTAATAAGCCAAAGAGGCCAGCAACTGCATTTATGTTGTGGTTAAATAACACCAGAGAGAAAATAAAATCCGATAATCCAGGCATAAGTGTCACTGAAATTGCCAAGAAAGGTGGAGAAATGTGGAAGGAGATGAAAGATAAATCGGTAAAGTTTATTTTATTTCTTCTTTTCTTTTGACAGTTTTGTTTAAAATTTTGTTTCTCCTTTGTAAAGATACATAAATTAATTCTTTAAAAAATGTTTTAATAGGAATGGGAGGAGAAAGCAGCCAAAGCGAAAAAGGAGTACGCTGAGGCAATGAAAGATTATGTTCCAAGTGAAGGAGACAAATCGAAAGACAAGAAGGAAAAGGCTTCTAAAAAGGATAAAGACGATAAAAAGAAAAAGGATAACAAAAAAGATACTTCAGCATCTAAAAACACTTCCGGTTCATTTAAGAGCAAAGAATATATCAGTGATGATGAAAGTAGCAGCGATGAAGATAGTAAGAAAAAGGTATTTGAACTTGACAAATATTAATTTAAAAAATTTTCAGTAAAATCATTAAAAATAGGTATTAAAACAACTGATTGTTTTTTAGTCCAAATCTGATAAGAGAAAACATTCCGATAGCGAAGAAGATAAGAAGCCGAAGAAAAAGGTAAGTTGTATTTTCTGTAACCAAATTATAATTAACAGTGAAATTAAAATTATAATTGTTTTTTATTTAAGGCTGATAAAAAGAAGAAAAAAGATGAATCTGAAGACGAGGCTAGTTTAGAAGAACCAGATGAAAGTACTCCACCAACTAGTGATGACGATTCCAAGGGAAGCGATTAATGTTTTTTTTATTTACATTATATTTTCATAATTCACAAAAACTAATTTCATAATTCTGTACAATTAAGTATTGTTTTGTATTTAAGAAACCATTAATAATAAGTCAGCGCATAGAATTTAAAACACTTTGAAATATAAACAGTTTTCTCCCCTTATTTTCATTAAATTATTTTTAATTTTTCTTACAAACATTGTCAGACTGTGCATATTTTTAATAATAAATAATTTAGAACAAATATTGAAACATCATAATTACAGGCCTCGGATTATACGACTTTTTTCGACTTATTTTAATAAAATGTGACTTTTTTTTACAAAATTTTTAAACAAAATACGTCTCTTTTAGTTTACAATGCAGATATTCTTCAGATCTTCTTTATTTCAATTATTTAACAAATTTTTAACAAAAATTTTTCTCTAAATTAATTATTTTTAATAATTTTAATGAAATTCTTCACAAATTCAATTATTTTAAACTATTTTTCAATTAAAATTTTTATTAAATTTAACAATTGTTTACAATTTAAAAAAAATCATCAAATATAATTACCAAAAATTTCAATTTAAAACCTTTTAAAATTTTCCATCTAAAACTTTTTGAAATTTATTAATTTCAATGATAACTCTTTTCTGAAATTCAATTATTTTTTTTATGATTTTTATAATATTCTTCTAATATTCAATTATCTAAAACCATTTTTCACTTAAAAAATTTTCTAATTTTATTTTTGTCTGCAATTTCTAATAAATTCTTCAGCAACAGAAATCACCAAAAAATTCCAATTCAAATCATTTGAATTCAAAATTAATTTAAAAATTTTGAATTGTAAATCTCTGAAAATTCAATTAATTTTAAAAAATGTTATCTAAAATTATTTGATAAATTATTTTCATTTCTGTAAAATTTAATAATGTTTTTTGAAATTTAATTATTTCTAAAAATTACAAACTATAACTCTTCTAAAGTTCAATTATTTTTAATAATTTTAATATGTATCTCTTTAAAAATTCAATTATCTATTAATTAATATATATAAATTAAAATTGAGGAATTAATAAAATTGATTTATAGTTATTTAAAGTAAAATACTTATTAACTAATTAAATTGAATAAAAATAAAAAAAAAATCGACTTTTTCGACATTTTTTGGAATGTAAATCGACTAAAACGACTTTTTTTGCGCCTTAAAGTCGATCCGAGGCCTGTAATTAAAATAATTTAATAAGTAAAATAATTATAAAAACCTAATTTTTAATTAATTTGAATTTCTTTGCCTTAAGGCTGTTTTGTACCGATGCCCAATTGGAAGGTTCATTTCCATTGAAGAGAGGATTTTGATTGGTTGGGTAATTTTCAGTCAACCACGTTGTTTTTAAAGTGTTTTGAAGGTTATGTTAGATGTCAATTCACAAAGTGGTGTTGAATCAATTAAATAAGATATTTAAAAGATATAATGGGTAAAAAGAATAAGGGAACAAATTTGGGACGATCTTTAATAAAAGATCGTTTCGCACCTACCAAAAGAAGAGATGTTGACTCATTTGTAAGTAAAATTGTGGTTCTTTGTTAAAAATTAGTATTTTGCGGTAGTTTTGCACACAGAGTGACAGCTGACTATTTAAGAAAATACAGATTTAGTTTTGAAATAAAAATAAAAAATTTCAATTGACAATTATGTAATTTTAGTTGCACACAGCTGACATAAATGACGGATACGATTGGGGTCGATTAAATCTTCAATCTGTAACTGAAGAGAGTTCATTTCAAGAATTTCTCTCAACAGCTGAACTCGCGGGAACTGAATTTCAAGCTGAGAAATTGAATATTAAATTTGTTAATCCAAAAAGTGGTGTTGGCCTTCTCTCCAAGGCGGAACAAGAAAAAGTCTTAGAATCACACAAAAAGAATAGGACACTATTGAAAATACCAAGGCGACCAAAATGGGATAAATCGACAACAGCTCAGGAATTACAGGAGAAAGAAAAAGAAGAATTTCTCGAATGGAGACGTGGTTTGGTTAGTCTACAAGAAAATGAAGAATTAATACTCACGCCATATGAGAAAAATCTTGAATTTTGGAGGCAACTTTGGCGTGTTATTGAACGAAGCGATGTTGTCGTTCAAATTGTCGATGCACGTAATCCCCTTCTTTTTCGATGTGAAGATCTTGAAAAATATGTTCACGAAGTTGATAGCGAAAAGAGGAATATCATTTTAATTAATAAAGCCGATTTTCTCACTGAAAAACAAAGACAAATATGGGCAAATTATTTCTTTGAAATTGGTATTCACGTTGCTTTTTTCTCAGCTACACTTGCGGCGGAAAAATTAACAATTAAAGAAGAATCCGAAGAAGAGGAGGAAGACGAAGACGAAGAGGAAGAAGATGATAGTGAAAGTGAAGAGGGAAATGAAAGTGAAGATGAAAATGAATCCGAATATTTGTCAGACTTTGGTTCTGAATCATTTTACGAAAGTGCTGATGATGGTTTAAAAATTGAAACCGAATCACAACCAGAAATTGATAATCTTGCATTAAATGAAGATTTTCAAAATTCGGCAGAATTACTGAGTAGAGATGATCTTATTTCGTTTTTCAAGACAATTTATAAAGGGAAACGTCACACTGAAGGTGTCACGACAATTGGTCTAGTTGGCTATCCAAACGTTGGTAAAAGTTCTACAATTAATGCATTGTTAATGAATAAAAAAGTTTCCGTTTCAGCAACACCTGGTAAAACAAAACATTATCAGACACTATTTTTGGATAAAGATTTGCTACTCTGCGATTGTCCTGGACTCGTGATGCCTAGTTTTGTTTGCACTAAAGCCGAGATGATATTAAATGGTATTTTGCCAATTGATCAAATGAGAGATCACGTGCCAGCGGTGACATTATTAGGAGCTTTAATTCCAAGACATATTATTGAGGATACTTACGGCATTATGATTCCATTGCCCATTGAAGGAGAAGATTCTGATCGACCACCAACTGCTGAGGAAATTCTCAATTCTTACGGTTGTAAGTATTTTCAATTTCTATTTCTATATTTCAATAACTATTTAATATTTTTAGTAAATATATATTTTTTTTAATAGATAATCGTGGTTTTATGACACAAAATGGACAACCTGATAATCCACGTTCGGCACGTTATGTTCTCAAAGATTTTGTAAATGGAAAATTATTATATTGTGTCGCTCCTCTTAATCAAATACAAAATGAATTTCACGAATTTCCCGAAAGAAAGAGAATATTTCCGACAAATAAACAATTACCACAAGCGACTATTCGTGCGACAAGAGGTATTAAAACAACAACTGAAGATATCGATAAAGTATTTTTCCAAAATAAATCACAAGGTGTTCACGTTCGTGGTGTACAGAAAATACTTAATACAAATTTAATTGCAGGTGCTTCTTCAATAAGGTAATTATTCCTTTAAAATGTATAATCTTTATCTTTTTATTATGAAATAACAGCTATTCTGCGCATTTACATGTTTTTTTTTCAAAATTGTATATATAGAATTTTTAATAATATATACATTACAAACGCATTTTTCTGTATGGATACACTTTCACCAATATTTTTATTTACGAAAATAATTTTTTTATTTCAGCGACCTAGGTTCTGTTCAAAGTGTTGAGAAACCTTGGAAGAAAATTAATAAACATTCTAATAAAAAGAAACGCGAAAAGGCAAGAAGATTGTACGCTCATCTTGATCAACATTGATGAAGAATGTCATAAAAATTTTACAATTGTGTTTAAACATTTTTTTTAATAGATCGCAGTCCGTGGCTTCAAAAAAAAATTTAAACAAATTATTATTTTTTTTATACATGGAAGTGACAATTGTTTTCTCGTAAAGAAATTTTTCATTATTATTATTATTATTATTAAAAACAGGATTTTCTCTATACTGCACAACAGTAAAGTTTTTATACATACATATATATAATTATTTATAAATTTGTCACAATACCTATATATATGTACATATTGTAATTATTAAAATTTGTATATTACAATTGCATGCTATTTTCTTTTCTTTTGATTACGTTTAATCTCAATATTCATTTTTTACGATATTGTTCATTGAATAATCAAGATTCTAATAATCTTATTAGTTGCGCAAAAATTACATTTTATCTCTGAGGTAATATAGTTTCAGTCATTTCTCGAACTCATCTCTTACAATATTTGTTTCCTAATTAAAAATAAAAATTGAAATATCAAAAATCATTTAATATTTCACTCTTGCAAAGAAAATATTACATATAATGCAAAATTTATTGACATATTTGAAGCTAATTTTTAAAATATATGAGACGAGTTTGAGAAAAGAAAAAAAAAGTCAATAATTTAATCCAGTCGTTGACCTTATTTTTTTTATAATAACTTAATTAGGAAGCACAGACAAAACTGCAATTTTGAAAAAAATATTCCATGATAAAATCGAGCTTTAGAATAATAAAAAAATTCAATTACAAAACTATTTTTTTTTTTTTTTAATAAAAAAGTACGGTGTGTAATATTTTTCGCGCGAATTTCGATTCGAATTCATGAAGAAATTCATCAATATCATTGTCCAAATCATCACTGCTCGCCAACTAAAATAAATTTAATTTATTAAAATCATTTTTTTAGGATTTAGATTTTTTTTTGAAATAAAATTTGAATACAATACCACAGTAACGAGTTCGCAAATGAGAAAAGATCCCACGGTGGCTTCCTCATGATTATCCTGAATATCAATATTAATTAAATGAACTGGTTGATTATCTTCGGGCGTTCTTGATTCCATGCACTCAATAACTTGATCATAAACTCTTTCCTCGCAAGTTATTAGAATATCGAATTTATCCTTGGAAGCTTGAAATCTTTCTGGCCTTGGTTTTATCCGACGATTTCTATCTAACATGTGCAGCAGACCATTTTGTGTATAACTATTATAATTTGTTAAGGATTTATCTAAATATTTATTTCCTAATAAAAACATAAAATATACAAATGTAAAATTACATTAAATGTGAATTTTACAAATATAATAAATAATGTAATGTAAAATTCTCTGAATAAAGGATATATTTGGCTTTTGCTAAAATCATTTAATATAATGAAAAGGTCTATATAATTATTATTATTTTAGGATATAGTGTGAAATAACAGAGAAAACTATTCTTTATAATATAGAAAAAGTTATAAAATGAAATTTTTTTTTAAATTTAATATTTTTTCAATTTATTACTGCAGAAAATTACGTAGACAATTTTTTAAAGTTAAGAATTTCTAATAAAAAAATTTCGTGTTTGATAAGACAAAGCACATACAAATTTAAAGTGCATAACTATTTCAAATTATGTACTAATTTCCAAATGTTTAATATTTATTTCATATGAATGTATAGAAATTGTAAAAATCCAAATTGGATATATAATGAAAATAAATATTATTATTATTATATTTATTTCATTATTATTACATTAATGTATATGAACTATAATTTCCAATAAAAATTACTATCAACTAACTTTGAAAATATCGTTAAAAATTCTTATAAAATATAAAAATATTTATTCATTAATTGATTAAAATGCATAAAAGAGAAAAAAAATGATGTTCTGATAAATAAAAAAATAACGTTAATAATTAATTCACTATCTTTTTATTAAAGAAAAAAACCGAAATCTTGATAATGCCCTAAAAATTTAAAATAATTATTAAAATAGTTATGAAAAATGCTATATCAAAAATTGTAACTAAAAAAATTTTTTCCTAAAATTCTTAAAATTTATCTAGAATTTGATTTATTGGAAACAAAAATTAAATAAAATGTAAATTATACCCAAAAGTTAAAAAATAAAATAAATTTGCAAACCCACTATACTTACGAGAATTTATATAATTTAAACTCGTTTTTTACTTTTTTCGCAATTTTATATTTTTATGAAATCGTGATATTCACCTTAAAATACAGAAGATAAAATTTTTAATTTTATTCCAAATTATTTAACTCTTAATAGAATTTTAAAAAATTTAACTAGTTATTTCAAAATTTAAATTCGTTAAAAAAAAAGTTTTTTGATTTTTTAAGAATATTCTTTAATTGTATTACTATTTTAATATTTCATAATATAAAAGAAAAAATAATTATCTCTTATTTTAGAAAATTCGAATTAAAATCTATATGTTTTCTTCAGATATACATATTTATAAGCAGATACCAATATCTGTCTCTTTAAATGAAACAATCTACCACACAAGAAAAATTTTTTTATTCCACATTTTCACGAAAAAAAAAAATTCAAAATAAATAATTAAAAAGCAAAAAAAAAAGATAATAAAAGAACTTTTCAATGTTTTATTTCTTTGAAATAAAACATTAAAGAGTTCTAGTTTGTAAATGTATTTTGGACTTTTCGTCAGGATATTAGGGACAAAGAAAAAGAGTAGAATAATAAAAGAGAAAAAGATCAATGATGGAAATAAAAAAAAGAGAGGAATTTTGGTATTAAAAAAGGTTTTTGTAGTCCAGTCAATTAGGATACTATTGCTTGTCTTTCGTGAGTAAGTCATTGTAAATTTCTTCGTAAGAAGTTCCAAAATCGTAAACATTTGGACGATCCGGAGCATTCCCTGGAAGTTTGACTTTATCTCCAGTTCCAAAGGATTGAACGTTGAAACCTTTTTTACTAAACAAGGAAATTTATATATTAAAAGTTATATAATCAACATATTATAATAATTTGCGACTCTTGAAACAATATATCCATACGTTCAATAAGAAAATTTATACTTTCATAATTACCTGAGAAAAGCATGCGCTTCCATGCTTCTGTTCATATTACTTGAACAAATAACTGCAATGTTGATGGAATTAGATGCAGGCATTATTTTCAACTTTTTAATGTCAAAAATAATAATAAAAACTTCGCGCTTTGAATTTCTTTTTTTATTAAAAAAAAAACTATTCTAGAGACTATTAATAAGATTTTCTAAAGACCTATATGAAATACATATATATATATACGTGAATTCGACTATTGAAAAGAGGAAAATCTAGTCACAAATCCGTCGTTTATAAAATATAAATTATTTTTGACTAAACAGGTCGTGAGGGAGAAAAAAAAATCTTTTTCTGCTACCGTAATTTTCTTAAAGAAAAATAATTCCACACTCTATTCCCGTTTGAGTTGTATTCTTGGTGTCAGAACAGTTAAATAATTAACGGTGTCCACTAATTTCGAGGATGGGATGTCTGACAGAGAAATGACGACGAGAGAAGAGCAGAAAAGACCAAACCTGACCAAACGCAGACAAAAAAATGAGGAACGAAGCAAGTTTGCCCAGTTTATGGTTAGTAAATTTTACGTTGGTGGCAGTGCAATCACTCTCAAAATTAGGCGGTAAAATTTAAATTTCGAATCCGTTAGTACTTTTATAAGATTTAATAACATTAAAATATTAACTAAAATCAGTGTATAATGCAAATTAAAGTCAATTGTTTCATTCAATCATATTTTCTCAAAGGAATTGAAGAATAATTGAACATATTAAATCTGTTTTAAAACCACTGATTTCATTCGCCATAAACTAGCGCCCTCTGAAAATTAGAGTTTCCTATTTTATCAGAAGAAAATAAATTTATTATTAATTTACTAATTTTTATTAATTAATAATTTTATTATTATTATTATTTTATTTTATTATATTAATTAAATTAGTATTAATTTTGCTAAATTTTTTTACAATGCAAAATAAATAATAATAATTATTATTATTATTATATTTATTTTTATTATAATTTATTTATTTATATAATTTTTTTTAAAGTACTTTTCCGGATTATGTGAAAGTACTTTTTTTCTTATATACAAAATTCTGTACAGAATATACATAAATGTATATAAAAATTTTATATGGACTGCTGTTCAGTCGATAGTAAACATGCATTCATTTTTTGTTTTGTTTTTTTTATAAAAGTGTATAACCATATTGCATGCAAAGAGTGTGATAAATTTATGTAAATATAATAATATATAAAACATTATAAATCTTAAAAAAATTTAAAATTTTTTAAATTTGAATCCATTATTTCATTTTTTATTTTTTTTTATTTTAATGAATAAATAAATAAATAAATTCTTCAAATTGGTCATATATAAATTTATTAAAATTAAAATAATATATTTTTATCAAAGCTAAATATTAATTTATTTGTTTCAAATCAAAATATTGTTTGGCATAAATAAAATATTATTTGGCGTAAATAAAATTTTGTTTCGGACAAATAAAATATTTTTTGGCGTAAATAAAACTTTGTTTGGGACAAATAAAATATTTTTTGGAGTAAATAAAATTTTGTTTGGGACAAATAAAATATTATTTGGCTCAAATAAAATTTTGTTTGTCACAAATAAAATTTTATCTTTAGGTATAATTAATAATTAAACAATTTTCGTATTGATTTGATAAAAATATGTAACTGGCAATTAAAAATAACTTTAAAAAAAAATTAATACAGGTGGAGAGTTTAAAGTTTCATATCCGCCACGAAATGAAATAGGAAAAAGAGTTTTATTTCGTAGGCTCAGTCACGAAACGAAAGTTTCGTAAAGTTTCTTGCGGAAAGTCAATATTAAATAACATGAATTTTATACAACACGATATACTTATATATTATTTTTAAACTAACGCTCTCAAAAAAAATATATATACACACACAAAAATTAATAACAAAATTTAGACATTAAAAATCAAGTGTTATATTTATTTTAATTTTCAAAACGTCAATTAGTTAAAATATATAAATTTTTCTATTTAATAAGGTAATATGTTCTTAAATTTTTTATTTTAAAATTTTTTTATATTTTTTATTTTATTTTAATTAATTTATAAAAATTATCTATTATTAATTAAAAATTTTTTTTCACAAATATCTATTTCTAGTTTAAATCAAAAAAATAAGTGTTAATATTTCGAGAAAAAAAAAGAAAAATTGTTGGTGATTATAAAGTTGGTGCAATAATAGGAGGATCACACAAAATTACCTAATTATTAATACTACAGCGTATTTCTCTTTTATTGCTAAATCTTTAGTAAATGACAATTTTCTTGACACACCGAATAAAATTATACGTTTCGCTCCAATGTCCACGTTCAAATTTCTATAATTATTTATGTATAAAAAAAAGAGGCGCGTGAAAACGTTTTTAATCTTATAAAAAATGATTAGATAATTAAAAATAGAATAAAAATAATAAATTATCTTTTATTTTATTTAATAACGATAATAATAATAATAATAACAATAATAATATAACTATATTATTTTGTTGCAAATGCATTTAATTTTAAGAAATACTACTGTAAGAATGACCTTGTTCCGTTAACTTGTTAAATAGATAAAAAACAATAATAATAATAGATTAACAACAAAATAAAATATATAATATAAATATACAGGCCTCAGATCGACTTTAATGGGCAAAAAAGTCGTTTTAGTCGGTTTACATTAAGAAAAAAGTTGAAAAAGTCGATTTTTTTATTTTAATTAAATAATTTAATTAGTTAATAAGTATTTTACTTTAAATAATTAATGTTATTAGATATTAAATACATTTTATTAATTACTTAATAAGAATAATTCTACAGAAATATTTTTAAGAACATTTTCTAAAAAGAAAAATTCTGACAACAATTCAATTTTAGAGTTTTTTTTTTAAATTTTGTTAAATAATTGAATTTTTAAAGAAATATTAAAATTATTAAAAATAATAATTGAATTTTGGAACAGTTATAGTTGAAATATTTCAGACAATAATTAAATTTTACAGAATTGAAAATAATTTATCAAATAATTTTAGATAACATTTTTTAAAAGTAATTGAATTTTCAAAGATTTACATTTCAGATTGTTGAAATTAATTGAACTTCAAGTGATCTTTAATTGAAATTTTTTGTGATTTCTGTTGATGAAGAATTTATTTGAAATTACAGACAAAAATTCAATTTCAAAAGTTTTTAATTGAAAAATACTTTCAAATATTTGTATTTTTGAAGAATACCTATTATAAAAATCATTTAAAATTATTATAAATTTTGGAAAAGTTACAGTTTAAAATTTTTAGAAATAATTAAATTTTAGAATTTTTTAAATTGAAATTTTTGAAAATAATTGAATTCAAATGATTTTGAATTGGAATTCTTTTTAGTGATTTCTGTTGCAGAAGAATATCTTAAAAATTAAAGACAAAAATTGAACTTAAAATTTTTTTTAAATTGAAAAATGCTTTCAGATAATTGAATTTTTTAAACTATTTTTAATATTTTTATTAATTTTTTTTATTTATTTTTAAAATAATTAAATTTTAAAAGGTTTTACATTGAAATTTTTGGTTATTTTATTTGATTTTTTTAAAATTGTATATAAATTGTAAACAATTTGTTGAATTTCATAAAATTTTTAATTGAAAAATAATTTAGGATAATTGAATTTGTGAAGAATTTCATTAAAATTATTAAAAATAATTAATTTAGTGAAGAATTTTGTTAAATAATTCAAATAAAGAAGATCTGATGAAGATCTTCATATACTAAAAAAGACCTATTTTGTTTAAATTTTTTTTAAAAATGTAAAAAAAAATAGAAAAAGTTCAAATAAGTCGGAAAAAGTCGTATAATCCGAAGCCTGAATATATAAATTTATATAAATATAAATTATATTATATTAGGTTTAAGAAAAAAATAATAATAATAAATAAATAAATAGTAAAATAAAATAAAAAATAAAAATATAGAATTTACTGCACTATATTAATAATTTAAAGATTCGTCTATTTAAATTAGCTATATATTATTCATACCACAAAATGTTATCTAATCTTGTTCCAAATTCAACACATTTCCTAATGCCTATGTAAATAATTTAAAAATTTGTCAAATAAAAAAAACTATATTATACGTATTCAGAAAAATTGAAAATTAGAAGTACGTGTAATTTATTATTAGAAAATTTTTTTTTATTTATTTATTTATTTATTTATTTATTTATTCTATGTATTTTATTTTAGTAAGTAACGCGGTTTATAAAACAATATAAGTAATTTTTTTTATAATTGCTTGAAGAATTGAAGTTACTTAAAATCATTTATGTCATCATCAGCGTCGTCGCCAGAGAATCACAAACATGTATAAAGATTCATCCTTCATCATTATCAATAGATATGCGATTGATATAATCTTCGATTTATAAAGAAGGATGTGAAAATGAAGGCTCACACGCATCATCATCATTATCATCATCATATTGTCATTAGAATTAGTAATTATTTGAATTTTATGACTCAGTTCGTTGCATCTAACAACAACAATAAAAAAATTTATAATCAATTCGGAAAAAATGATAATATTGGTTTAAAATTATATATTTAAAGGTTAAAACATTTGTTTTATGATTCGTGACACGATTTGTCCTCGGTTGGAATGCTAAAAAGTCCCCGCCACGAGAGATCTTATGGTAGGTCGACATTGAAAGTAATATAACGCTCGAGACGCGAAAGTGAATCTTATATACAAAAGGTCGCAACATCTCGTATAATATAAGGTTAAAATTAAAATCCAATTATTATAATTAGACTTTAAAATCATTTCAAATCTGATGAAAATTTGCATTTTTAAATTTTGTGTAGATAAGAAAAAAAATAATTACCAATACGCATTAGTTGAAATTGCGAAAATTTTTTTCTATATATTAAGAGAAGTCAATTATGGATTTTAAAATACTTTTAATGGATCTAAGTTATTATTTGCAATAAGGCCTAATAAAAGTTTCAAAATTTATAGAAAAAAAAAATTTTTAATGATTCTTTTTTCTATTATATTTTATTTAATATTTTCTAATTTGCAGTCAATTATGTTTGAAAAAAAATTCCATATAGCAATTTACGCACAAAATGGCAAGCAAATTAAAAATATATTTTTTTTTTGTTTTGGAAAAAAATAATAAAGGACAATGGAAATTTTTTTACGTGACAATATATGAATTCTACGAAAAATTCGCCATCAGGAATCATTAGATGCGATCTTGCTTGATTTATATAGGAATTTTCATTATCACATAATGATCTTAAAACACTACTGTTGCATTGTTAGTCACACATTTGCAACAAATTTTAAATTGTGATCCGAGAAAAGACGAGTTGTCGCAACTGTGTTTATTTATTGTGTAGATTTTATTTTAATTTGTTAATTACTTAAATTAAAATTAAAATCAATTAATTAGTGTTTCGCATTTTTTTTCAAACTTTGTCGTACAACTAAAAATGTAAATTAAGATTATAGGACAATTTTATTTTTCTTTTATTTAATTTTTTTTATTACATAAATATACTTTATTTACGTTTCCTTCCTAAATAAAATTAATTATTTTTATTTATTATTAATTAATTTATAATTTATTTACTCTCCCTGCCTGGGATTTATTTTATTTATTATTTGTTTTATTTATTTACTTTATTTTTATTTTACAAAATTGGCCTATTATCTCAATTTATTAATTAATTAAAACCGGATAAATAATAACATAACAAAAAATATAAATAATTCGATAATTCTGAGGAGAAAAATGATATTTTATAACGGTTAACTTAAATTTCTTCTTTTTCTATAATTATCATCGCAATTTGTATATTTTAGCCAGGAAAAATACTTCATTATATATACGACAATAAACTATACATATAATTATAGAAGGAATAACTGTAATTCCTATATATCTATTTTAAGAATAAAATTCTTATTTGAAAACTGTATTTGTGTGCGTATAGGTACAGGACGTGATTATTAAACGTAAAAATTGAAAGATCGCCATTTAATGATATATTCAACACTTGAGTATTAGCAGAGTATATTCGCCATTATATAGTAAGAGAGAAAGAGAGACAGGTTTATAATTCACCTTATAGTCTATAATGGTCTTTGATAATATGTCACGTGGTCATATATATTCACAGCATGGTAATTTGCTCATTGAGTAATATTCCAGTGTGCAAAGATGGTACATTGCTTTCTTTTTCTAATATTATAAAAAGAAAATTGTCTAAAGGTATTTTACTTCGACTTTGCGTGCTGAGACGACCTTGCAGGTACATTGATCCGACGTCTTGAGATGTTGACTCTATGGGTATATATAACATATAAAACCGTATGGGAAAAACTAGTTTGATAATTCTCTTGTTATAATGAAAATTATAATTCCCTTATTATAATAAACATTATAATTCTCTATAAAAATTAAAACAATTCCTGCTCCTATTCTCATTGCTTTTTTTTATATTAGTCGATGTTACATAAAGATATAGTTCTTTTCTCTTGCGGTCAAAATATGACTTCGCTTCTTTTATATAAATTTCAAGTTCAGTGTCTTGAGAACATTGTGAGGTCATCTTTGGAATTCTCTGCGTCATGAGAGGTGAAGGGAGTTTATCTCAATAAAAAAAATTTCATCTTCATTCTTTTGCAATATTTGAAAATTGTAATTAACTTCATTATACAATTTATGAAATATATAAATCGCAAATTATGAAAATGGTATTTGTGTAAGAGATAAATTTACTTTTTGCATTTAAAAAATAATTTTTAATTGAAGGAAAACAATTACCATATATAGGAGATTAATGAAGAAATTTGTTTAACACAACCTACAATAAACTTTTCAATATTAGTTGACGTTTGTGACTTATTTGTGAAGGTCTCTTGTCAACCTTGAGCCTTTTGATTATAAATTCTATTTAATGAAAATCGTTTATAATTTGCTTAAGAAAATATTATTGAAGAATATGATTTATAGTCAAATATAAGTGAGAGTATTTGTGACAAGGTAACTTTCAGACATTGCATATGCAAAGGAGTAATTTCACGGTATGCTAAGTACAAAGAATACCATTTCATAATATTTGAGCCCTTATTTCAAATTATTCTATATTTTTTATTTTTATTTCACAAACGGGAAACGTAATTAAGTTATTATACATTTTGTGACGCGCTCTGAATTATAGGTTATGTTTTACAAACTGTAAACATTACCCAACCTGACCTAATCTAACCAATTTTAAAAATATTCATCATTTCAAATACAGGGAAAAAAGGTAAATAAATAATGTTATTATATTTATTTTTATTTATTTATTTATTTATAGTACATACCTTTCGGTTTCGGACGAACTTCCGATTTACATACATATTTTCGTATTACATAACTAAACTAAATTTCACACAATTAAAATTAAAATTAAACCAAATTAAATTAAAATCTGATGAAGCTATAACTTTAGAAATTTTATTAATTATAAATAATAAATTATTACAATCCATGTTTTAAGTTACTGCGTAGAAGAAATTATGAAGAAGAAATTGAATTAACTTTAGGTTCAACTTAAGAGGAAGTAATTGCCATTAACAGAAATTTTATGAAATGAACCCTAAAAGTACACTTTCTTCTTTACGAGCCATATATACATTGAAATAAATACGAGTTATAAGTTTAATTTTTTACTGCCGAGGATTTGCGCAAAGTAAGCTGATAAATTATTTGCAAAATGTAATTGTTGTAAATAATTTATAATTAATTTTTTATCACGCGAGAATATTATTATTCAAAAGACAGGTTTTACGAATGATGCAGCTTCAATATACTATATACATACAAACAAGAAATGTTTCTAGTTTGCCTTCTTGTAATGCAGTTTGCATCTCATCGTTTCTCGCTTTCTCTCAAGATTTTTTTTCACGACAGTTCGATTTCACACTTTAAAGAAATTTGTGTCATTTATCGCAAAAATAATGGAGAGCATTATTTTATATATTCTTATATATAAAAAAAATCACACGTCCATGGTAGTTTCCATTATTATTCAACATAATTATTTCTCTAATTTTCATAAAGGCTAATTAAGATCATCGCATATTGTTTATATATGTAGAACTTGTATTAATTAATTAAGAAAAAAAATTGTTTCAAAGATAGATTTCAAGAAGATAAAAGTTACTTTTCTATCGTCAAGATCATTAAAAATGTACGCCTTTTCGATTCTAAAAATTCTTTTTAAAAATTCAGCATTTATTTTTTTAAAAAAATTTTATGCTCATTATTTTATAAATACAAACATTTCTTCTTTTTTTTTGTTTATTACGGTATTCAAATGCATTTCTAGAAAAACATATATATGAATATAATTGGTGAGTATTTATATGCGCGTAAAAAAGAAACGCCAGCGTTTGGATTTTGTTATACAACACCTATGTGTATAATTAATAGATATAGTGATATGAAGATAAAATTTATATTGTAACTAACAAAAAATATTTTTATTTTCAAAAAGATATTTTTCAAAACTATAATTATATTTTCTTTTATAGAAACTTTTTTTTGCATATAATTTAAACTTTCGAATTTGTCACAGAAAAATTGAAATCGATTAACTAAACAAATTTATAAGAATGACTTTACTTTCTCGTTAAATAGAATTTGTATTTTCTTCACTGATTCTAAAAAGTAAAGAAATTAATTTATAAAATTTGAAAAGAAGAATATTAATTTTTTAATAATATATTAATGGATCAATGCGAGAAAATTGCGAAACGGAAGTATAAAAAAAATGTTTCATTGTCGGTCAATGGTGCAGAAGATAATGTTTTCTTCCTTGTTGAAAATATGTATTCCTTAATAGAGTAAGACATATACATGTAACGAGCTATAAAGTGTAATCGTGCATGCTGTGCGCCTGCAGAAAATCTATCCGCGTCCTAGACATCCTTTTTCCGCTGTCGCAGTTGCGTTATATTGTTTCTAATCTTGACCGCGATCATACAAGTGACACGTATTGTTCACAAATGTGTTTAATTCGGCGAAATTACACAATAATTTAATTGATAAAACGTCAAAAAATTATAGGTTATATTTACGATAGTCGAATGTCAAAATTAAGACTCTTGTGAAGTTGGCACCCCAATTATAAAAACTTACCAAATGATTCCATATGAAAAAACATTAATGGACCATTTATACATCATTGGTAAAAAAAATTTTATTTGGCATTTTCCGAAATACACACATCTGATTGGTTGTTCACAATCTGATTGATAATGGTCAACCAATCAGATTTTTGCATTTCAGAAAATCAAAGTAAAAAATTTTTTTACCAAAAGTGTAAATGCTCCAAAAGTTTTTTTAATTGGAGTGCCAACTTCGTTCGTAACGGGAAAAACCTTAAACTATTGATTTCCCTAATGAAAGTCGTCTGCTATTTATTTTGAAAAGTATATTATAAAATCACATAATTTCATATTTTTGAAAAATTAAGTAATTGAATAAATAGTAAATGTTAAATATATGAAATATTATTTGTATTTAAAAAGTCATTTATAAATTAATTAATTTTATTAATTTTAATGAAGTTCTTTAAAACTTCACTAACTTTAAACTTTCTTTTAATACACATTCTTTAACAATCAACTATTGTCTTTTTTGTTTTTACAGTAATCTGTATCTATTTAATTGTAATAAAGTTTCCATTAAAAATAATAGAATTAATTCAATCTAAGAATCTTTCGAATATATGACTTTTCCGAAATTCAATTATTTTTAAAATTATTAAAATTCTTTATAAAAGTAAATGTAATAAAAATGTTTTTAATCATATTTAAATAAAATTCAATAATTTAAAACATTTTAAAAACTCTTCAAATTGTCATAAATCACACCAGTTTACAGTGAAATTGCCAATCGTACGAAACATTTTTTTTTATTAATAGGTGTTTTTTAAGTAAGAAAAACATATTTTTGGATATTTTTTTCCTTCGTGCAATTTTGCTGAATCTAAAAAAACACATTTTCGAGGTGTGACGTTACTTAAATTCACCTGTAGGAAAATTAGTTTGTCCAAAAAAAATAATATATCATTGGAAAGGTATTATTAAACTACCTTTCGAACTTTCGTCGTACTGTAAAAACAATAATTGATTGTTAAAGAATGTGTATTAAAAAGAAGTTTAAAGTTAGTGAATTTTTAAAGAACTTCATTAAAATTAATAAAATTAATTAATTTGTAAATGACTTTTTAAATACAAATAATATTTCATATATTTAACATTTACTATTAATTCAATTACTTAATTTTTCAAAAATATGAAATTATGTGATTTTATAATATACTTTTCAAAATAAATAGCAGACGACTTTCATTAGGGAAATCAATAGTTTAAGGATTTTCCCGTTACGAACGCCACCTCCGACTATTCTAATTTTCCGGAATGCTTGTACCATAGTTGGGGACATTTTTCCTTCAAAGTGAAGACTCCTTATTCTTACTTCGTGATAACAATAATGCGCGCATTTAAGATCGCACTTAGTGATTCTCCTATGGTGCATGCAAAAGCAGTATGCTGATGCGACGCATGCGCTTACAGTCGCATTCATGCTAGCAAGAAGTTCTCTTTATGCCTTCACGTATGCGATCTCCTACAATGCACTTGAAATGCGCCTTCAATGAACTCACACAGTATGCGAATTAGAATAAAAATTATTTAATTTAAATAGCTTAAAACATGCGTAATATTATGTTAAGATGAAAGTTCTCTCTTGAAAACATAATTAATAAAAGTTAATAAGAAAGTAATTATTACTCTCTAAATCTGAATTAGTGAAATACTACTAACAAATAGTAAAATTTGACTAATATTAGTGGAAGACTTTTCCCATTTTTATTAGTTAAATATAACTAATTTTTAGTAAATATTTACTAATTTTTTAGTATTATTTCACTAATTACTAGTCATCTGACTGACTAAATGACTTAGTCAAACTGTTTTATTGACTGTTAATAAGGCGAAATGACTAATTCTTTAGTCAAATTATACTAACAATTAGTAAAATTTCACTAAATGTTAGTTAAATTGTTACTAAATCATTTAGTCTTTTCATTAAAGTAAAAAACTACTAATTTAGATTTAGAGAATAAATTAAAGTTAATAATAAAGTTTGTGAATCAGATTTATATGAAATGGACTTTTAAAAATAAGAGAATTTTATAACAAACTTATGAATTTATATATTTTTATTAAAATTCCTGTGACGAAAGTCTGTGAAAAATTTTGTATTCTTTGAATATAAAAAATTCCAGTAGCAATCGTTTTGAGGAGGTATCAGAAATCAATTTCGGCCTATGTCGATTTCATCAATTAAGTAATTGATGCCTCCTTTCCAATTAGATATTTTTAATTCATCGAATAGATTAAAATTCCCGCGTCTGATTCACGTTCCCGAATGTAGGTGGCGCGTAATGCACTTGAGTCAGCTGACAGCCGGAAAATGTCTATGTCAACTAATTCATAAGATAAGAAACGGTAAGAATAATACAATAATAAAATAACTCAAAAATTTGTCTATTGGTAAATATTATTATTCTTAAAAAATGTTTGTAAACAATTTAAAATTCTTTTATACATTTATCCTTATAAAATGGGGTTTGTTCAACTAGAAAAAATTATTTTCTTAGTTTTATTTTTAGTTTCCAAATTTTATACCAATTTTATTCAATAAAATAACTCAAAAATGTGTCTATCAGTAAATATTTTTATTCTTAAAAATTTGTTTATAAACAATTTAAAATTAATTTATGTATTTTTTCTTGTCAACTAGTCTCATTTAATTTTTTTTTATTAATTGTAATGTACGTGTATATTATTATTAATAATTAAAAATATAAGTAAACAATAAAAAAATTAATTATAACAGGTACAAATATCGATATAATCAAAACAAATGTTTTAATTTGCATTCGATATATCGACTGCCGGTATTTTGTACAGCGTGAAATTGAATTTAAATTTTATGAAAATTTCATTTCTATTATTCCTTTTTCTCTACATAATATAAATAGTATTGTTCAAAGGGCTACCAGATCAATCAACATTATCAAGGCTATGTCCAAAATATCATGGGGGGCGAACCCAAGCGCTATGCTCATGGTATATAGAGGTCTAGTTCGGGCACATCTTGAATGGGGCTGTCAGTTTTTTTCTGCTGCCAGTCGATATAATCTGGAGAAAATTGATAGAGTTCAGTTTTTATCCATTAGAACAATATTGGGATGCATGAGATCAATTCTAGTGGGTATATTGTTGTCTGAGGCGGATGAACCATCTTTGGCTCTTAGATGAGCTCACCTTTGTAGAAGACATATGATTAGAAACTTCTCTTGGTCTGAAAATCCACTCATCCTTAAATTGCAGCAGTTGTCGGAGAACTGCTTAGTTGATAAGCGTTACAAGCCTGATGTTTCTCTATTGAGATTCCCGTTACTGAACTCTTTTAGGGAGGTCGGGGGGATGTTATATAGGAGCACCCAATCTAAAAAGCCTTCAACATTCGACTATACCTGGAAGGAATTGACTGTTCCAATTGAGATTGATATTGACTCTGGTTCTGGCATCAAATCTGAACCTGACTCAAATAGTGTGTTCGAAAAACTTATTCAGACTAAATACCAGGGTTTCGTTCGAGTCTTTACTGATGGCTCAAGGGATCCATTTAGGGGACTATTCGGTGCTAGTTTTGTAGTTCCTTTATTAAACGAAAAGTTTGGGGTAAGATTGAGTGGATGAATGGCCAGTGATTAATGCGAATTATACGCTATCTACTCTGCCCTGAGGTTTGCTTTTCGTTCTAAACTGGATAATACTCTTATTATTACTGATTCTAGATGGTCTCTGTGTGAACTTAAGAATAGACTTTTCTCCCCTCACCTTCATCCGTTCATTGGAAACATTGTTAAAATGATTGTTTACATATTGGAGGGAGGTGGACAGGTTCGGTTCCTCTGGGTGCCTTCCCACTCGGGCATTAAGGGTAATAAAAAGGCAGATTAACTGGCTAAGAAAACTTTGGAGTGTCCATTCGGTAACTTCTCCAGTGTTCCTCCGCGGGATCTAATGCAGATTTTCGGGAAGGATTTTGATGCATGAAAGGCGTTAACTTGGTATAATGCCGATATTTCTAAGTCCCGTAATAAATATTATCTGAGGGTGGGTTACAAGGCTAAAAGACCTTGGTTTGGTGGCATCGATGCATCCAGGAAATATATAAACTTAGTGACCAGGCTGAGAACTTCTCACATCTGCACGGACGATCATTTCGAAAGGATGCAGTGGTACGTTCCTCCTGGTTGTAAATGTGGAGCTGAATTCAAAAGTCTTAGACACCTGCTTTGCTTTTGCCCACTTCTCTCAAGTGGTAGACCTAAATTCTTTTCTTTTTTGGCATGTAAAATAACTAATTTTAATCCAATTGATTTTGATTTGGAAGAATTAATCTTTAATCCAAATATTGAAATTGCAGTTGAGATTGAAAAATTTTTCGCCAGTGGTGAAATGATTGTATAAATTTGATTAATGTTTGATAACAAATATTGACCGTAAGGGGGGTGCAATCGTAGAGAAGTAAACAGATTTAAAAGGTAAGTCTGATGCGAGAAAAGTTTCGAGAGACAAAAGGGAGTAATAGATGTGTAAATAAACTTAATTTTGCATTTAAAAATCATTATTATAAGAAATATAATAAAGACGAATTAGTAACGGTCAGATTGAGTGAGTTTATGGATAAGTCAGCTGAAGGATAAAGTGGTGAGAAAGGAGGAAGAAAGAAAAAGGCAAATTAAAAAGAAAAATAATTTATAAAAAAATGGATATATATATATATAAAATAAATAAATTAAAAAAAAGAAAAATGGAATTAAAAAAGAGATAAAAGAAAGAAAGATCATTAATAGGAATGGGAAGACAGGCAAATTTCAATGTTGATAAAGTTCTAATAAAAATAAAGTATTTTTAAAGAAATCGTTAATTGCTCTCGGTTTAATGTTTAAAATTCGCTCCTTTCCTCTCATCCTTTCCTTAAGCAACATACACGGAGAGCCCCATAGTAGTAATATGTACGAAAATCAGACTAGAATTTACTATTTTCGCTTTGCAAGCATTGGAAATAAGGGGATTTTTTCATATTCTACTAAAGAGTTCGAAGAATTTATTTTTCTCAATAAGAATTCATTCTTTTCAAAATAGTAATTTTTCAAACTTTGTGTAGTAAAATCATAGGTAGTAAAATCTATAATATAATTTTCCTATTTACAAAAGACAAAAACTGATAAATGAATGCAAAGATAATTATATATTGATGCTTTTTTTTGAAGAATTTACTATATTTTGTAGAAAGATCAGATGTACGTTCGAAACTGATTTTTTCATATTATTGATAATATAAATTAAGACGTTGTACTTTGAATAATACTTTTGACTGTAGTAATTTTCGGTGAGCAAGGAAATGCTCAACTGGTGCCTATAATTCTATTGGTTACTAACACGTCTACGACGTCTGTATGATATAGACACTGGCGCTGTGAAGTGTTGTGTTAGTTGTGTTCACGTGCTGGATCACGGTTATAAATTTTACTTCTTGCCGGTTGGTGAAATATTATTTATTTATAAATATAAAAATAGTGCAAATAATAATTATGGATGATATGTAAGCCCTTAAACTACTTATGTGAATAAGTAGTAATAACTTTTCATTCTTAAAGTCTTAGCATTCTAAATTCTCAATTTTTTAGGTTATGATTTTATTCAAATTTAAATTAGCTTGAGTTAAAAGTTTGAATACATTAGTTTTTATTGTTCCTTGTATACTAAATATGCCTTATTTACAAAATGTATAATTCTTTCAATATGTAGTGAAATTGTGGATGGAGAAAACTGGTTGCTTGACAATCAAATCGTAGTAAGTAAACAGAAGTAATTAATGTTATCACCTAATAAAATTCAATTACAAAATAATGCTGCTTTTAAATGATGGTCATTTATACATTTTACTTTGTAGGATGAACCAGAATTACAATTTGCCGATGAGCAAAACTTTTCAATAGAATATATAGATACTGATAAATCTCCGTTAGTTGCCTGTGATACTAAAAATGATTTTATGAATGATAGTACTACTCCTGGTACTTCTAGTAATCAAATTGTCTGTGATATTACAGACTGTTCTAAAGAAGTAAGTGTTTTTATCCTTAAATATTACAATACTCTCCATGAAATCGATAATAATAATTTATATAAATTTTCAGCAGCCTGCAGAATCTAGTGAAGTAAAAAAATTGAGTTCTCACATATTTACAAAAAAATTTTCAAAAAAAACATTCTATAATGTGGTAAGCTATATTATGTATAGTAAAAAATAATTTTTTGAATGTAAGAAAAAATTAAATATTAATAATGATAATAATAAATAATATAATAATAAATAATAATACTAATAAATAATAATAATAAATAATAATAAAAATAAATAATAAAAATAAATAATAATAATAAATAATATTAAAAATAAATAATAATAAAAATTTGAAATAGATAAAAATTTAATAAAAAAGTCGATATTAATCTTGAAATTTCTAATTACAGAATTTGAAAGAATTTCTAGAACATAATGGAGACGGAAGATTAATTTTAAGCCAATTTTCGGTTAATAACAGTTTGAATAAAGCATCGAGAAGCCTGCTAACTCGAGTAATTATTAAAAAATTTAAAGATGATGCTTTTAAATCAGTAGCACTCGGTGAAAAGCTTCGTGAATTTCAGTGAGTAAAGTAGTTAAATTATAATTTATATATAATAAAAATTATTTTATATATTTATATTATATATTAAAATGATGGTTAACCTGCTAAAAATGTTAACCAAATGGTTAAAATAATGGTTTTTATTTCTAGTATACCTGCTGAGCTCTTCGCTGTTATTTCTAAAGAAATAGAAGTACTATTTCCAGGAGAAATAGCAAGTACTTATTATTCGCCCTACCGTAGTGAGAATGGAATCAGTATTTCGCCGTCAGGAAGTCTATGGTATAATTATAATTATATTAAGGATTGTTTAAGAAGTAAAGACTTCCTTGAAGCTACTACAAAAAAAAATAAAAAAGACAGCTGTATATTAAATGACGTGAATACCGGTAAATATATTATTTATTAACAATGTACTTAAAACAAATTCAAAAATGGGAATAGATACTTTCTACACAGTTAATCGAAAAACATTAATTTCATATTTTAGAAAATAGCGATTTTCAGTGGCTTCAAAAAAATTTGGAACCTTGGGAAACTGTTTGTTGTAAATGGAACGCAACATACCATATAAGAAAGGCTTTTTTGAACAAGGAGACATCGATATCAAATTTTATTAGAAAATTCCCATGTTTATTAACAGAAAACGCTAAAGAACTGGTATATAAATGAATTGAGTATAATTTTTAAATTATTATTGTTTTATAATATATTTTTTCTAATATTTTACAGTATTTGAAGGATTTTGAAAGGCTGCACCCAGAGCATACTTCTTCTTTATTTGACAGGTGGGACACCATTAAAGGCGTAATTATAAATGAGTTACAAAAAATTTCTGTAACTAAAGGAAAGGTAAAAGACATTCGCGATCAAGCCCTAATCCAATTATTGCCAACTTTAGAAGCAGGTAAAACAGCAATATCTTTTTATTTTGCTTAAATTTTTTTTCTTAATATACTAATATAAATTTTGTTACAGGAGCTCAAGACGCTGTTGTACTATCCTTACTTCCGTTATTAATTAACATCACTCGTCCTGGTAAAAGGAAACGAAGTGAATCTGTGGGTGATGCAGAATTAGGTAATCAACCAAACGTGAGAAGCATAATAACTCGAGGCGAAAGACTTGAAACCTTTGTTCAACATGTGGAGGTATATTCAATTGATCATTTTTAAAAATTAGAAATCTATCTTTTAGTTTATTTAAGCACTATACTGTAATACGAATTATTCATAATTTATTCAAAATCCTTTTATTTTCTGTTGCGCATAAAATATAGATATATGAAGTTAAATATTTAATTTATAGTTGGAGACGGACTTGAATTGCATAATAGACAAATTGAGAGACAAATTATTGAAAACGAAGGACACTTTTCAGCCAATGATTTTCGTCGTTGGACCATTAATCAAAATTCAAAAGGCAGTAGTAGTGGTAGATGAACAGCATTACGCATTCGATTCACAAATTGACGAAAAATCAGTATTACAAGCTCTGGACTTAGCCTTTAAAGTATTTTTCGTGCTTGAGTGTCATTACCCGAAAACTTCAACGTCACTGTGGCATTTTATTCAAAACAGTGGATACGATTTATCACTTGCAGGTGATAAACCAAATGCGTCTGTGAAAATATTGATAGGATTGGTAAAGCATGCGTTAAGTCTTCCGAAACAAGTTTAGGTTTTTTCATTCCTTCATTTTTAAAATTCTTTTTTTAAAATGTTCGCGTTCATATGTTCAACATGTAAATTCTCATTTGATAATAATCATAAGTTGATGAGACATGTTAATTTAACACATTCTCAGCTAAATCGGTTCACATGTTCAGAAAAGTTTTGTCAAAAATCATTCTCTTTAATTGACTCGTTTTTAAAACATAGACGAATGAAACATTCTGCAAATGTTTCATCTAATAACGAACTGTCTACTTTTGAAGAACCTTCACTTGTAAAAAATGTTATTACAGTTTCAAAAAGCGACGAAATACTTTATGATATTCCTTCAGATTCAGAAAGTGAATCATCTTCAGAAAGTGAATCATCTTCAGATGAAGATTTGATTTTAAATAATTCGAATGACACGGATGTTCTTAATATTGTTCAACAAGTTTCACGAGTAAAAAAACAAATTTTTGATTCCGAAGTACAGTTTTCTAGTAAATACTACCAGTGTGCAGATATATCTAGAAAAAGAGTTGCTGAGCTTATGTCAGATGCTTCAAAGTTAATCGAATGTACTATTAATAACGTTGAAAATGAAGTCTGCAATCGTTTAGAAAGTTTAGGTGCCAATGAAAAATATATTGCTGAAATCAAAGATGTTTTTACACAGTTTTCGGAACCCTTTGAAAAAATGAAAACCGAAAAACAATGTTTCGCGAAATTTAAAAACTTTGACACATTTATTGTTCCAGAAAGTTACAAAATCGGCGAACGTAAAGAATATAAGTTTACACTTTCTGGACCTATTAGTAAAAATGTTTCTGTTGTAGCTCAATTCATTCCAATAAGACATGTGTTGACAAAATTTTTTGAAATGCCAGGTGTTTATTACGAAACAGTTAAATATATAAATTCATTGAATTCGCAAAAGGAAATAATATCTAATATCGTACAAAGCCCTTTCTGGAAAAATAAATTGCTTCTACATCCAGAAAAATTTGTATTGCCTCTAATTATGTATTTCGACGATTACGAAACCAATAATCCGTTAGGTAGCCGAAAAGGTATATCTAAATGTGGCGCAGTGTATTTAGGTTTGCCTTTTTTGCCACCTGAATTTCAATCTAAGATAGAGAACATTTTCTTATTTATATTGTTTAACTCCTTAGATCGCACTTTATTTAAAAATAAAGTAATTTTTGAGAAAGCAATTGAAGAATTAAAATTTCTACGAACGGAGGGCATATTAATAAACATTAATGGCAGACAAATAAAAATATACTTTGATTTGGCAATAATAATTGGTGATAATCTCGGTTTAAATTCAATTTTTGGTTTCATGGAAAGTTTTAACGCGAAAAAATTTTGTCGAATGTGCTTGATTGATATCAGTGAAATAAATTCAATTTTTAAAGAATCGGATTGCAGGCTTCGAAACGTTTCAAATTACAACAGTTCATTAAAAGAAAATGACCAAAAAAAATCTGGAATCAAGGAATCATGTGTATTTAATGAAATCCCAGGTTTTCACGTAACCGAAAATCCAGCAGTAGACCTACAACACGACTTCGCAGAGGGAATTTGTCGGTATGATGTGGCCCTTATTTTACACCATTTTATTTATATTAAAAAATATTTCACATTAGATCACTTAAATGAAATCATAAATGCATATAATTATGGTTCAAATGAAAATATTAATAAACCACTTGAAATTACTCAATTGCAGTTAAAAAATAAATGTGTCATAATGTCATCTGCAGAAATGCTAAATCTTGTTAGAAACTTGAATTTAATGATCGGTATTTTTGTTGATGCAGTTGATGAATGTTGGAACTTGTTATTAATGTTACAGGAAATAATAGAAATAGTAATAAGTAAAAATGTAACAATTGAAACACCCAAATTATTGAAACTTAAAATTTTTGATTATCTCAGTTTGCTATCGACGAAATTTCCAAAAAGTTTAAAGCCAAAGCATCATTTGCTTATCCACTATCCCTCTGTGATGCGTCAAGTTGGTCCACTGTGGCACATTAACTGTATGAAATTTGAAAGCAAACATCATGAAGCGAAAGAAATATCACACACATCTGTTTCTCGAGTTAATATCTGTAAAACAATCGCCCTGAGACATCAACTTATTTTAAATTATAGATTTTTGACGAAAAATTCAACACAAAAATGTTATGTTACTGGTCAAGTCAAATCTGTGCCGATATGCAATTTAATAGATGTTACGAATTTTATTCATTTAATCCCTCAGCGTTCGAATTTTTTGGTCTCAAAATATATTAAGTACATGGGTTTTAAATTGAAACAAAACAGTGTGATTGTAAGCTTTTCTGAACTGGGACCTGTCTTTAATTTCATTCATTTAATTATATTGAATGGGAATGACGATTTTATGTTTATTACGAAATGCATGACAGATTGTTTTTTTAACGAACATTTTCAAGCGTATAAAATCTACGATATTTCTTCCTATCATTGGGAAATCATCAAAAAAGCCGATTTAGATAAAGCTGTTATTTCACACGTAAATAAAATCAGCGACGGCTTTTACTACATTTCCAAAAATTGGATGTGATTTGCATTGCAATAATTAGGTTGCTTTTTAAACTTTTTTTAAATTAGTTTATTTCTTAAAAGATAATAATTTTGTGATTATTGATTTAGGTTTACTCGAAATTGTTGTATGTTACCATGATAGTTCAGGTCGTGTAATTTATTGAAAAATGTCACATTATATTTATGTATAAATCACTAAGTTTTTGGTATTTAGTCAGTTCAACTGAAAAAACAAGTTTGATAAAAGGAAAAGCAGGAAATAAATAATTTTCAATTTTTAAATCTAATTTTTGTATCTCTCTTATTTTATGATCATTGTTAACAGATTTTCATTAAATTTATGCATTATGTATGAAATATTTTTTTAAAGTATTAAAATTACCAATAAGTCAAGAAAATGACACAAAAATTTTTTAATGTATATTACACTATTATATTACATGTTACATTTGTATTAAATAATAATAATTTTTTTATATATGCCTACATTTTCAACTTACCATCCATTAACAATTGATTTAAATTTAAATTAGAAAACAATATAAATAATAACAAGTAATTAAAAATTTGAATGTGATAAAGAAAATATAAATAACGTACGAAAAATTCTTACATAAATTTAGAAGTACTAATTTCTTAATATTGACTTTCATAAATCTAAGTCCACAATTTAATAATTTCTTCATTTTTCCAAGTAATAACGTAAGCAGAAATGTAAAAAAATATTCATTTTATAAATATTTAAAAAAAATCTGTTTGGTTGAAATATTTTGAAGTAATTGATTTTAAATTTAGTGAAATTTTCTTCTCAATAGATGGCATCTTCTTTCTCGACTCTCGCGAGTGGTAAAGAAAGCTTAGAATCAATATATAAGGAAAATTCTAAAACACAGAATTATATGTATATGTAATGCGTGCTTATGTATAGACTTCGTATGCGAATAATATATTTTAGGTTAGATATAAAAATTTACTTGTAAAACCCGTTCGATATGTGTGTATAATATGTGTGTCTTAACCATTATAGTATAAATAAGCTAATTGGTGTTTAAGTGTGAGTGTGTGAATACTTCTGTTGGTGAATTTGGAAATTTCAACTAATACATATATATATTTTTTCTCCTTTTTCTATTTCTAACTGGCAGTAGAATTACAAATGACTGTAGTAATTTTGCGTCGGCAGTGTTTCTAAATTTACTATAGTTATTTGAAAATATTGTAGTGATCTTTAACAGATAATAAGAAACTTCTATAAGTTTTTCATACAAGAAGCAGTATTTGGCTACAAGTGATGGCCTAACTGTTTTACTACAGAATCTAGTAAATTTTTCAAAGAAATTTTGAGATAAATGTAATACTTTTAGATTTTATCAGAAAGAACTTAGTAATCTGTTGCAGATTTGTATATTACTACTGAAAATAGTAAATAATACAAAAGGCCCCTTATTTCCGATGCTTGCAAAGCAAAAATAGTAAAATATAGAGTGATTTTTTACAAAAAGTACTGCTACGGGTCTCTCCGTGTACACCACAACTAGATGTGACAAAAACACTGCCTCCGAGATAGAGGAGGTCTGTGGACTTAACCAGTTGTGACGCGTCACACGAAGTTTTGTACGTATAATACGTTTTCGACGTAATATACGTATAAAATGTATAAAACCATGTAGAAAACCACTGACATTTTGACATCTATATATGGTCCTCTGATTTTTGCCATAACGAATTTTTCTTATCATTCTATTTAAATTAAAGTCTTAAATTAATAATTACCTAAATTTTGTTTATATTAACAACTTTCTCTTACAATAGTGTAAAGTAATGAATGATGTATTTTAATGAAGAATTTAAAATTGCCGCTCTTAAATCACGTGATCAAATGTAATATACATCCTGTAGAAAACTTAGCACGTAATATACGTAGTATTATACACGTAGAAAACCACGTATTTTACGTCATGTATTATACGTACTCATCACTGCAGTACTGGCTACCTGTTTAAACAAGAGGCCATTTAAACAAAAAGAAAAAGATTATTCCTTTTGATTCCTTGTCTTAAAATAGGAATGTTGCATTTGCGATTGTTTAATTATCTCTTTCCCAAAATTTGTAAATTAAATAATTTCTATTAATGTTGCAATATTTAAAAAAAGAACTAAAATTAAATTTAGCAAGTGTTGATAATTGTCAAATATTGTCAAAACCACACGCAATAAAGAGTTTTACGAAAATTTTGTACATCGTGTGACTACTTTCACACTACCAATCATATTGCTCCTTAACATTTCTCCTCAGTCAATAATTGTTGAAAATGTGGTACAGGCCCGACAAGTAATATTTGATAAAATTTTTATTTTTTTCGATTTAATATCACTAGTGCTCCTAAAATTCTTACTAGACATATATCTGTAGTATCAGTGGCTAAAGGCCTGAGCAGAATAGAATCGTAACCGGAATCGTAATCACAAACGCAACCGAAAGAATGAGTTAGAGAAAGATAGACATATTGTTTGTCCTTCTCTAACTCATATTATTCCGGTTGCGTTTGCGGTTACGATTCCGATTACGTTTCTATTCTGCTCAGGCCTTAAGGGCACAGAACAGCAGTAGCTGGGCATTATTTTTCACTCCGCAAGACGAGCAACATTGTGTTAAACCGCATATCTTAGTTCCGACTATTTTGTATAATTAACCTATAACTTGATTTTCCTATCTAGTTCAACCTCACTAATAATTAATAAACAACACAACATGGTGGCAGCGGTTGCAAATAAGAACCAAACAATAGTAAAAAAATCTTTAATGTATAAAGTGGCTTATTGTCAGAGTGGACGCTCAAATCTAAAGTGATTTCTCAACTAATAGTGTGCGATACAAAGCAAATTAACAATGTCGGATGACGAAGGACATAATCAAAATTAAAGAATAAGTGTAAATCTGCCATTACAACCAAGTGTTAAACCTCCAGATAAATTAAATTTCAATGATGCAGCAACATGGCCGGCGTGGAAGAAGAGATTCACTCAATACCTATCAATTTCGGGATTCGGTGAAAATGGTGACACAGAGAAGGCGGATAATCTCATTTATATAATGGGAGAAAAAAGTGAAGAAATGACGCACAATTCCAGCCACAACCGCAGACATTCGACGCAACTCTCCAAGTCTTTTAGGACTATTTTATACCGCGGAGGAATATAATCTACGAGCGTTTCAAATTTAACTCCCTAGTTCAACAAAAGGGAGAGCCAGTTGACTTCTTTTCAACAGATGAGTAATAATTTCTGAAGTGGATCACCCAAATTACAGATGTACTGTATTTGCATGGAAATATAGAAAATCAAAATATTATTATGAGTTGAAAAACTGCCTCAAAGGATTTTTCAAAAAACTTAAATTTCTCAAAGTTATAAACAATTGAAGTTTTTTGTAGTCTTAAGTTAAAAAATGAATATCTTAGAACTAAGTAAACGGATCATTATAAAAATTGTTATACTTACACAGAAAATGATGCAGTTTTAGTTGAAAATTAAAAATGTTTGATTTTTAATGATTGTTATTGCAAAATTAATTATTTATTTAAAAAATAAACCATGTTCTCGTTGTCTTAGAAAGTTGATCGAAAGTTTGTTGGAAAGGGAATTTCATAAGGATTCGAAACCCGTTTTAAAATTTCGTGGATCGCAATTAGCAAAAAAGTTATCGCGTTTTTTGTGCGGCGCTGCGTGTTTCTAGCGCTAGCATGCAGAATGTATTTTGCTCAAAAAGTAAGGAAACTTGCAAATATCTCGAAAAGTACGAATTTTTATCAAAACTCTTCAAGGTAAAAGTTGTTTCTATCAAAAAGATCTGCATTTGTGAACCCAAAAAATTGGTTGTTTAGTTCAATAAAATCCTTTAATTTTGAAAATTAAATTCGTAATCCCTATGAAATTATGGGTTTTAACGTGTGAAGTATATGACCAAAATATTGGGCTGAGGAATCTTACATTGGGTTCTAGGCCTAATTCAAAAATTAGTTTCGAATTTCTAATATGTTACCCCAAAACCCCATATTATTCTAGACATAAATTTTGTTAAATGGAAATTGTATTATTTGAAAATTCGATATATCAGAAAATTTGCTTCATCAAAGTTCAGTTAAATAAAAATTCTATAAAATAATAATTTTTTTAAATAGAATTTTTCGATATTAAAGTTGGGCTCACTGTAAAATCTACTTTCTTAAAATTCTACTAAATGTAAATTTGATAATTTTTAATTCGACACAACAAAAATTTCGGCAAGTATAATTTAGGAAATATTCATGCGTCCCCATTTTTGAACCCAAAAAATTGGGCCCGGGGCCCGATGGGAAACCATACAGCGAAAAAATTAGTCTTTTGAAATAAGACCACTAATATTGTGTATAAAAATCGTAATCCTCATAAAATTCTGCGTTCACACATGTGGTAAAAATGCACAAAATATTAAGCCGAATCCTAGACATTAGGCTTAACATTTTTCTTCAAATAAGTGAATTTAAAAAATCGGGGCTTACGGGGTTTTTGGGGTAACATATTGGAAATTCGAAGCTAATTTTTGAATTAGGCCTAGAACCCAATGTAAGATTCCTCAGCCCAATATTTTGGTCATATACTTCACACGTTAAAACCCATAATTTCATAGGGATTACGAATTTAATTTTCAAAATTAAAGGATTTTATTGAACTAAACAACCAATTTTTTGGGTTCACAAATGTAGATCTTTTTGTTAGGAACAACTTTTGCCTTGAACAGTTTTGATAAAAATTCGTACTTTTCGAGATATTTGCAAGTTTACATACTTTTTAAGCAAAATACATTCTGCATGCTAGCGCTAGAGGCACGCAGCGCCGCACAAAAAACGCGATAATTTTTTTCTAATTGCGATCCACGAAATTTTAAAACATGGTTTATTTTTTAAATAAACAATTAATTTTGCAATAACAATCATTAAAAATAAAAAAATTTTAATTTTCAAATTTTTATTCTACCTGCAACTTGTTGAGTGATTGGTGTGTCCTGATCGGTGATCGGTGTGAACAAAACGGATGACAAGTAACCTTCGTCTATTTCCATTGATTCCAGACAACTTGATTCTTTGTGGTTTGTTTCTTTGGTTATGTCTTCGAGTTCCTCCACCGCTGAAAAAGCCTCTTCGAATTCTTTTATTTCTGACTCGTAGGTGGTACTGACAATGAGATCAAGTTCTATAAACATGTTTTCCGGATCATAATCGAGCGTGGGAGACGGCGCATACCTTCGCATTGATGGGACGTTAGTTCTTGGTCGCTCTGGATAATTTATTTTGATATCCTCGTCGTATCACAGTGACCTAGACGATGAACGCCACTTCGGTATAAGGATGTTTTTGCTCTGAAGTATGTCGTCTATTTGTTGGAATACAGCGATGTCCGAAAGTTCTTAGATAATACGGGTAGACCCTCGGTATCACCAGATGTTTCTTAATCCCTCAGCTGAGTATCCTTCTCTCTTGTAATTGACGTTGGTGAATACTCGCTATCACCGTCATCGCCGAAAAGTTCGAAAATTAGATCATTATTTGACATGTTGCGTGTGGTCAAGTTTCAAAAAGAATGGTCCTGTCAAGTGACGAACGGTAGTTTTATGCAGATTTATTGACAGGGGTGGGAATAGGATTTTTGCTGATCTACGATTGGTTGATTTGCGGAGATTTTTTACTGGTGTCATCTGGAGCTCTCTCTTCACCCTCGAAATAGGGTTTGATATCCTTTACGTGGACGATGTGACTCTTCCCTTCTTGATCGGCAATCTCGATAACGGTCTTGCTTATTATATCGGTAACTACATAATTCCCTTTCAATTTCGTCGCTAATTTTGATGAGAAATTGTCAATGGCGTTCTTTGATAAGTTATTCCAAACTCGTTTAATACAAGTACCCATTTTTCCAGGAATTGCGATTTACAATTAGTGTAATTTGTGTGATCGGCACGATTCACATTGTCGTACGTAATTCGCGATGTCACCGTTCATTTTCGGCCAATAAAAATTTTCTGCGATTCTCGCTATCGCTTTACTGATCCCGAGGTGTCCAGCTGTCTGCTCGGTATGATTTTCTTTTAAAACACGGTCACGTAATGGGCCAGGCACTCAGAGTTTCCATGCCTTATCCCTTCACAGAAAAAGTTGGTGTTATTTTTGTGGCAGGTAATTTTCTCCAATGTTAAAACCTGTAAGATTTAACTCAAAATTTGGGGTAAAATTTGTTGCGTGTTATTTTAACACCAATTCTGGTGTTAAAATAACACTTTGTTTTTCCTGTGTTTCGGTTAAATTTAAACTATGATGCCTTTTTGCACTGAAAACTCGGGGTGCCTGTCTGGATTATTAGTTTCATAAGGCAGGGGATCGCAAGATAACGCGTCCGCGACGTAGTTCTGACTCCCTTTTCTGTATTTGATTTCAAAATCAAATTGTTGGAGACAAACGCTCCATCTCGCTATGCGACCTGCTGGGGTTTTGAGCCTTTGTAACCATCTCAACGAAACGTGATCAGTTAATACCGTAAATTTATAACCTTCTACGTAGTATCTCATTTTCGATATTCCCCAGACGACCGCGAGTCTATCTTTTTCCGCCACGGAGTAGTTCATTTCCGCTTTATTCAATGTTCGACTAGCGTAAGCTATCACGACCTCGGTACCGTTCTGCACTTGCGTAAAAATTACTCCAAGGCCAAGTTTGCTTGCATCGGTTTGAATACAGAAAGGCTCTTTGAAATCGGGGACGGGTAATATTGGCGCGGTTGACAATCGATTCTTTAGTGTCAGGAACGCACTTTCTTGTTTTTGTCCCCAATTCCAACCATGTTTCTGTAAGAGATTAGTTCGATGCTACGACACGATTCCGATAAATCTACGGAGCTTGGTGATATTTCGTAGGGATCGGAACGCGAGAATCAACTGCACCTTTTCAGGATTCGTGTGAATTCCGTTTTCGTTAACGATATAAGTTTGCGTCGCGCAAGCGTTTTAAGACACGTTTCATATTCTCGAGTTGTTCCGAGACCGTATTCCCGAGGATGATAACATCGTCTAAGTACAAATATGCGCAAACGACGATTTCAGTACTAAGCACTTTTTCGATCGTACGTTGAAAAGTTGCTGACGCAGAATGAAGTCCAAAAGGCATCACTTTATATTAAAGCAGGCCGCGACCGGGAACGAAGAACGCAGTTATAGGGCGACTTTTCTCGGCAGGCGGAATATTCTTTTAACCATTTTCGAGATCTATACCTGCTGCTTGCATGCCATCGGTTTCATCTATCACAATTTTTTGCATGGCCGGGTTTCTAGGTTGATAACTAAAATTAATAGGTTTGACACCTGGCTTCAAACGTATGACGTGTTCGCCTGCGTTCGTCATACCTTTGATATTTTCAGAGTCTTAGTTGGCTTATTACTCTGATTTTACTTAATTCTACTTTAAATTTTAAATAATTTTGTGTTTCTTTATTATTACTGCAAATGCTTTTGTATAAGGGATTGTAATTACTATTCAATATTCTAATTAAACAATTATTTTTCAATTCAGACTTCCAGACATGAATTATGCTCTTACATCTCCCTGCAATCTCCCCACTCGACAGTATATTCTGTTGTGACCATAATGTCTGTTTTCCCCCTAACTCGATTATTCCCTTGATTTGGCTTGCCCAGTTATAACATGGTTTTATCTTGTAACGACTTTCAAGGTCTACCAAACAATTATAACATTTTTTTGGCAATCTAGTTTCCGGCATATGCAAAAATTTTTCCCACCATGCAAGGGCACGTTTTATTACTAATAGTTGTAAGGGGTCGGCACCTGTTTCCCACCAAACAAGATAGTTTGGCGTGTTTTTTGACCATCTATACAAACATTTAAAGAACTGAGTTTGAACACATTCAATTTGAACAAAATATCTTAAGACCCACATTTCGGATCCATATAAAGCACTGGTGTATTTACTATTGCTTGGAGTATATCAACTGTTGCCTCCCATGATTCATTTTTACTACTTAATAAAATTTTCCGCGCTCTGGAGCAGGCTGCCGAACCCCTACTTACAAAAGATTCGGTCGCTTTTCTAAATTTTCCCGAACATGAAAATGGTACACCAAGATAGGTATAAGTGTTTTCATATGATAATTCTTCTTTTCCCCATAAAAGTGGTTTTAAATTTTTACATTATCCGGTTATACGTATTAGCACTACCTTAGTTTTAAGTGTATTTACATTTAGTCTATTCAAATCACAGTATTTTTTTAATATTTTTAATTTATTTTGTGCATCATGCCAAGATCTAGCAAACATTACTATATCATCTGCGAAGAGAAGCATTATTATGTATATCTAATTCGTGTGATAGCGCCAGTCCATCCATACCATTTTCTTTAAAAAACATTATTATGTCACACACAAATAAAATAAACAACAAGGGGCTCAAGCTGTCACCTTGCAAGACGCCCTCTGTTGAGGAGAGTCCCAAGTGAAATAGTTTATCCCACATAATGCCATGCTTGACCGAATCAAATGCCCTCTTAAGATCAACGAAGATCATAAATGCGCACTTTTTACTCGTACCAGCATGAATATTCACCACTGAAGCTAGTGTGAATAAGTGGTCTTGAGTAATATAAAAATGTCCGCCATACAGTAAGCTTACACAGTAATGCCATGGTAAACTTACATGGTAAAGTCATGGTAAGCTTACATGGTAGGGGCATTGTAAGCTTACACGGTAAGATCACCTCTAAAGAGGACACAAAAATAGTGCGAGATAATGAAGAGGAGGAGGAGGAATTGAATCATGGGAAAATCATTAAAATGAAACTTGACAATCTTCTCAAATATAATGAATATGATAATGAAACTCTCAAGGCCTTGAACTTAGAAATTTTGGATTTTCGAGATCTTAAAAAAAAGAAAGGAATGTCACAAATTTTTTTATATTCTTTCATCGTTTACAAGATTATTTTGCACGTGAAGGAATCAAAAGTTATATTCTTGTACCAATCATGAGTCCTGGTCTAAAGTAAATTACGTACACGAATACGGGGTTAAAACTGTTGGAAACTGAATTGCAAAAAGGAGCACCAGATTATACATGTATTAAAAAAGCACCGGAAATGTTTACCGTCAATGAAATTGCAGCTTAAGAACTTAAACACAAAGACATCATTTCACCATTAAAGGAAAAGTCAAAGTTGCTGCATGCTGAAAAAACTGCTTTGGAAATAAATTGTCAATATTTGGAAAAAGCAAATAATCCAAAAAATGAAGAAGAATTGTCAAACATGAAAAATCAATTAAAAGAAATTATAACAAAATTGACTCCAATTAAAAAGGAAATACAATTGTAAAACAAACGACATCAAAAGATAAAAAATCAACGACGTCCTGCGAAAATAAATGAAAATGATGAAAGATGGAACAACATGTTTGACATATCTAAAATACGAGTCAACAGGGACAAATTGAAATTTTCCAAAACAATCATGACGGATGGTGTGGCTGTACCTGTGATTTATAATCTTGTTAAACCAAAAAATATAACAAATTTTTCTCCTTTACAGCAACAAGAGTCGCGAGATTTAACAAAATATGAAGTGTTCAAGGGACTTGACCCAGGTTTGAAATTTGGATTTGCTGGAGTAGAAAAAAAATAATGATGATTTCGATATTAAATGTATAGAAAAAACATATTAAAATTTCTACAAAATCTTACAGGTGGCAAACTTAAGAAAATAAGAGACAAAGCATTCTTTATAATGAGACAAAAAATTATTAAAAATATTATCACGATTTGCAAGTGAGTGAGAAATATCGTGACAAAGTAAATCACAAAAATCTTCAACAAATTTTAATATCAACAGAATATTCTTGAAAAACGAAAAATAGCGGCTTTGAAATGTGACAAGTACATGTCAGTACAACGTGAAACTGATCTCTTGGCAAATTACATGGTTGGCGATGTAAAGAGGAAACAACTGTTGGTGATTGGATCACCTGAAATATTACCATGGATGCGTGGCCACGTGCGGATGCCGTTAAGAAAAGATGTGAGGAAATTAATCGAAAAGCAATCTAAATATCCAAATTTACGAATTGTTTTTATCGATGAACATCGAACCACAAAACTTTGCAGCACTTGCAACGAAAACATGGACATTTTCAAAAACAGAACAGCTTATTGTGCATCATGTAAAATCTCATGGAATCGTGATGTTAACGCGGGCAGAAACATTTTAAATTTGGGACTTGTGAAATTGGGAATTATAAATAAAGAACTATTGCCAAATTGGAGTGATTTTCAAGCGTTAAAAAAATTTAAGATTGGAATGAGTAAGTAATTGTAAGGGGAGATTTGTCTATCCAATAGTCTTCTCACTAGATGAGGGGAAAAGGGGTTGGTTTAATACTGTTTTTTTACATGTTCATAAGGACATAGGGAACGGCGGGGCAAAGCCGCTAATGTAACTCTATTTTTTATTTCATTATATTTTCGTGCGGTTATTTAAATTGTTTTTCAATTTGAATAGAAGGTAAAGTAGACTTTCTAATGAAACAGTGGAGAATCGAATTCAAAATGTGAGGTTAAGAATACAAGTAATAATTTTTTTAAATAACTAAAATTCTTTTAAAAATGTACTAAATACTTATGTTTTAAAAATATTCGGCCATTTACTGCAAGTTCGAGTTTCATTTTGTACGTTGTACTATTAACATCTCGAAATTTTTTTTTATTAATTATTATATGTGTTGTAATTATTATTCATGTTTTTTTTTCGAGGAAAAATCCTTGTACAATATTATTAATTAAAAGATTAAATAATCAAATTATATATTTTGAAGTGTTTTTTCCTTTAATTGCTGCTTATGCTTAAAGTTTACAATATCATTGTGTTTTAAATACAATTATTTCTAAATAAATAAATATGAATCGCTTTTATTAATTCTGTTTTAAGTGTTCAGGGGACAGTTTTTATATTTTACTATATATATTTTTTTCATTTTTACAAAAATTATTGTAACACTCAATTGGTTAACCGCAAATAGAGTGGAGAAAATTCTTTTTCTTTAATCATCTGTGCTGGATCATTCAATATTGCCTGAATTTTTGCTGTTTTGACAATAGAGACCTGGTTCATGATATTAAATCAATGTATTGCTGAGTCAGTTACTGCTACTTTGGATCTGCTTTGCTTGTAGACTTGCTTTTTGCTTAATTGCACGCTTTCCTTTCAAGACTCCTTTTGCTCTTTCTCACCTTTTGAATTTTACACTTAAATTAAAAATTTTTTTATTGTAAAGATTGTAGTTTTGAGCATGATAATTAATTAATAGTTTTATTAATTGCTTATCAATTGAAATTTGTTTTTGATTGAAATTGATTGTTTTAAAGTTTGTTATTAAAGTTTTTTTCCAGTTTAAAAAATTTTTTTTTGTTTCTAAATTGAGATTATTTTTAGGTAAGATGGAGGACTTGGAGAAAATTCAGAAGGAGGAGTCCAATCATGGGAGTTTAAATGAAGCTTCTGACCCTTTAATTGAATTAAACGTGTCTACCCTGGGTACCGTATGTCCCCAGGTTATTCAAGATTTTTTATTTTTTTTCAATAACCTTCTTTTAGAAATCATCTTAAGGATTTGCCTAAAAATTATAATTTTTTACCTTCTTTTTCTGTCCCTGGTAATAGTGGTAATAATAAAAAAAGATCGAGAAAGGTTGTTCAAATGAGTGGTTCTGATTCTTTTGAATCTTCTTCTGGTGCTGTACATTGCCCTGTTGAGAAAAGGTTATTACTATCATATAATTTGGAAGTTGGTCATAATGATTCACATTTAAATAATGCTCTATCCCAACATGCTGTCTCTTCTGGTTCTAAAGCCGATACTCAGTTTACTTCTGTATTGGGTCATATTGCTGGAACTAATCGAAATGATCATATGAATCTCGGTAATAAAGATTTCTACTTGTTTAATGAGAAATTAAGTTCTATCTCTAAAAAGTATAGTGCCTCTAGTTCGCCGCCGTTTGTTGTTCTTATGGAAAGTAGTATTCCAGGTCGCAATGTTGGAAAGCTAGATCCAATTTGTATTTTAAATTTATTGAATCGTATTGTTCAGGGTGGTAAAACTATTTTAAGGAATGGTATTAATCAATTGAAAATTACTTGTGATGATTAGTCTAATGCGAATAATCTTATTGCATTTAAGGATCTTTCAATGGCTGGATTTAGATGCTTTATACCTGAATCCTTCTTGGGAAATAAGGGTTTTACCACTTTGTTTTCTATTGATAGATTGGTTTCAGAGATTGTTTCTTTTTTTGATCCTTTTGATTTAAATAATATTATTTCAATTAAAAGAATTTTTAATGGTTCTACTATAACTGATCGAGTTGAATTTACTTTTTATTCTAAATATTTTCCAAGTAGCATTTCTATAAATGGATTTGATCTTGTTTTAACTCCAGCTATCCCTAGACCGAGGAGATGTTTTAAGTGTCAGAGATTCTGTTATACAGCTGCGCAATGTCGTTCTACGTTTCCTTCTTGTGAGTTTTGTGCGGGTAAACATTATACTAGAGATTGTTGTAATAGAAATGGTAGAGCAAAGTGTAAGAATTGTGGTGGTCCGCATATGGCTTCTTCTGTTGAATGTTCAATCTACAAAATCTGAATTTGGTATTTTAAAATTTAGAACCATTACTAATTGTTCCAGAGATGATGCTAAAGTTATGCTTTGTTCTGAAAATCCAGAATTTGAGTCGTACTAAACGGGATTTGATAGACACAATGAATAGCCCTGCTAAAAATAAAATCACAGAACGTCAAAAAATTAGTCAGGATCTCTGACGTTTTGAGACTGTTTTTGTTACGATTGCAGTCACAGCACACCACAATAAGTGAAGTTTAGTCAAAGAATCGTCAATAGTAGTCAGATTTTTTATGAGGGTCGGAGACCCTTTTTTTGGCCATACCATAAATCATTAAACCCTGTGACTATTTGTGATGTTAAATGACATTTCTTTCTATAAAATAGTTTTTAAGATTCCTGACTTACTTCTCATGAATTCTGACTACAAATATTTAAAAATTAAAAAAAATCAATATTTTTTAATTAAAAAAATAGATAACAATCATTTATCGTACAACATTTTTTTATCTTTACGTTACACATACTCAATTATTATTTTTGCAATTTATTATATTTATTTACCCCTATCGAAGAAAATCTCGCAAACGCAGGGAATTGAACTCACAACCTAACGAACGCAAACCGAATACCTAACCCCTGAGCTAAACTAACCTAACTGAGATCTTAAAAATAGAATACGGTTTTATGAAAATAGAAGATCATATTACTTTTTTTCAATTTTATCAACATATTTTGTTGATGATTATTATTATTTTAAAAAAATTTTAGAATTTTTAAAAATTAACAAGTAAAGTAAAATAGGTATATTGTTATATTTATCAAAAAACATTTTTAGTCCAATTATCATATATTAATGTATTCAATTAATAAAATTTGCTTTAGCAAATATTTAATTAAACAAAAAATTCGTATGTTATTTGAATTCGAACTTAAAAGAATATGTGTAATATAGAAATACAAATAGTCTAGAATAATAAGATACTGTCGGATTGTCTCAAGTAAACTCTGAGCGAATTTTATCAGGTTTTTCGCTCACGTTTTAGCACATTCATTACTATTATAATTAATTATAATGATAAGAATTAATTAATATGCATATATTAATTACTATATTATTAAAATTCAATTTAACATAATTCTTCCACAAGACATATGTTGCTTTCTTATAACTAAATGTAAGGAAACTAGCTTACTGTAAAATAATAAATACAAATTTGAAGTAGGGACTTTAAAAGTATAGTCGTAGTCATTGACGCCTGCCCTTTTCTGTCCTTGTCTTACAAACGTGATTCCATGTATATTATATGTACGTTAGAAAAGGACAAAAAGAAAAGTATAGGCCAGAAGGATCTTTTATGGTTTTATGGCTTTTCATTGCAAAATTAAAAATTGTTGCATTTGAAAAAAATAATTTTTAAATATTATATTTGTAATGTACATGTTAATACAATTACAACGATATAAAATTTTTTGCAAATATTTTTAAATTATTGAAAATTAATTTTAATTAATGAAGTATTTATTGTATAATCATTATGTAATTTTAGAGTTTTTACATAATGTTTTACATCATTGGACTCGTTAAAATCTATAAATTACAAATATATTATAACATTTAAAAAAATATTTATTTAAATAATTTTTTATTTTGCATTAAAAAGTCATAAAACCTGATGGACCCTCGAAAGGACCCTTCTATTGGAAAAAGGGAATATATAAAAGAATGTAAATTGTAGTAGGTAAACGTAAATAAGCGTATTATTAATAAAAAGGCGGAAGTTGAATCAATCCTACGTTTATATGATCTAGATATGTTAGCCATTTCAGAGACTTGGCTTTCGTCAGGGTGTCCTGTTTGGCAGATTTCTGGGTATATTACATATAGGAAGGATCGTAGTGATCAACATGCGGATGGTGACACCTTGTTGCTTGTCAGGAATTCTCTACTGATAACTCCTTTAGTCATTAATTCAAATGTATTGTCTAAGATTGATGTTGTGGGTGTTTCTATTAATTCTAAAATTGGATCTTTACAACTTTTATCAGTGCATGCTCCTCCAGATGTACGTTTGTTTTCTTCGATATGGGAAGACCTTGTTCAGAGTTGTGATTTAAATAAGAAGATTATATTGTGTGGAGATTTCAATGCATATGCTTGGTCTTGGGGTGCCAGTTATAATAATTTTCGTGGTTCTGATTTGTCTGATATAATTGAAGATTTTGATTTGTTACCATTGAATGATTCGATTCCAACATATACTAGATCGGATGATGTTAAAAGTAATTTAGATTTAATTTTTGTTTCTTCCTCTCTTGCTCAAGTTTCATCAGTTGAGGTTGCAGCTGATTCTTTTACCTCGGATCATTTTTTAGTTATTGCCAGTTCTGATATTGAATCTAAACACATTAAGTCTTCTACTAATAAATTTAATCTTAAAAATGTTGATTGGTCTAAGTTTTCTAATGTTATTGTGAGTAAGTCTGTATCACTTTTAAATGAATTGGATTGTGGATCAGATCCTATTGATGTTTATGATTGTTTTACGTGTTATATTAGAGATTCTTTAATTGATTGTGATGCTTATATTCCAGCAAAGTTACCTGGAAAAAGGAAACTCCCCAATTATAAAAACTTACCAAATGATTCTATATGAAAAAACATTAACAAAGCATTTACACCATTGGTAAAAAAAATTTTAATTTTGCATTTTCCGAAATAAACACACCTGATTGGTTGTCACAATCTGATTGCAACCAATCAGATTTTTGCATTTTTAAAAATCAAAGTAAAAAATTTTTTTACTAAAAGTGTAAATGCTCCATAAGTTTTTTTAATTGGGGTGCCAACTTCACAAGGGTAAAATTAAGCTACAAAAATTGTAGGTTATGTTTACAATAGTTTGGATTGTCCACGAAGTAGTATAAGGAGACGTAACTCCCATAGTAGATTGTGGTGAAAGTGAGCCCCAAAATCGTGTCCTAGAGTTTACGCATTTTTCTAATAATGCGATGAGGACGCCGCGCGTGGAGAAATAGAGAATTAAAATTTATCACGTGCTCGCATGTGCTGACAAATTGTCTTGAAAAAGGATGAATTTTTTTATTTATAATAATTTTAATACTTAAATCGCTATACAAAACAACTCTTTTTATTACACTCGCCTTATCATCATTCTCTAATTTCAAAAAAGCAAGGAAAGATTCATTTCCTTTAATGTAGCACCACTTTTCTGATGGCAATTCTATCATACTTAAATTGGTTTTGCAAGTTGTAAAATTGAATGTTGTAAAATCCATATTTGGCTTCAGCAACTACATTCTATATTTATTATTTTATTCTCCAAATATTTAATGAATAACCTAAAATAAAGTAATATTTATTAAATTCTTAATGAAAAACGTACCTTTCATTTACTTTCACTAATATTTAATATTTCACAATATTTATTTTATTATTTATTTATTACACAATATTTTATCAAAACCACTTCGTGATCAAAACACTTTTGCTGTCAACTACAGTTGTTTACGCGATAGCAGACGACATATTTTGATTCCGATTTATCTCAGTAGAGGCGCTACAAGAGCATTATTCGAAAACCTTAGTAACTCTAGGACACGCATTTGGGGTTGCTTTGAATGCATGGCGTTACGTCTCCTTATACTACTTCGTGGGATTGTCAAAATACCATGCCTGCGAAGTTAGCACCACAACTTAATCAAAAACAATTTTCTTTTTTTTAAACGTTTGTTGGTCGTTTGATAGTGATTGATGGTTGATACCCAACGTTTGATGGAAATAATTAGAGACAATAAACAAAAATCATATATTATTGTGCTAATTTAGTGATTGATACTCAGTTCTGAACGTTTGATGTTTGAAATAATATTGAATATTAACATTATTATAAACATCTATCCATCAGCCATCGTTCCATATGCGCATGTGCAAAGCTTTCTCTAGCGGCATATTCAAATAACAGAAACAGATTTTACTATTCAATTATAGAAACAAAATTTTAATTATAAATCATACAATTAATCTACCTGCTTACAAAATTATTAATACAAATTATCCCACAAGGATTAATTAATCAACAATGATGTTGCTAGATTTAAAAAATTTAACCAATTTTTAATTTTTTTTATTCCAATACATTGTTAGACGATTGATGGTAATTGATTATTGGCAGAAATCGTTTGATGGTCATTGATTGTTGACTTAAATCGTTTGAGGGTCATTGATTGTTGACTTACATCGTTTGATGGTCATTGATTGTTGACTTACATCGTTTGATGTTCCTTGATTGCTGACTTAAATAGTTTGATGGTCATTGATTGTTGACTTAAATCGTTTTGATGGTCATTGATTGTTGACTTAAATCGTTTGAGGATCATTGATTGTTGACTTAAATCGTTTGAGAATCATTGATTGTTGACTTAAATCGTTTGATGGTGATTTATAAATGTCAAAAATCGTTTGATGGTCATTGATTGTTGACTTACATCGTTTGAGGGTCATTTATTGTTGAATTAAATAGTTTGATGGTCATTGATTGTTCGCTTAAATCGTTTTGATGGTCATTGATTGTTGAATTAAATCGTTTGATGGTAATTGATTGTTGACTTAAATCGTTTGAGGACATTTTGTCTGTTCGACGTACTGTCAGTTCGGTGAAAAGCAAGCGTCTCAGTGCACCGTGAAATTAGCACAATAATATTTGATTTTTGTTTATTGTTTCTAATTATTTCCATCAAACGTAGGGTATCAAACAATCAATGACTATCAAACGACCAACAAACGTTTAAAAAAAAGAAAATTGTTTTTGATTAAGTTGTGGTTGTAATTTCACAGGCATCAAAATACCTGTTAGGAGCTAAAATAAATAAAATTGATTTTTATTTTTTTACATAATTAAAAACAAAAACGAAATTTAGTCGAACGTTAACCTAACCTATAATTTTTTAGCTTTCCTTTCTTCAGAGGCGCGTCACATTTGAAATATTTTCCCATTATTCTATGTAAGAGAAAATCATTGCTATAATCATTTTTGTTTATTTTTATTCTGTACGTGTGATTTGTCAAAATAATTATTTTATTTTTTAATAATTATATTTGTCATTGAAGTGTTACGAGAATTGCAAAGGAACATTGACCTTGCATCTGGATATAGGTATATTGACTTTTATAAACTTGCAAGAAAAGAGAGATGATAATGTACGATAGGAGACACATTTGGTGACATAAGAGGAACGAGTGTCATATTTAATGGAGAGTGATAGAGAAATTCCATCACAGGATGCATTTCCTATACGTACACGTATCTATATACATGCGATTGTATAAGGATAGATCACGTCATTAGAGGACAATAGAACTCTGCAAGATTATTGTGTCTCGATTCGAGTTAAGCGAAAGCAAATATCCGTTCAGATAATTATCCATTGAACTGAAATTGAATTCACCTCATGTAGATATTAGAAATCACGCTCTCGACAAGATATAAAAAAAATTCTGTCATCAATTTTATACGCATATATAATTATTTTATATTGCAAATATAAGTGGAAATTGTTTTCTTTCCTTTCATGAAATAATTACTATAATAATTATTTTTTTTGTGTGTTTGGTGATTCATATTCAATTTTTTGTTGTATAAAATAACGCACTGTGAAAGAAGCAAAAAAATTATAGGTTATGTTTACGATAGTTTGGAAGTGAAAATACAGAACAATTGATCATTATCAAAATAAAAACTAAATTTAATAATTAAAATAATTATTTATTCTGGTGATTTTTACTTATTCTTTCTTTTTTTATTATTAAACTCACATTTTTCTCGGTTTTTCACAGGAATCGATCGATGTACGGATTTTTTTTACCTTTTTCTGAAACAAAAAAAAAAGAGAAAAAAGATGAGCAAGATGGAGAAAGTATGAGAAATATATAGTGTGAAAGAGAAAGGCAATGAAGAAAAGTCACTTATACGGCCATCATTTGCCTCCTAACCTTTGTGTATTGCGTTAAATAAAAAAATTCCTAACGTCCAAGTATACCATGTTATTTGTGGAATTTGCATCCTGATATTTCTCTCATTACAATTTCAAATAAGAATATCTTTGGTGCGACAATATTAATAGAAATGCTATATGCGAAATTATATGAAAATTTTCAAAAGAGGAATTAAATAATATTTTTAATATTTTAAAACGCAATTTATAAAAAAAATCAAATGAAATCTTACAAAATATACATTGAACAGTAATAAATAATCGAACATAAAGAAGATAAACAGCAATTTAATAAAATTAAGAAAGAAATGAAAATACATAATATATGTAAATTTCAAAAGTATTCCCCGGAAGAATGAAGATGTTAACAAAGAATAAAGTAAGAGTTCTTTTATATTTATAATCGTGTTTAACAAAAAGAAACATCGTGTGCATTAAAGTGGTGATTATCTCCTTCTCTCTCTCTCTCTGGGTACATTTGACGACATCGGATTTGCCAAATGCCAAAGATCTTGGAACTAATGTAATGATTTACAGGATTTATGCAACGTTTTAAAGTATTGCTACCGTCTCTTCCTTTCCCTCGTTATCTTTTATTCAATGGAATTCAAGGAAATACGCTTTTATGCCAATATGTCAGTTAGTGTAAACAATCAATTATTTACGTCATTGTCACAAAAAAATTTGACAAAGGGAAAAATTCAGTTCAATCATATTATTGAATTTCAATAATAGATTATTATTATTATTTTTATTGTTGTTATTGTAATTTTTATTTTTGTTATTATTGAACCAAAAATCTCTTATAACCAGGAAGTGAAATATAAAAATTTAATACGGATTAAAAAAATTTGATTAATATGAATTTATTATCTGACAGGTAATTAAAAGCCTATTATTTTTCTTAATACCCTTTCGTTATATTATGACAATTAAAATGTAAGTTCGAATAAATTTATACAATTACTTGTTTTTTTTCTTAAAAGAAATTAATACATATATGTATGAAATAATCCTCTAATTAAAGTACAGGAATAACTTGGAAAAGTAATTAGACGTTCAAAGGGGATTGAAGCTAACATACCATCTCTTCATTAAAGATTTACTATATATATATCTATGTTAATATTAATTCCAAGTATATTGATTCCAGGTTATTTATATAAAGTGTTCACTAAATTCAAGAAATAATAATTATTTTGCATAATAATAATTTTACATAATAATTATTTTCTACAACAATTATTTTGCATAATAATAATGCAATTATTAATATAAATATTGTTTACAATTTTTTATGTAAAAATCAATTTCATTTGAAAGAGAAAATAGTATTAAAAAGTAAAAACTCGTATATATAATAGTAATAGGAAAAGAAATATAAAAATACACGAAAACTGGTTTCTTGGTCAAGTTTTATATACCAGGATATAATTATAACTATCGGTCAAGGTACGAGAGCAAAAACAAATAAAATACAAAATTTTGTTTATAAGATATAATAAAAGCAGAAAATTATAATCGAGTTTTTTTTCTATATTTTTAATTGCCTTTCCGAAAATTTTTAGAATTTTTTAAATTTATATTTTTTAATAAAGGAATTGAAAAAGTAACATTAAAAATGAAAACTTATTGTAAATTATAATCAATAACTCATTATAACACAATATTAGTAAATAAATTTGAAAAAAGGTAATAATTTGCAATCAAATATTTTTGTATACCTAATTATTATATTAGTAATGGGTAACTTTTCAAGGATTATTCTTTTACTTATATATATTTAGCTTGTCTAATGACCTGACTCACTTGGTTTTATACTCAATTGTGTAACTCTTGACTATTTTTTGAAATCATTATATGCCTAGTTACATTGTGAAGTTGTTAGTTAGTATAATTGCGAAGAAAGTCATATATATGCATGCGATCATAAGGTGAAGAGATGAATTGCAATTATCACTGCAATTGTCGGCTATTATAGACACGTTACTAACGAGAATAATATAAAAATTAAATTTCATACGATAAGAATCACTTTTTTTTCTTAAGTGATTAAACTTGGAAAAAAATGTAGGCATAATAATATATAATGTTACGTAAAAATTTGAGTATTATATATTATAACAAGTGTCGTAAATTTTTGATGGTTAGTATAATTTTTTCTTCTGTCATAATCTTTAATTACAGGAAATATTTATTTTTCTATATCAGATGTAATTTAACAAAAATTGTGATATAAAAAAAAACATAAGAATAATAAGGAAAAAATTATTTATTTCACAGTTTTATTACCAAACTGTTTATAGTATTTATAATTATATTTATAAACAATTATAAAAATTGTTAAATGTGAAAGTATTAATTAATTAATATTTTTAATTTGCTAAAAAATATTGTTACATTGAATTTTTTTTTTTGAAATTCGTCCCGGGATTTATCCTAAACCACAGTAACAATTATAAACTTTATGACAAAGCAGGAAATAGTAAAAACTCCAGTAGCACTGCCGCATAACTTTAATTATACGGATGTAATCATCATGGTAGGATCCGCGCTTGAAAAGTAATTTGGTAACCATAGAAAATCTATTATTATTATTACAGAAAAGTGAATCGATATTCTTTAAATCGACAATTAATATTGTCATTTCTAGTAATGAAAATAATTTTAAATGTTAAATCTTTTATTTTTTTTTATTATAATTATTTTTCTATTCTTTTAATTTTATTGTCAGGAAACTCTAAATTCATAATATTTATTTTTCTATTGTAAATATAAAAAAAATATTTATTCTAAACCTTCGAATAAAAAAATTGTTTTTTAAATAAAAAATACCATATGTAATTTTTAAACGATTTAACCTATTCTGCTTCTTGATAATAAACTCGTTAATCTAAAAATTACCCAATATATTGAACTTTCGTCAGAAATAAAATTTCTCATTGAGTGTAAAAATATTTCAGCATCTTTCGCTATATATACATATGGGTTCACATATAGTGCGACCCTTGATCTTTAATATATGTTTTTTTTTATTTTATATTCTAGATCTGTCCATCAAAAGAGTGAAAGGCTTGTATATACCTTAAAAACAGCGACAAAACTGTTATTATATTCTGTATGCAATAATTTTATTTCCCGTATGTCACTATTTATTGTATACAAATAATTTTTTTTTAATTTTTATAATATTTATATAAAGATTATGAAAAACAAAAAAAAATTCATATTATTTATTTTAAATGACAATTTTTTTATTAATTAATACTTTAAGTAAAAAAAAATGCTATGAAAGTGTTTATAAATTTTTTACTTTAAGTATGAAAAAAATTATTATATGTAAGAAAAACAAGTTTTTCTGTATGTTTTAAATTTGTCATTTTATACACATTTTTTGAATTATTGTCGCACATTATAGATTTCATTCATAAATATTACCATTAATAGTTACAATAAATAATAATTGTTTTCATATTATACTTGTATTATTTATAAGAAAATATTTGCACGTGTATAAAAATAAAATTATATACAGAATATAATATAATTATTATAACTATAATATTTATTATATAATTGTAATGAACTGAACAGTGTCAAAATATCATTGAGATAAATTAATTTATATAGGTATTAAGTTTTATAATAATAATTCAAAAATTCTATTTATTAAAAATGTATTTAAAATAATAAATAAAAATTAGAAAAATAAAACAAATTGCTGTAAATTACAAATAAAAAAAGCATGAGTGAAGTCTATTCGATTATAATATTTTTTTTCTCTTATTTTTCTTTAAGGTCTTGCACGTACATCCTTGCGTGTGCTTCATCCTGCACATAATGTATAATAGGGACTCTTGGTAAAGTCTTCCAATAAACGGCAGACATACTTTTTTTCTTTTCTTTTTTTTTAAATATATACAGGGAGAGAAAAAGGAAAAGAAATAAAATAAAAATAAAGATGAAAAAAAAAATCAGTTACGAGTAAAACAAGAAGACCACAGACTGGATAGTGTTTTTTGTATATAAAACGCGAAATACTTCCAGGAGATTTAACCCGTATGTATATATAATAAAAACCAGAGTTTTCTAAATATATATTTGCGTTTTATTTACGAAACATTAAATGATTCCATTTGAAATACTTTTAATTTTTATCATTTCATTTGAAAAGTGTAAAATTGTGTATTTTTTAATCTATGTGTGTTAATTTTTAAATGTTTTCAACTTTCTGTTTGAAATTTATTTTCAATTATTATTATAAGTATATAATATATAAAATGATAATAATATAATAATAATAATAAATAAATAAAATATTTTTTATAATAATTATTATTATAATTAAATATGTAGGATTTGTATTTCGGATGCTTTTGCTTTGTTATTCTAAATAAATGAATAAGCCCTAAATTTTTTTTTCAATTATAATATGAAAATTAACTAATCTTCATAATTATAACTGTCGTTATAACGATTATGTATTCATTGTAAAAAGGGTTATAAAATATAGAGTTAGAATAAACCGGTTTTTCCAGTAACTGTAATTTAAATTTGGTTAGTGAACTTATAACAAAGTTGCACTAGCAATGATACTTATCTAAACGAATCAATGATCTTTATTGGTAAAGGAGTATAAAAATTTTTTTTATTCGAAAAAAAGAAAGAAAAGAAAACAATTTCAGAATTATCATTGGATGGTAATTTTTTTGTAATTGTTATGTATTTGTATTTAATTTTATTTACTTGAATTTGCATTAAATTATTGTATTTTACTGTATTTGTATTTAATTGTATTTATAAGTTCTAAAATGATCGGAAACAGTTTTAATTAGATTTTATAAGGTTTTATCAGGTTCTATCGATTATTTTTAGTACGAAATTAATAGAATTTAATAAAACCTTATAGAATCTGATTAAAACTGATTCAATTGGATTTAATTATTCCTCGATTGAATTTAATTATATCTCAAATTAATTATATAATGTTCTATAAGGTTTTATCAGGTTATATTGGTTACTTTTAGTAAAAAAAATCGGCAGACCTCGTCAAAACTTACAGAACCTTATACAAATCCATTTAAAAATTAATTAAATTCAATTGAATCATTTTTAAATTTAGATTCCAAGAGATTTCATTAGGTACTATCAATTATTATTATTATTATTATTTTTATTATTATTATTATTGTAATAATTATTATATTAATTAATCTTGTGTAGTGTACTATTAGGTAGTAGGTTTTAGTATACTTTTTAACTATATTCTGTGTAGTCCAATAGGTCCTCAATTGAATTTAAAAGGTTCTAATTAATAATTAATTATCAATTAATAATAATTAATTATATTAATCAATTATTATTCAATTTGATTTAATTATTTCTCAATTGGATTTAATTTGTTCTATAATAGATTAAATAAAGTTCTATAATGTTAATACTGGTTAAATTGTTTTTGAAATGATTTAAATTAGTTTCAATTAAATATACTTTAAGGTCTTCTAATGTTCTAACGATTATTTTTAGTACGATATCGATAGAATAGGATAAAACTTTATAAAATTTGATTAAAACTCATTCTATTGTTTCTGAATTGGATTTTATTATTTCTCAAACGAATTAAATAAGAATCTATAAGTTTACACAGAAAAAAACTGATCTCAAAATTCAGCAAAAATGAGTCAGGTTGGTGTCGTTTAGTATTGACTCATTTTGAACTGATTCAATTGGATTTAATTATTTCACAAATGGTTTAATAAGGTTCTGTAAGTTTTAACAGGTTTAATTGTTTCTGAAATGGATTAAATTATTTTTAATCAGATTCTATAAGTTTTTATCAGATTTTGTAAGGTTTTACCCGATTCTATCGTTTATTTTTAGTACGAAATAGGTAGAATCCGATAAAACCTTACAGAATCTAATTTTGAAAACTAAATTTCACCTGTTTCGAAAACAATTAAATGATTCAGTTCTAATGATCATTATAAAATTGTTCAAATTAGTTTTTATCGGTTCTTATCGTTTTTCTTTACACTGAAAAAAACTACAGGGAAAAAAAAATAGTTCGCGAAATTTTCGTAGTTGTTCACTTTGTGCCCGTCCAAAAGTGAACAACTAGTTTACTAAAGTTTCGAAAACTAGTTTTTTCCGTGTAGTAGGTTTTAGTATACTTTTTAACTATATTCTGTGTAGTACAATAGGTCCTCAATTGAATTTAAAAGGTTCTATTAACTATATGTGGACGTCCGCATGAAAAGGGACCGGTTGTCGGTTTTATTTTAGGAGATAATCGCTATTTTGCAAAAATGTTTCAAATTTTCGATTTTTTTATTGATTAAAAACAATCTGTAGAGTGTCCCGCGTTGATTCATGCATTTCTCATAATTTTCTCGCAATTATAAACGCATAAAAAATTTATTTTTAATTTTTTATTAGCATGGAAACTAATGGAAAACTCAAATTTTAAACTCGTTTTTCTCGAAACTATAGTGTTTTGGCACTTTTAACTTCGAATCCTTGTAACTTTGCGAATTTTTCACTTGGAATGGTCTAAGACCACTCAAAATTTTCCAAATTTATTCAGGAATTTGCCTATATAGTCCAATAGTGCCAAAGTGGTCCTTTTTCATGTGGATGTCCACATATAAATATAGTTAAACTAATTAAGAATGTAATTGGTAGAATGACATTTTTTGGGATTGTATTAACTCAATTCAAAAATGTTAAAACAACTCAAGATGTAAATTCATTTTACTATACTTAAAATGGTTCAATAAAGTATTTAAGTAAGTACTTAAAGTGCTTTAAGAACATTTTTTTGTGTAATTAATAAATATTTTGCAATTGAAACTACTACTTTAAGTAGTAAACTTTACTATTGAAAATGATTCAATAGGCTTTAAGAACATTTTTGTTGTAGAATTAATAAATCTTTTGTAATTTTTACTATACTTTTATTAGTTGCTATAACTATTCTTTGTAAGTTTTGACTTTTAAATTTTTTCATCTCTTAATTATATTATAAGTTGTTCAATTGCATAATGAAGTAAAATCTACTACTTAAAGTTGTAATTTTAATTGCAAAGGATTTTTTAATTCTACACTGAGAAAAATATGCTATTGAATCAACAGCATTTCTGCCAAAGGTAAAAAAATTATTGATTCTAAAGCATATGCTATGAAATTTGCAAAATATTTTATAGTTTCAATATAGTATATGCTTTTGAATCAATAATTTTTATACCTTTGTCAGACATGTTATTGATTCAATAGCATATTTTTCTCAGTGTACAACAAAAATGTTCTTAAAGCCTATTGAATTTGTTAATTCTACAACAACAATTTTATTGAAGCTTATAAAATCACAGGAATCAATAATAAAAATTTACTACTAAAAGAAAATAATTCCTTTTACTACTTTTCATATAACTGGTGAATAGTAGTTGAATTTACTATACTCTTGAAATTTTGAATTTACTTCAATTACAGTTGTTCTTACCACCTTAAGAAAGTTAATTTTACTACCAATCTGTAGTTGTACTTTAACTACATATTTATGTAAAATCAAATATATTACTTATTAACTTCTTAAAAATAGTTACATTAACTACATAAACATGATTAGACTAACTAAAAGAGTAGTTATTTTAACTACTTTCTAGTCACTACCCAATGGTAGTTGAATTTCTCGGCAACATTTTTTTCAGTGATAGATCTAAATCGATTTGAATCGTAATTTATTGATTAGTTTTAAAAGTACAGTTTTTTCCGGGTATTAATATTTTGATTTATAGAATACTGAGGTTAGAATAGTTATTAGGTAAAGGCCAATATAACATAAGGTAAAGTGTTTTACACATTGTCGTTTTGTTAAATGGCCACTCGAATTGCAACTTATATCGTGACTGCATTTCTCTCGTCTCTCGTCTCTCTCTCTTTTTCTATCTTTCTCTTTCGCCAAGCTCTTTTTCTCTCTCATCTTTTTCTGCTTTCAAAGTCTCATCCTCTCAGCATAGGTCGGTCATCACGAGTTCGATGAAGACAGAAAACCTGACCGTCCACTCTGTGTGTTCGAACCCTCCTTTCGCTCGACTCGACGAACGACGAAAGACTTTTCGTCCGGCACACACGGCGTCTGCCATGGTTTGCCGGTAGTTTGTGGCTAGATGCCGCAAGATCAGGAGGTTTATGTGTTACTCGCTTCTCTCATAAATATATTTTATATATCCATTATCTTCCCTAATCTCTTCAGTGTGATATCTTTTTTTTCACAAATAATTTAGTGTCGTGACATTTAGTGACCTGTGATATCAAATATACAAGTCTACTTTCACACATTTCTTTTTTTTCACAAATATTTCCGAAACCTTGAATAATTGGGCCTATATTGAAGGGTGAATGCATGGAATTTGAACCGGATGAAAGACCTTCAATCTCTTTTTTTTATTTTTATTCGAAAAGAAACGAAAAAAAATATAAAACATGTTTGGAAAAATTTCAAATATTTTTTTGATATAAGAAATACTAAATCTGTAAACTTGCCACTGTAGGAGGAAATAGTGATAAAAAAATCCATCTGTGTTGCACGTGGTATGTTTTTTTTCGAACCATTTCTATATAGTGGAAAAAGAAGCAATTTGAAAGAGGAGAATATAACATTGGCAATAATTGAAAAATTGTGTGTGTATGTTATATTGATGGCAGGCTGATGACGCCCACTTGGATGAACGTCGTCGTCGTCAAAGAAGGAGAAGAAGAAAGTTCTGTCGGGATTCTTAGAGCCATATCCGGCTGATCCCAAAGCCAGCTGGTGCTGGTTTTTCCCATTTTTGTCCTGATCGGGTTCGATCGGGTTGACTTTGTACGATCGTCCTCTTTGTGAACTGTATATCTTCCAAGAACTTGTGCCGGAATCAAAGATTGAGGATATAGCACAAACAACTATGAAGAAAATTGAATTAACAAACGGATAAAATATGACGAAGTCACAGAGGGCCAAAAACCGGCAGCAGGATGTCTTTGGAGAGTGAATGGAACAATTGTCAAGGACTTCAAATTAACATAAATTTGTAGTCATCTCCAATTTTTTTTCTCGTAAGTTAATTATTGTATATTAATTTTTTTTCCTAAATTCGTTATTACACTTAAAAAAATTTATCTGATTCAAATAATCGATTACTTGACTATTTTCAAATAAATATTAAATAATAATAATGTATTAAATAATTATTATTTGAGTCAATGTATTTGTTTCAAATATAGAAATTATTGGTTCAAATACAATTTATTTAATTCAATTATTTGATTTTAAAAATTATTTGGTAAATATTTATTAGTATTTGAATAAAAATAAATTTTTTCAATATTAATTTTTTGTATTTCTATTTCTATTCGTTTTATTCTATTTTCTATTTCCTTTTTCGTAACTTTCTATAAGATGAAAAATTGGGGGGCATAATTATCCCATAAAAATTATTAGTGAGAATTTTCATTTTCAACAATTTTATTAAATATAATTATTTTTTACATGAATTTTCATTTTTCGAATTAACATTTGTCAGAATTTCTTTTTTAAAGAATTTTTAATTAACAGAATTTTCAGGTTATTTTTATTCGGTAGAATTGTTAAAACGCCGAATTTTCATTTGTCCGAAATTGCAAATGGTCGAAAAAACAATCGACAGAAAGATTTCGGCGCGATTTTTATAATCTACAAATCACGATTTTTTTTTGACAATTTTTGATTGGTCGATTTTAAAATCGCGCCTAAATCTTTCTGTCGATTGTTTGTTCGGCTATTTGCAATTTCGGACAAATAAAAATTCGGCGTTTTAAGAATTTTTAACCATAAAAATTCGGCGTTTTAAGAATTTTTAACCATAAAAATTCGATACATAAGAATTCTGTTAAGTAAAAATTTGTTTAAAAAGTAATTCTGTCAGATGTTAATTCGAAAAATAAAAATTCGTCAAAAAAATAATTAGTTATATCTAATATAAAATTCTTTAAAATGAAAATTTTAAAACTACTGATTTTGTATGGGATAATCATTCCCCCCAAAAAATTATATTTAGAAAATTTAGAAAATGACAATAAAAAATTTGGTAGAAGCGATGAGAAAGATTTCAAAAAACTGCAAACCAAAGGCAAACATTTAGTCACAAATTTTTACATTATAAAAAACAAAAAAGTTAAAATTGATTTAAAATTAAAACGTTAAAGAGAAAAAATAAATTTTTTTTAATAAAATAATACTTGAAATACATTCTTTAATGATTTCAGAATAAAAAATTAGGTATTCAATTTCTCTGATGCATATAACTTTCAATTATCATCGACAATGAATAATTAAGAAAAATTCAAGGCTTTGATGATTAAGATATTCATTATTTGACACGAAACAATCATTCTATTGATTTATTGAATTTTTAAACTTCTTCGCATTTTAAAATTTTATTAACTGAAGAATTTTAACCAACTTTACTATAACATTCATCCAGAGAAAAGATTTGTTACAGAGCCAAATAAATTTTATTTGTCCTAAATAGATTTTTTATTTAAAACAAAAAAGTTATTAGACTCCAAGACAAATATATTTTTATTTGCTTCAAATAAAATTTATTAGTCCTAAATAAATGACAATAGAATATTTTTCTGGATGTTTTTGATAAGTTTATGATATTTTTTTTAATTTAAATAAATTAAATTTTTTTACACACAAATTATGTGCATTGAAGCATAAAACTATATAGTGTTTCATTTTAATTGAAATAATAGGGTCGCAGTTATTTCTTTTCTCTATTATAGTAATTGAGACAAATTAATATATTTGTTTCAAAGTAGTGACGATGCACTTTAAAGATAGATTTCATTTGTGTTTCTTTTCGTCTCTTATTTTATAAAAGAAAAAAAATAAATTGACACTTTAATTTAAATAAATTCTATTACTTGAAAATCGTATATTTATATGAAAATATTAATAATAATAATAATAAATATTAAAATTTTACTACCCAGATGAGTTTTATCTATATGAAAAAAAAGAAATGTTTGTATAGATAAAAATGAAGGTGCTAATAATTAGTGCATGTATTCAGTGTCAATAACTCTCTGTATATAATTCTCTCCTCGTTTGCATAATAATGAGAGGAAGCGTTTCTGAGATGCATGAACATGAGCTTCGCACGACTTCAATATATGTATAAGCATTCCATTCAAAAGTGAATGACATTCAAGTAACAATATATATCGAATATGTATTAGAAATTTTACATATATTTAATAATAAAAATGGTTATCGAATTTATTTTATACGAGAAGTGCAACATAAAATAATCTAATAATAATATTTATACTCTGATCTTTGAAAAATTAATTGAATCACCATCTTATATCGATATATAAAAAACATTCACTGACGCGTAAAAAGTAATTTTAGATATTACCATATGTTTATTATTATTATTATTATCATATAAAAAATCTTAAGACATCATTTAAAAATTTAGATAAAAGCAAATTTAAATTAATTTTTAAATCAAATTATTGAAACAAAATTAGGGTTGCCACGGGTCAGGGAAATCAGGGAAAAGTCGGAAAATTTTATGAAAAGTACACGATGCTGAAGTATACGCAACGTTTATGATCAACGATTGAAAATAAATTTTTATTTAACACGGAAAATTATTAAATTGTTTACCTAGAAAAATATTTTTTTATAATTTGTTGATTAATAAAAACTAGGTAAGAAATATTTTTCACGCAAAAAATTATAGAATTTTTTATTCTAAAAAATTAATTTTAAAATATCGTTTATCATAAACGTTATGCGTACTTCAGAATAATGTCTGAAAAATTATCAAATTTCTAAAAATGTTACTAAAAATTATTAAAATAGTTTTTTTGTTAAATTAAATTTATTTTTAGAAATATTTTTAATTGTTTGTGTGCTATTATTTGATCATAAAAAAAAAAATATATCACTGCAATGATAAAAATTAAATGATTAAATGTGCGGATTACAATCTCAAACAAAAGATTCCGTTTGATAATAATAAGCTGCAATAATAATCTCAATATCAATAATATTCCACTTTTTAAAACTATAATTTTAGATTTTCTTCTTTAATATGAAGAAAATATATAAATATTCATAAAAAAAAATTTCTTTCAAAAAGAGGATTTTTTTTACTAATTCGTAAATATAGAAAAAATGTACTAATAAATTAACAAAAAATAATTTTTTAGATAATTCTTTAGTAAATTTTGACTAATTCGTATATAATTCAATAAACAAGTCAGTAATTTAAATTACTTAAATTAAATTTAAAAAATATTCAATTTTCCAGTTCTACTGCACTGAAATTTGTTTATTTTGTTATTTATTATTTGGTTCAAGGAAAATATTTATTTGATAATAGATTATTTCGATTATCATTATTATTTTTTTTTAATGAAATAATTTTATTTTCAGTGTGTAGAATTTGTAATATAAAATGTTTTTAATTTTCTTTCTGAAAATCAAAAAAAAAAAAATTTCAGTTGGCAATCAGTATAAATCGGTTTGTTAAATTTGTCGAACAGTAAATTAGAAATAAATGACATATAATGGACTAAAAAGTGCTTTTTCCTAATGCATATGATGAAATCTACATATACCTTCGTTTATATTAAAATACAGTGCTGGAATTGGCGCGGTTACAATCTATATAATAATACGAAGCAGGATGAAGACTTATGAGGTGCATTTGAGAGCGCAACTACGTTATTCAACGGTAACGGTTCCGGGGATCTCCCGTGGGTCACTGGGTTACTATAATTTCTAGCGATATGTGATAAGATTTGTATTTCATGTTTTAAAGTTCTAATACTGCTTCCGAAGAAAAATTAATATATCACAGTTAATTCAAAAAAATTTCAAACTGACACCAAATAGTATTAAATTCAGACAAAAAAAATATCAAATTGACTTAAAAATATTTGAATCAGATATTTATAGTTAATTGCGGCAAGGAATGAGAATTCGAATTTGATTTATTATTATTTATTTATTATTTTATTATTATTTATTTATTTTTATAATAATTATTTTTTATTTTATTATATTATATTATTTATCATTCCAAACTTTTTTTCTCATAAAAAAATGATAAAATCTATATTTAATATTATTGGTTTCGAATATTTCGAAAACGAAATTTTTCCTAAATGATATACCTCATTATAATGTTATTTGCAATAACGTGTTTCTAATGACATTTACGAAAGCGAAGAAAAAAGATAATAATACGAAAAAATATATTATAAGATTACAGAATAGAAAAAAAAAATTTAAACATCAGGAAACTGTATAGATATTCATTATTTTATACTGTTCAAAGTCAAGGGAAACTGGAATGACATTTTTCTCTTTCATTTTAATGGAAATGAAAAGATGAAAATATAATCATTTTGTTCACAGCTTCCCTTTGCATTATAACGGTTATCCGACATATTTCTCAAGCCATGTAATTTCCTATATATGTATATACAAAGACTATATATATACAAAAAAAATCTTGATTGTAAATAATAGAGTATTTTTGAAAAAAAAATTATTTCTTTTGCGATATAATGAAATATTTAAATGAGATTCAATGACACGATTGCACCAATATTAAATTGGTTGTATTAAATTGGTATATTTCATGCTGAATTGTTCCTAGTAACAACCTTATGCTGCATAAACTGATTTAAACAACCTTGAAAAAAAATTTAAATATTCAATTTTATTCTACGCTATTTGACATAATGGAAAAAAGGATGTTTTCGCCTCAAGGAAAAATACAACAACAAAAAAAAACATTTATAACAGCAAAAGAAGATCGAAATTGATTGTATATTACAACTCATGAAAATTAATAAACGTGCTTTTATTCTACAATAGAGGAACTGGACTTTATCAAAGTATATAATTATACTTTTTTATAAGAAATTCTATTATTCTATATAAATATATTTTATTCATAATTTTAATTCATAATTTTAAATTGCAATTCTATTTTATGATGAGTAATTAACAGTAAATTTTCAGTAATACTATATAATAGTATTTTAATTAGTTATTGTAAAAAATCTAATTTTTAAATTATTTTAATAAATAAAATTTTATTTTTTATTTTAAATAAATAATTATTAAATAATAATAATAACAACTATATAATACATTAATAATAATTATTATAGTATAATACAGTGAAACCCGCACGTATATTGGATTTCAAGGACTGGAAAAATAAAAATACAAAAATTACCGAATTATAAATCTACCTTACCGACAGATGGCAATGGAATTTTTTGAAGAATGAAAATTCAAAATTACCGACACAGAAATCTACCTTACCAATTGATGGTAAAGAAATTTTAACTTTCAAAACTGATTAACCATCAGTCGGTAAGATAGATTTCTGTGTCGGTAATTTTTATATTTTCATTATCCAAAAACTGTTTTACGATCAGTCGGTAAGGTAGATGTCTATGTCGGTAATTTAATTGTTTTTAATAACTTTTAAAAAAATATATTTTTATAATAACCTTCATTGGTTTCTTATGCTTGAAGGAGAAAAGGGGAACTCTAACATAGAATTTTAATTATGATCATCGCTCCCTTATATGGGAGACATAAAAGAAGATGCTTTTCTAAGACTTCGTTAAGTTATTGGTCTTATAGTCTAAAACTGGGTCGTCATATGGGATCTGTTCTTTATTTTTGCTATCCTTCCTGTCCCATGAACTGCATATCAGCAAGTCACTTATTTAGAACCCTACGCCAATTACCGACCACACGTTCTACTCGGCGGGAAGCTAAACTGTTATAATTTGCATCCCGTTCGCGGCAACAGCATTATTATATTATTCTGGTTCAATCGCTTTCATATAGTTGTTCGATAACTATCATTAGAAAAAAAACACAAAGAAAACTGTATAACTTCTTCAGTATAAGAAAAAAAAATTCAGAAACATGTTAAGTTACACGGAACTTATATTCTTTAATATTAAAAAGAAGATATAAGAAAACATGTATAAAAAACAAATATAATTATTTAGATTAAAAATAAAGAAATGAATATTATTAATTAATTAATTAGTTCGAAATAATTCGAAAGTTAAAAATTTGATAATTAAAAATATATTCATATAAAATGAAAAGAAAAATATATAAAATACAAGAGCTATAACAAATGTTCCAAATCAAAAGTTCCAAATTTAAAAGATCCAAAAATTTATTTTTCCAAAGTACAAAATATTTAAAAGTAAAATTCCCCAAAGTATACAATTTTGAAAGTAAATATTATTAGAATTTTCATTTAATAAAATTTCGTTAGATACAATTTTTAAATTTTTTCGAATTATTATTTTGCAGAATTTTCATTAAAGCTATTTTTTATATTACAGAATTTCTATATAACCGAAAATTCAATTAACAAAATTTGTATTTGCTCGATTTTTTCTTTAATTAAATGAAAATTCAAAGTAATGATAAAAGTCTGTAATAAGAATAAAAATAAAATAAAAAAGAATATAAATTTATTAAAATGGTTATTATATTAAATGCAAATTATAACAAATAAAAATTCAATCTAATAAAAATTTTGTGAAATGAATTTTCGGTTAGATAAAATTTCTTTAGTAAAAATAATATAAAAATAATAAAAATAAAAATTTATTAAAGTGGCTATTATGTCAAATAAAAATTCATGAAATCTATAATAAAAATTTTGGTGAAGAGAATTTTCGGTTAAATAAAAATTATCTATACTATGGAAAAACGGAAATTCTGTCATAAAATAATTCGAACAAATAAAAATTCGGCTATATAAAAGGCAATATTCTATCAAATGAAATTCTATCAAATAAAAATAATGATTTTTATAACTTATTGATGCGTCTGATATTTGTTTTTGTTACAAAAATATTTGAACATAATTTTTTTTTAAAACTTTTTTTTATTAAAGAGTAAAAGTTCCATAGATTTACAAGAAGAAAAGACAATGATAAGACAAATGATGATTAAAGTACAGAGAAATCGTACTATACTAATTAGCACACGCATTCGCAATTGGAGCAGAGAGCAACATCTCCCAGCTTTCCAAATAATCAAAGAACTGTGTGCGCGAGAATTTTTTAAACGCAACTAGAATTTTTTTTTTCTATATAAATTTTTTTTCCTTAATTCAATTTTGAAAAAAAACAACTTCATAGAATGAATATTTGAATATGTAAATTAAATACAATATGTAATCAAGATAAAATATTTCAACTGAAAATTGTTTCGAAAATTTTTTTATACGTGCAAATATATCATCGTACTTCAAGGAGTTGAGATTTATAAACTACATTCTAACGGTAAACGAAAACAAGTAAACGAAAATTGATAATAAAATTGACAAAGTGAAGATAGTGATTTTTTTCAAAAAAAAAGATGAATTGGGAATTATGAATTTTGGAAAAAAAATTTACTTTATAGAATAAGATAAGAGAAGATAATTGAAGATGCAGCATGTGAGAAGAGGAGGTTAAGGTAGCCTTCCTCGTTGTCGCGGGTTGATAGCATGCCGGAATGAAGGCAAGGGAGGTGCAAAAGGTGAAAAACGGTATGCGATCAGCATAACCGGTTTCTATTAGTGTACCCGAAGCACTCTTGAGAGAGTCTCCGCGAGAGCACACTGATGTGAGATTCGACCCAAACAACGGGGGTTTATATGACAGGGTCGTTCGCTTTTCCGATGTTAATTTAGTACAGTTGCTGATATGCAATGACAAATGTTCATTCATTCCACGAAAAAAAAACGAAAACAATCTAAGAGGGAGGAAATCTCCAGAAATAGAAACTTACTCGATAGAAACTCAGTTCAACATTACCAACTTCATCCTACTTATAAGAAATAATACTATAATATACCTAATTTCTTATTCATAGAAAAAATTCAATTTCTTCTAATGAAGAAGTTATTAAGTTATTAATTTTTCAAAGTAAAAATTTTACTCAGCTAAAAATTACCAAATTCTTTCAATTATCTGTCAAACTTGATTCTAAAGAGAAATTCAGAAAGCTTTCATTATGATGAAACAGATGAATCTAAAAGAGGACAAATTTTTTTTTCAGAAATACGAAACAAAAAATAAATATCGATTATTAAATAAATAATATTCAAAGTGCGATCCAATTACAAAATAAATTCGATTTTAAAAATATTTTTTTGTAGAAAAATAAATTTTTTTTTTTTTGAATAACTAAATATTTTTTCATGAGAATTTTATGAATGGCAAAAACGAATCAAGAAATAATATTTTGTTTGTGTTTCGAAATATATAAAACGACTTTCATTGGAAAGTTAAATTGAACCTTGGCTTAGAATTAGTGCGTCAATTTAAATAGTTAAAAGTTGGTCGATATTTAATTAATCAATATTTTGATATTTACATATGAAGAGATACTGGTTTTGATACCAAATTTTTTTTTACCAGCAATTGTTCGAAAAATTTCATCATATAACAATTTTCACACAATAGATTTTAGTCTACCTTTATATTGAATATATAGACTACATTATCAATCTAAACTGGTACACCAGACTTAAACATTTTTTTTACGTTTATCAAAAGTAAGTAAATGTCAGACTGCTGACGTTTGTATTTTGTATACTAATCATAAATATACAGTATTTAATAGCTGAATGAATCATACATAGATTATCGTTGAATAAATTATATACAACAAGAAAGGTTGTGGATTAATATAAAATTAAATTTTTTGAAAGAAATAAAAGAGAAATTGAATATTTGTGACGCGCTCTAAATAAAGTGACAATTAAGAAGCAAAAAAAAATTATAGGTTATGAAAATACTGATACTTCACATAATTGACATAATTAATAAAAGGAAAATTTTTAAACTATTATATTTATTTATTTATTAAAACTATTATACGTAAACATAATCTAAAATTTTTTATATGTCCCTTTCTTCAGAGCGCATTTTTAATTCAAGAAGCAAAGAAAAGGGGAAAGAACAAAAAATTAAAATAAGGGTAACTGAGAATGAAGGTTAACTGGTATAACTAAAAGATGAATAAAGGTATAAATGAAGTTTTATAAAGTCAGAAAAAAGTGGTTTCGCAAGGTTAAAGTTAACCTGTTTGATACGGAGGTTAGAAAAAATTGCATATAGAATAAAAGATTAAAAATAATATAAATAATAAATATAATAAACAGACCTCGGATTATACAACTTTTTCAACTTATTTTAATAAAATAATACTTTTTCAACTTTTTGAAAAAAAATTTTACAACATTTTTAAACAATATACGTTTTTTTAGTATACAATGCAGATCTTCTTCATCTCAATTATTTAACAAATTTTTAACTAAAATTCTTCACTAAATTAATTATTTTTAATAATTTTAATAAAATTCTTTTCAAATTCAATATTATCTTAAAGTATTTTACAATTAAAATTTTAATGAAATTTAATAATTGTTTATAATTTTAAAAAAATTAGCAAATACAATTACCAAAAATTTTTAATTCAAAATCACTTGAAATTTAATTATTTATAAAAATTTCAATTATTTTTAATGATTTTTATAATATTTTTTGAAAATTCAACTACAATCTGAAACTATTTTTCACTAAAAAGTTTTTAAATTATTCTATTTTTGTCTGCAATTTCTAATAAATTTTTTAGTGAAATCATCAAAAAATTTTAATTAAAAATCACTTGAAGTTCAATTAATTTCAAAAATTAAAATTTAAAATTTTGAAAATTTAATTACTTTTAAAAAATTTTATTTAAAATTATTTGATAAATTATTTTTAGTTTTGTAAAATTTAATTATTGTCTGAAAATTATCACTGCATAATCTATTATTTAATAATTAGTTTCTTTTTTTTCTAAATAGCAGCGTTATACAAATATGTTATATAATTTATAATTAGGGGTACTTTATTTTAAAGTCCCGTATATAAATAAATAAATAAAATCTTTTGAAATTCAATTATTTTCAAAAATTTAAATTTAAAAGCTTCTAAAATTCAACTATCTGAAAACAATCTGAAATCAAAACTAAAAACTATGAATTGTAAAACTTTGTAAAAGTACACAATGGAGAAATAAATAGTAAGAAAATGAAAAAAAAAACTATGACATTCAAATAAATTGCTTAAGTCAGACTTGAAAAAATTATAAAAATGGAACTTTAAGAATTTTCTTAGAAATTTGTCCTACTTAAATAAAATTTTGAAATTTTTTCTTACAATTAGTTCGATTCCAAAATATTCAAAATAAATTTTCTTGATAATATTCATTACAGAATTAATAAAATGAATTTAATATCTCATAACATTAGTTATTTAAAGTAAAATATTGATTAACCAATTAAATTTTGTTAAAATAAAAAAAATCGACTTTTTTGACTTTTTTGTGCCCTAAAGTCGATCCGAGGACTGAATAAATAAAAAATAATAATAAATAATACAAATAAAAATAATAAAATATTAAAAAATACTTCTTCTATACCGGAAGTTAATTCTTTAATTGATCCTAAAGAAAATTGTTCAGAAATTATATTAAAAAATGAAAAAACAAACATTTTTTAACTAATTATATTGACCTGTTAAAATTTATTGTTGCAGTTGGTTTAGCAAATGATTCAGCGCGCCTGGACAAAAGTAACAAGACTGACATTGAGGATGCTGCAAAGTTGCATTAGTGGAAGATCATCAAGATGTGTCCGAAGAGCATTGGTATTTGCCTTTGCATGGGGCCTCGTTATGATAGCCACTTTACAATTCCGTTATGCTGAAAATAGCATTTTACACGAGAACAACATAATTGAAAACGAAGGCATTGCCTTTAATAATAATATTAATAATAATTATAAACAAGAACAATCAGGTCAGAATACAAAAGAATCGAATTTTCTTCTAAAATTATTTTCATTTATGAATTATGCAAATTATCATGATAATTCAACGTCAGTTTATACAACACTAACATCTTCAGTTACAAAAATGCCCCTCAATCAAGATCCACTACTTGATAAACGACCAATAAAATCTGAGGATGAATTAATTCGCGAAATTGAAGATCGTTTACCTAGTCTACCCGTTGCGTATTGGAATAAAAATAGTAAATTTCTAAGTAGTCAAAGCAGTAAAACATCGAAGACAAATGACAATGTTTGCGTTGCCAAGTATCCTAGTATTTATGATTTAGAATTTAATAACATTTATTGGCAAACATTGAGAACAAGCAATGGAACATTTCAATTGTTTGGCGCCTATTATGATACAAGAAAATTATCGAGAATTGGACCCGCTGTTAGAATGGTTGGAATGATTGATAGAATTGCACCGACAATAAAAACTTATTGTCAATTGTGGTATGACGGGGAACGTGAACCGAAGGTTGTTGAAATTCTCGAATATAAATATATATGGTTTTCAAAGTGGGGCAATTATAAACAGGGTATTTATCAGCCTTACGTGATTGCTTGTAAAATACCACAGACACATTGGCAAAAAGGTCCGCCAGCTTCCGTGTCTTTAGTTGAAAAGATCTGCGATACTGCATCCAATAATCTTCGTGTGATTTATAATAAGCCAGAAAAGAAAAAAGGTTTTGCTGTTTGTGTAAAGGGATTGGATTTTCTTCATGAGGATTTATCAGTTAGACTTGTTGAGTGGATCGAACTCATTGGACTTCTAGGAGCGGATAAAATCTTTTTCTACGAACTACAAGTGAGTTCTGATAATAATATGACTCTTAATGTATAATATTTACCTTTCTTCCTTTTTTTCCCCCCTTTGATGATGATATACCAAAATAGTAGTTTATTCCTGTTATGTATATTTTTCCAATCATCAAACTAGATTTCTTCTTTCTTATTTTCTTTAATCACTTCCTCATTCATGCTTTTCTTGCTCCAGTAAATTTACTTTATCAATAATAATTATCTTACTCTTCTTGTTTTTTTTTCAACTTCCGCATTCAGTAAAAATTTTTTTTTTTTTAAATTTTAATCATCCCTTTATTTTTTCAAAATCGTTTCGCAAAGAAAACAATAGTTTTCATTGTTCAACTTTCCTTGTTTCCTAAAAGGAAATTCCATTCACAGTCTTTAGAATTCATTCTAGAATCGTAAAAGACTCCTTCATCTCTCTATTTCATCTTCTATATAGCCTTTTAAATCCACTTGTTAAAGACTAAAGAATTCCCTTTCGTTCTTAGAATATGAATGTTTCCATTTCTTCCATTTCAATTTGCTTCATCTCTTGTAAATTGCCTCAATTAGAATCGTTACCACGTTTTTTTTTCCTTTCATTTTTCTCAATAATATAGACAGTGCGCTCTAATTTCCTTATTGCATTCAAAAAGTGAAATAATACTCCCAACGATCATATAAAAGTACCTGTATGCGAAATATTTTTAATTAGTATATTTAAAAAACGATTTAAAAATTAAAAATTATTTTTCCACTTTACAGGTTCATCCAAATGTCACAAAAGTTCTCGATTATTATCAAAAATTGGGAAAAGTACACGTGACGCCTATAACACTACCAGGAGGTCAACCAAATGTACCCGGTTTTCAACATATGTATTTAACTAAAAAGACTAATCATAAACGACAAAATGAATTAATTCCCTATAATGATTGTTTATATAAACACATGTACGAGTATGAATATATTGTTTTATTGGATGTCGACGAAGTTATAATGCCCCTAAAAGAAGCTACTTGGCAAGATTTAATGAAAAATCGTATTCTACCGAAAGCATTTAAAATAAAAAACGAGACACGAGCTTCCTACAATGTTAGAAACGTCTATTTTCTCGACGATCTTCAACATTCTCACGGTTCTTTCAAGGACATTCCAAAGTAAGTTTATTTTCATTTCAACATTTTTATGGTCATTTTAAAGTTCAATATCAAGATCAAAAAAAAGCATGTCAGTTATAAAAAAAAAAGAGGTTATAAAAATTGTTGTTATTTTTGTAAAACGCTTACCTTTTTTCTGCTTTGATAATCCCAAGTATTATTATATGTGAAATATAACATACTTTTATTAAACCGAAAACACTTAAGACTTTTACTCCTCTTAGAAATATATTTAACTATTGTAATTAATTAATTAATAAAATAAACACGTTTTTCGGCGCGCGAACTGAAAGTATTGGACTTCAAAAATGTTTCCCTAACCTAACCTGAATTATTTACGCATGCGCCCCTAAAAGGGCGGGATTTTTCAAATGCAATAAAAATTGAAAATTAATTATTTATTGCAATTTATAAGGGAAAATATAATATATAACAGAAAAAATAAAATAAAACGTATGTAATATTGACTTATTTCTAATCTTTGCCCTGAATTGTAAGCATTAAATTTAAAATAACAGGTAATCAAAAAGTAATAATATTGCATTACAATTTGCCTACTGATACGGGCACTTAAACATTCTTCCACCTTAAAGAATGAAAGTATAAGTATATCTATGAGTGAGAGGAAAACTCTTCCTTATATGTAGGAGGAAGATTTTTGCTCTGACGTTCATGATAGACGATGCATATTGTTCTTTTTATGCCTACAATTACAAAATAGATATATACCAGAACTTTCTATAAGCAAATATTATGCCTTTCTAAAATAAAATGACAAAGTTCAATTAATTATTAAATATAAAAAAAATTTTTACTTTAATTTCTTATTTTTCTGATTATTATGTTTTTAACTGATGATCAAAAATCAGAAACTAGTGGTAATTTTTTGCAATTTACAATAATAATAATAACAATAATAATTAATGCTAAAAATTAATAATAATAATAATAATAATTGTTGTTATTATTATTATTATTATTATTATAATTATTATTATAAATTATAATCGAATAAAAAATATTTTCTTCAGCCGAAAGAAATTTGAATAATTTTTTTTTTTTTTTAATTAAATTCAGAATATTCATAAGCATATTTTTGATATTAATTGTATAATTATCATTTTCAGGTACATGCACATGTTACAACATGTTTACAGATCCAAGAATTTTACGAAGCCTAATCAATATATCAAGTGTTTTCATAATCCAGAAAGAGTGGTTACGCTTCACAATCATTTTCCTCTAGCCTGCTTAGGGGCTGGATGTACTAGTTATCCAATTGAGACTGAAGATGCTCAGTTGCAGCATTATAGAGCAGACTGTGTTAAATCATTGAAAAAAACATGTGTCGAATATCGAGAAAATAGCGTAATGGACACAACAATTTGGCTTTACAAGGACAAATTAATAAGAAGAGTGACTGATACTTTGAAAACATTAGGCTATTTTGGAATAAGTTAAATTTTTTGTTTTTAATTTAAATTAACTATTTAATTCATTAATTGTCAAAATTAAATTGTTGCTCATCATTTTTTTTTTTTTTTTAAGAAAAATTCTTCCTTATTTGAAGAATGTAGTCTATATAAATTTAATGAAAAGAAATTCTTTTTCTTTTCAATTGTTGTATCCATGCATAATTTTTGTTAATCACCAAAAGGTGATGTGCTCAATAATTGTTTTAAATTGAATACGAGGCAACAAATTCACTGCCTGATCTATCTACATAATTGAAAATTAAATATTTTTTTAAAAATCTGTATATATATTTTTGAATGCGTTAAGATTTTTTTCGATCATTTTTTGATGAAAAAAAAATGTTTTTTTAATAAAAAAAGAAAATACAAAATGTTTATAAAAAGTTTGTTCTTACGTGAAATAATTAAAATTTTTAGATTATAATAAAGCCTAGATAATAATACCTTATGTAAGAACTTATTTATTATAAACTTTATACTCTGTATAAACTATAAGACTAATAATTTTTATTTCTTGTGAAAATAGTCTTTTTTTTTAGAAAAATTGACAATTTATATTCATGGTTAAACTTGATCGCTTAGTGTGTGATTTATTATTATTCTATTCGATATTAATTTTTAAGTTTAATAAGCGAATATTGTTATACCATGAATTGTACACTTTCATCAATCTTTTTTTTTTAAATTAAACATTAAGTTTGTTGCTTTATTTCTGTAAATAAATACGTAATTAATTAAATTTTGTCTATTGTTTTTAAATTAACTAAAAATTAATTCTAGAGTTGGGTGTTTAGAAATAAAACACTTAATTAAAAGATGATTCGTATGACTTTTTTTTATTAATTTTTTTTTCTTTTTTTGTCATTTTTTTCGTCTTTATCACCTTCACTTTTCTCAATTCTCTTCTCCTCTCTCGCTCTTTAAAAAAGTAACGAAAATCTCACTCTTCTCTCTTAGTGTATAACTTTTACAGACGCAAATAATTCATTCGCTTTTTTTTTTTTGTTTTTTCTCTTTTTATATTTCTGAATCCCTTTCGCAAACACGCAATATACTCTCATACACACTCTGAAAAAGTAATGCACAAAATAAAGAGAGAAAGAATGTTATATGTGTACGTGTATAATTTACCGCTCTGTCTATAGTCAAAAACTGTTTTTCTTATTAATCATTGTAAAAACTATCGATGACAATGACATTTAAAGAATCGACCATGATGATAATTATATACTGGAGAAAATAAATAGTTTATATTGTTCATTCATGATTTTATAACTAAAAAATATGTAACAAAATACTTATTTTCAGATGCGAGAATGAAAAGATATTTTTTTTAAACTATTAAATAATTTTTCATGGTCGAATTCTTGTTATTGATTTCTTTTATAATTCAACGAGCGGTAGCTTAATCTATAAAAAGGACTTTTTTTTTCTTCTTTTTCTTAGAAGCTAATAATTATTTTTTTAGTACTCTTCTATCATCTTACACGCGATTCACAATCATTCTTTTATAACTCTCGCACCAATCACTCGCGGATAAACCCGCTAACAAGGTGATATTTATGGCCATTTTTTTTATACTCTTTGCCTTCTTTTCATTTTCATATAATATATATAATCGCAAACACTTCGTTCATAATCTCACATTCATCATTTAAAAAAAAAAAAAATAATAAACGATCGTTTTATTGAAAGTTGAGTACACTCTCGATAATATTATCGTAAATTTTTTTTTTGTATTTTCGAACCTGCGAATGGAGGAAAATAACGATTTTCATTCGAGAGTGTATATTTAAATATCGATTTTTCGCTGAAAAACGATCGTTATAAACGGATTTTTAAAATTTCGAGGAGCGCTAAATATGGCTTTGTTTTTTTTTGTAACTTCTCATTCTTTCAACTTTAGACATTGCTTTTCTCGCTTAATATAATATGTCGTAAGGATTTTTTTTCTTTATATACACGAAGTTTACAAGCGTAACCAAAGTTAGTCGTTGAATTGTCAAAAAAAATGCACTTATCTTCTCTGAATTAGTGTCTGGATATGAGCGTTTCTTTTTTTTAAAATCTTTTCTATTTTTCTTTTTCACTGTAAAAACATTTTTTTTTAATTAAAACTTGAGAAAAAAAAACGCCAATGTCTAGACACAATTCGAGTGTAATTCTAATTCATAAAATGCGTTACTAACATTCCACTACGTTCGAATGTATATATCAATGAGAAAAGCCTAATCTCAATTCAACGACTGACTCCAAAGCTACGTTTTGGACACGCCTAACGCCTACAAATTCGTTAAGATTCCTCGCGTTTATTCTTCTTCAAGGGAAGAAAATCTCAAAGAATTTTTATATAAACACGAGAAAATCTCACGTAAAAAGATGTATATTTGTTTCCTGTTTGCTTTTTTTTCTTTTCTCTTTTGACTCTTTAAACAGGACAAAAGCAGATTAGAAATTGGCGCAGCTTATTCTTTCTGCCCTGAGTGAAACAACTCCCAAGGCCGCAACAAATATTTTTTTTTTGTAAGAGCGGACCCAAGTTAAAAAAAAAGAAAAACTTACAACGGAAGAGACAGCAATGCTAATATGCTATCTTTCAAAAAGGAAATAGAAGAAAAATTGGGCTCTTACCAAGGAAGTGTAAAAACGTGAAAGTTTCGATGAAAAATCACGCGCCAATCTTTTTTTATATTTCGATCAAAATTTTTTTTTTTATTTTCGCATTTCATCAAGGAACATAAACAAAGTATTTTTTTGCAGAAATTCAGAAAAAATTGCTATGGGAAAAATGTAAATAGTTCAAAAATAAAGATTAACAATAAATCATATATGAGAAATTTTAATTTGATTTTTTTTTCAAGTCTGCGAATTATTTACTTTGCTTTTTGTTCCTCCCGACTAAATATGTATATAAATCTAATCTAATGTTGTTTCTCTCCTCGCTTTCGATACAGGTACAAATTTAATGTTTAATATAATTAAAGGATTTCACACGATGCGAATGTTTTTTTTCACTATACTTTTTAAAAAGAGTTGTTGAAACAACTATAAATGATTTTTTTTTCGTTCGTCCCCACCGACTTTCAATCCCCCTGTTATTTTTAAAAAATATTTTTCTCTTTTTTTTTGCTTCTCCAAGCGATTGTTATTACAAAGTTCTTAAACACTTACTGAGCAAACTATGCGCACCGCACACAAGGGGATGCAAAATATTCTATCACAATTTGTTTTCTGTCTTTTTAAAAAACCTTCGGGGACGAACGTTATACAATTTAAATCGAGTTCCGATGTTTGCACTCATAAGCGCAATTGTATCATCGTGCTCGTTTTTTTTTTCTCAAATATTTTTAATTTTCTCAAAATTTTCGGCAACTTTACCAATTCGTGTGTAAACACTACGCACAATATTACCACAAGAAGGAAAGAAGCTCCTTCCCAAAAAAAACAAAAACCGAGTTACGTGTACTATACATGTATGTTATATCTTGGTTCAAGTTGTCAAAAAAAAAAGTAAGTTAGTTCAAACTTCACTGTCAACGTTAACGTTTAATAATAATAGTAATAATAATAATAATCAAAAATACGTTTACTTTCATTCCTTTTTTTAATAACTGTGCGTGTCTGAATAAACAGAATTTTTTTACGTGAATCATCTCTGCATTTTCCAATTCACAAACTTATTAAAATTAAAAAAAAAATTGAGAGACTGTATAATCTATGTACTTTCTATTATTATGAATGATTAATATTAATTATTAGTATTATAACTACCAGTCAGGTGGAGGGGGAAAGAGCAGAGACATCATCACGTATGTCTTAAAAAAGAAACGTTTAAAAAGATGTAACACTGTTTGAAAAAAAGAAATCAACCCGAATAAAGACAAAAATCTATTTTTTTTTAACGGTAAAGAGTAAACATAACTGTCTAAATGAAACTGAATATAGTAACTATTTGATAGTGATCGACATTACTGAATCCAGTAAATATCGTCGGTAACGTCGTTTTCGTTGCAGTCAATATAAAAATCGGACACAAAACAATAAAAATTCATGTCCGATTTTTTTTTGTTTTCTATATTTCACAAAAAACGGTTTTTTGTCGGTGGCATTTTTAAAAGTGGAATTATTTTTCTTTATAAAGACGAATTACTGCAGCGAGAAAGAAAATATTTTTCAGAAAATATATTCGTTTTTCTTTTCTTTTTTTCTTTTAGCCACTTGGTGATGCAACAATCGGCGTATTTTGACGTTCAAGTAAAGTTGAACGAGCTTTTAAACGTCTCTGCATCAGGAGACTCTCACTAGGTGGTGATAAACCGAACAAATTTTTTAATGGATCCTTCTCGATCAATCGATTTTTACCGATGATCTTCGAATCACTAAGATCGATACTAGAACGCACCGATGATGATCTGTGGCGCGAATTTGATTCAAACTCACATGATGAATGTGTCGCGCCATTTTTGCTGTGCTCTGATAATTCACTGCTTGAATCAGACATGTGACCGTAGGGATGATTATCGTCGTCAGTTGATGATGTTGATAATCGTGGTTCTCTGTTCTCTAAAAGTTCCTCCAAATTCACAGAGAAATGTTGAAAGACGACACGATTCACTGCCATCGCTGATTCCGCAAAGGCTGACAGTTCACGAGCAGAATTATTCCTTCTGAAATTCAATTTTCTGTTAAGTTGAAAATTCTACATAAGGTATTTTTTATTAAAATAAAAGAGAATTTTATACCTTATTATATGCGGAGTAATCAATGGTCTGTTTCCACCCTCGATGGAACAGGGTCCAGGTGTAATCCAAGAATGTTTGAGAACACACTCCGCACTAAGTCTCTGATGCGCGTTTTTAACGAGCAAACCCCTAATGAGGTCCTTTGCGTCTTCAGAAATAGTTGTCCATTCACTGTCAGGAAATTCGTATCTCCCTTCTTGAATGCTTGTGAATAGCATTTGTTGACAGGCACGGCAATTCTCTCCCCTTTCCCAGCCACAATCTGTGCCGCAATTTCCATAAAACGGAGGATAGCCACACAGTAGAATGTACATAATAACACCCAAACTCCAAAGATCACATCTTTTATCGTAATAATTTGCCTCGCCGATAAAAGCTTCAACTACTTCTGGTGCCATAAATTCTGCACTACCAACTGGTGTCAACAATTGTGGCGTTGCTACTGGACTTGATAGTGAATTATTGAATTTTATTCCAGAACCAAGATCAAAATCACACACCTTTATTGGTGTTAATTTATCAGGATGGACACACAATATATTCTCTGGCTTCAGATCCCTGTGAGCAATTCCTAAAAAAAAACAAAATATTTCCAAATTACAAGTCTTGAATCGAATTTAAGGCACAAAAAAAGTCGATTTATATTTCAAAAAAAGTCGAAAAAGTACAAAAATATTATCAAGAAAATTTATTTCGAATATTTTAAAATCGATCTAAATTTTTTTTTTAATAATAATTTTAGAAAAGTTAAAGTTAAAATTTGTGGAAATAATTGAATTTTAGAATATTTTGTTAATTTTCAGACAATAATTAATAGGGTGTCCGGCAAGAAGAAGAAAAAATTCCCTGACTTTTTCCTAAACTTTTTTCAACTTTTGATTAACAAATATTTAATATTAAAAAAAGAAAAGTATCAAATATTAAATTATTTTTCAGATAATAAAAATTATTTCATTTATTAGCATTATAAACTTTTTCTTGCACCAAAAAATTTAAAAAATTCATAAAAATGTTCATTTTTGGCAAATTATTAAAAAATTTCCAGACTTTTAATTAAATTCTCTAACTTTTCAATTACTAAAAAATTTCCCTGCCCGCTGGACAACCTGATTAAATTTTACAGAACTAAAAAGAATTTATCAAATAATTTTTCAGAGATTTACAATTCAGTTTTTTTAAAATTAATTGAACTTCAACTGATTTTTAATTGAAATTTCTAGTGATTTCTGTTGATGAAGAATTAATTAGAAATTGCAGACAAAAATTTAATTTAAAAATTTTTCAATTAAAAAATGCTTTCATACAATTGAATTTTTGAAGAATATTATAAAAATCATTTTAAATAATTATATTTCGGAAGAGTTATAGTTGAAATTATTCAGTTTCAGAAAGTTTCAGATGGAAAAGTTTTGAAATAATTAAATTTTTTGAAATTAATTGAATTCAAATGATTTTGAATTTGAATTTTTTGGTCATTTCTGTTGCTGAAGAATTTCTTAAAAATTAAAGATAAAAATTGAACTTTAAAATTTTCTAATTGAAAAATGCTTTGAGATAATTGTTTTTTCAAAGAATATTATAAAAAACAAATAATTGAATTTCAGAAGTGTTACAATTGGAGTTATTAAATTTCAGAAAGTTTTTGATGAAAAATTTTAAAAATAATTAAATTTTTAAAGGTTTTAAATTGAAAAAAAAAATTAAAATCTGAATTATAAAAAAAATAATTATTTGTATTTTAAGTATAAATTATATTCTTGAAAATATACCTTTTTTATGAAGGAAATTGAGTGCACTGGCAATTTCTTTGATGATTTGACTTGCCTCCCTCTCGCTAAAATGATTTTTCTCTTGAATTCTGCGCAATAGCTGGCCACCGTTAATTTTTTCAAAGACAAGATAAAATTTGTCATCATCTTCGAAAAATTCAATGAGCTGAATAATATTAGGATGTCCCTGGCAATGGTGAAATGTCTCCACTTCCTTAAACACCCTTGTTCGTGCATGGCCTGGAATTTTGTCGATGATTTTGACAGCATATTCCAGATCAGTATACAATGAGGTACAAGCTTGGACAGAAGCGTACGCGCCTTCGCCAAGAACTTCTCCGGTTAATTTGTAGAGTTCTAAAATAAAAATCACAAATTTTAAACATGCAAATTTTTTCAATTTCGCACAAAACAAAACCAAAAAAAAAGATAAATGAAACAAAACTGAAATTTCAGTTCATTTTATTATAAGAATGCGAATTTAACTAATTATTTTTAATGAAGTAATAGCAGGCGTTTCTGTGTATGTGTATACTTGTATGAGTGCGAGGCAATGTCAAGGTCAAAGGGAGAGAACTTCGTTCAACCACACGGCGCAACTACATTTCCCTTCCTTCAATTCTCTGTCTCTATCACTCTTGATATATAAATTCTCCTTCTCCTCTATTTCCCCTCTTTTTAGCCAACCCTCGCGACAAAAATCTACACTGAGAGCAGAAACACAAACTATAGGAGTACACTTCAAAACAAAAATATTAACACGCTTCTTTTTCTCGAGATTCAAATATAATGTACTATTTAAAAAAAAGAAATAAAAACACAGCAAATTAACTCCGAAATATATTTTACAAAATTAAATATTTTGAACGAATGAATATGTCAATTATAATTCAAAAACAATTTTAAAAAAACGAAATTTTTTTTTTAGAAATTTTAATACTACTTTCTACTTTGCGACGTTAGAAACGAAAGCTTGGCAACACTGCCGGCGCTGAAATCCAATAACATTTTCCACTTCTCAGGAAGAATGCTTAAAAATGCAAAGATCTCATGAGAGTAATAACCAGTCAACATAATATGATTTCATCATCCACGAAAAAAAAAACGCTTCCTACTTTAATTTATCTTTCGTTTATTCTTTTCGAGAACTTCGGATTTAAGATAAAAATAAAGAAAAAAAAGTCGAGAGAAAATCGATAAATTCTTTTTATATCTCATTATATTTAGAGTTTAATCAGGAAAGAATAAATGATTTCTTTCGTTACATATTTATTAAAAAAAAATTATTTCAATGAAGACAATAAAACTTAATGGAGACGTGTGTCCTTCAATGTGAAGGTCCTCTTGCAAATTAATTTCCATGTTACTCATATATTGTTGACTGGGTTACTATATGATTCGTTCAACAGGGTACTCAATTACAATACCGGTGTATATGCGTATTTATTGAGTTCATCAAAAGTCAATTTCGATTCAATTCTATTAAACTCTATTAAATTAGTGTCTTTTAAAAAAAATTCCACTTTCATTTCTTTTTACCAGAATTAGAAAAATTCGAAAGTAAAAATTTCGCAGGTAAAAAAAGTTCCTACTTTCGATTTATGATAATGAATAAGTCTCTCTCTCTTTCTTTTTCTCTCTGTATAGAAATGTTTTAAAAATTATTTGTACAATACAGTAAAAAATGAAACGATGTAAACACTTTGTATTTAATGACTGTTTATTAAAGGCAAGACCAGTACTTGTAAACGCGGAAGTAACAAAGGTCTACAACCTATAGTCGAGAATAAAGAAAAACGCACTACTCAACGGCATTCATTAACAAAAATCGTTTCTTTTATTTCAGTTCATTTCCTTTCTCCAAAATTAAGGCGAAAGTCATAAAGACCTTAAAGACCCAAAAATGGTTTGGTTTTTCTTAAAAACGAATAACTGAACAAAGAATCAATTCTATAATTATAAGAACTGATTATAATAAAATATTTCTTTAATTTTGTGGCGTCTGGAAATTTATTTCCACATTTTTGAACAATATGAACTTTATAATTATATTTTATATATATACACTAAACTGAAAATGCACAAACATTTACACAAATACACACACAAACAATATGTATTAATACTACATTTTTATTAATAATTGTAATTTTATGTATTGTTACGATGTAAAAGAGTTTGTTAAATTGGGATATTTAAACATTATTAATCTGCTCTTCGGAGTTTCTCTCGCAACAACCCAAATGATAATAATATCATTTAGTTTATAATTTTATGGGACGGTATTCCTCTCCAATCGGTATATCTCATCAGGAACAAGGGATTTAAACAAAGGGTAGCAAAATGAATAAGTCTTCTTATTCCGATTAATAGTTAATTTGGTAACAATATGTTTATTTACTCGACTTTTAATCTTTCACACAACCAACTACAATGCATTTAAAAATGTTAACTCAAGTCAAGGCTCGACTTTATTTTATGAAGTTTCATGAATGATAATTTTTGTTCAGTTGTTCATTGAAACGATACAATTTTACTTACGTAACCGCCTTAATTCCTACCGCACTGAAGGAGTAGAGAAAAGTCATCTGGTCTTTTTCCTTCCTATCAGAACGGGCTTTTAGTAGATGATTGTTTATTGGAGAACTATATTTGTCCTCTCTGTTATCTGTGTTGTGTCTGTGTATCGAACAACACGACGTGATACAATTCCCTTCGATTATAATGCATTATTATAATTCTACGCATGGGAATTATTCACTTTCGGGTTGTGTTCTTTAAATCACGACTGGTTACTTAATTCGTCAACAACTATATCGAAGTCAACTCCCACGACACCTTGGTACCTTTATGTGAAATATTCGAATATAGTTACGCGTTAACGAAAACACCTCGATCATAAAAGACACGGGAATTCCTGGTAAAATAATTACAATTTGAATTTGAATTAAGTAAAAGGAATTTCTTAAATCGGTATCAGAGATAATTAAGGTAATCATCTCTTATATTTAACGTCTGCCCAAATCTAGTTGCCCGTGGCGAACCCTTTTGAATCGGCCGAATCTCACAGACGGTCGACTTCGCGATGAACCGATTAGCACGAAGAACTACCGCGAAGAAGCAAAATGTCATCGGTTCACACAAGTTTTAATACAAACAATTGAGGTCGGGGTGTGGTAAAATTGGAAGAGGTGGAATCGAAAAATGAAGAAATGAATTATAATTTCTTAATCATTTCTGATGAATCCCAGAATTTCTTTAATGCTATTGAACTCTGTTACAGTGCAACAGAGCTTAGCTCATCATTTTAGTTACCAGGTTGGATTGGCAACTTGACTTTTATAAGTAATATTTTTACAGAAACGTTGACGTTTCTTATTTCCTTCAACAAACTCATATTTGGTCGTTGACGCAATAAGAGTCTTGATGCTTCTATTATCAAGCTAATTTATGAGCATTCTTTTAATTCTCTTTTAATTCATCATTTTTGAAATGATTCTATTGTAATGAATGATTCGAATCAATAGGGAATAATAGGAAAGGGATAATACTCTATGAATGTAGTAAAACCAACGCGAACACAATGCAACTGCATTTGTCGAACCGTATGCTAGATTCTTACCGTTATAATTTAATATTCATAAAAATTTAATACTATTTCTGGAATAAAATTGCAATGATTTTATCAGGAATTAATTAATAATAATTTGGACTAATTAATAATGCTGAACCTGTATTTTGAAAGAACTTGCGAAATGCTTTTTTTTTAAAATAAAAGACCATTCAACGAAAAGGAAATGTTGACGCAATAACTTTTCTCATCCTTATTTCGAAATCACAAATTGGCAATAGTCGAAAAACTTGTTTCAACACTTTCTGAAAACAGCACTTTTTATAACATGAATGGGGTTGACAATTACGTGATATATATACATATATATATATATATATTTACAGAAATGAGTACAAATACGTGTACGCAAGTATTCACGCAAAAATTAATGGGGATCCGAATTTCCAAAGTATGGGCTTAAAAATGAAAAATATTACGGTACCCAAATGGTTCATAACAAACCACCCATAGACTTACATGTTTCCGTCCCTGGGAACTCCCAAGCATTGGAAAATCGGATATCCATATGAATTTTGTTTATTATATTTTTAGTCGTAATTAAAATTTTATAGACGGTAGGAATTCGAAGAATCCTATTAGTAACAGTGATTAATTAAACCTTGAATTGATAATATAAATTTTGAACATTAATAATCTAAATACAATTTGACAGCTAATTGTTGTTTAATAATGAAATCCTTAGATTCTTTTGAAGATTCTTGAGTTCCTTCAATTGATCCATAGTAAAAATAATTCTCATTAAGTTGTCGAATTTGAGGGGTAATATTGTCCTGTTGTCTGGCAATACAAGTATAATTGGTTGTACAATAGATTGACCTAAACATACGAAAATGAGTTAATTACATTATTACAGTGATTCTGATCACGAAACTTTTACACCACAAGGAGATTACTGTTTGTAATCAATATATTATTACAGTATATAATATATAATACAATACAATATATTATTGCATCAATATAGTGTTGCATGTCAATCCAATAATTGCTCGATATCGACTGCATATGCTTGAATATTGATACATTTTATCAAGCCAAGAAGCGTGATTTTCTTTTGTTTATGATTGACTTTGATCGTTCGAATGTTATTTCGAAATCTCGATCAAACGTATATATTTTTTTATTATAATAATAAAATACCTGTTTTTCATCGATTTTTTTAAAATAAAAAAAAGGAAGTTAATTGTGAAAAGTAAGATGGCAGAGGATACGAACAAAACCGAAAGCAGGAAAAGAATACATGATCAGATAGATTTAGATGATGAGTAAGCAAAAGGAGCTTCTCAAAAGTATTTTATAAAAATGTTTCAATTTGAATGTCAAATTTTACATACATTTTTCCTAATTTAATATTTTTATTAGTTTACAAATTTTAGTTTTATCAAATATTTAACTAATTTTATTGACAATTATAAAATTATTAAAGTTATTAAAATGAAAAATCTTTGACCATCAGAAAACACAAGAACAGATTGGAAAATGATTCTGTAAAATATCTTATGTGCTTGAATTCGTGGATGAGTTGTTCTCTAATGTATTATGTTAAATATTACTTCGTTGAATAAAGAAAAAAATAATAAATTATTTAATTTATATGATTTTGTATTTATTTTAATGAGAAAAGAATATTTTAAAAATTATATATAATTTTAAAAAAATTACAATATTTAAATTATACTGAGAGTGATTGTCTTTAAGAGAAATTTTAGACATTAGAAAATTCAACTGCTTAAAAATTTAAATAGGTTAGATAATAATAATAGTAATCACTCGAAATATTTTTAATTTCTTCAATAAAAACTATATTTTTAATTACGATAGATAGGAAAAATATCATTTACAATAACATAGGTTATTAACCGTTCTGTATAATGTTAAATATATTTTATATAGAAATACTACAGTTCTGTATAATTTTTAAATAAATAATGAGCGTATACTATGTGCTTGACGCATCAAAATGCACTTTAAATATGAAATGTAGGCACAAAATATTTATTATATACATAATATTTATGTATACTGTTTATTTTTGATGGGGTTACATTCTTCTGATGTCAATTTATTATTTTAATTGAATAAACAATTTCATAAACTATATTTTATTAAAGAATTTTATAAAAATTTATAGTTTATATATAATAAATTCATTGAAATCTTCACTGCATTTCCGTTTATATACATAGGTTAAGTTAAAACGGAATCAAGCAAATCTCGATCGATTTACTTAACGGGAAGCTTGTCTCTATGACACGAACCAATCAATATATTGAATAAAATTAAACAATCACCTTTCTTGAGATCGTTAATTTCTCGATTGTTTTGGTTGACATGCAACACTACACTAATACATTGCAACAATTATTATTATTAATTTATGTTAATTTGTTAACACAAGTTAACAATTCAATTACAATGTATTTATTTACTACACTAATACATTGCAAAATGACTATTAAAACTTGAATGTTAAAACATTACCTATTCAAATTAAAAATTGAAAAGGAAATTTGAATATTACATCAATCGAATTCTACCTTACCGATATTAATTTAAAACTTAATTTGAAAGTTAAAATTTTATTTTTAATTAACTAGTATAAAATGGTTAATTAGAATTTAATTTTAATAATTTAACTTCAATTAACAATGGATTGTTTAGAATTTAACTGATGGAATTTATAACAATATTTTTAAGTTCTTCGAATTATACTAGACATCTTCTCATCTCCAAAACTGTCACTGTCAGCAAAATCTCACCGTATTGTCAGTAGGAGAACGATTACGATGGAGAAAGGTACGTGCAAAATTTTTCTCTTCTCCCCTTTTTTTTTTTTTTTTTTTTTTTTTACTTATTTGCATTCTTTATTACTAACTGGTTTATTTATTTATCTTATTTATTTCAGTGATTGATAACTCAAACGTTCCGTGGCCGGAAGGACAGAATAATGAGGTGTCGGTCTCCTTTGAAGGTATGTATACATATATCCTTATTTCATTTAATTTTAAAGAAAATTCTAATTTTCTTCCCCCCCCCCTTTGATTTCAGATCCGGGATATTTGAATTTAACGGTCATGGTCCTACCGGAAGGAAAAAGGGTGGTTTTCCTTCCGGAGGACCAGGTCAATGATCGGGTCTTTCCGGACACGGAATAGAGAAGAAAGGAAAAAGAAGATAAAATTTATTATCCTTTTTTTTTTAAATGTAATTATATGTAAAAGAATAAAAAATAAAATAAGATAAAAAAAAATATCCAAAAATAATAAAAAAAAATTAATAAAATTATTAATAATAAAATATAATTTATATGTGTGAAGGAGGAAGGGAGACAACCCTTCCCCCACAAAAAAAAATTTTTTTGTTGGGGATCGGGATCGAACCCTGGCCCGACGGTTGCGAGTCGCACGGTGTACCACTATGCCATAGTGGCTCGTATTGGTCATCGCGCGACTGCAATTAAAGAGCGTAGATCGGAGGCAGTAATGGGGATGAGTCATCTGTCGCGCTACTACTGTTAGCAGATTTCCTTATGTGTGATCTTCGTTACCGGCGTCGAAAGAAATGTTTAGATTTTAATTAGGTCGTGTATTTAGAGAGATCGCCACTTACACCATTATGGGTACAATGCATCTTCCTTGTGAATTTTAACATTTAATAGTGCTTAAAATTTTATTCAAATTAATCAATTAGACCATTAGTTCAAACAGGTTTATATAATTAAAATTATTATCGTTTCCCATTTTATTAGTATTATCATAAATTACAAGGACAATTACTAGCAAATAATAACAACGAAACCAGTGGCTACCGTTTGACCATTTATTATTTAATTGTTTATTCACACCTATGCATGTGTGTGTATATGTGCAATTTATTTTCGTTTACAATCATAATTATATTAATAAGTAAATTCAACTTTAATAGGGTGCATTAGTTTCGTAATCAGAAGAAACAATTTGAGATAATGAAAACATTACACCACCAATACATTGATGTAATGACCAAGTATTACGCAATGTAATACTCGATAGTCATACTTACCTTATTTAATACAACATCAGAATAAATAATCCTGATATCGCATAAAAAATTTTTTTTTTTTGTTTATAGAATTTGCAACTTAATGTCTGCACATTCTTGGCATATTAACTTACAATTAATAGTAGTCAATAAGTATACTCTCTCCTTCTTTTGATGATAATGGAACTTAATGATATCAGGCCTTGACTCTGGGTCAACATTTAATTCTTCAAATTTAAATGGACTATGAATTCCAGAAAAGAGAAAAGGACATTGGCATTATAATTTTGGTTACAAAATGTTAATGACCAATTGAATTGTTGTTAATTATCATTGTTTATAACAATTTACAGAAATCTTAATAATTGTCATTATTAACCATTTTTCTGCAAATATGTTATCTACTTGATAATTTGATAATTTAGCTATTTAGTCTTTAATAATTGTTACAATAGGGAGAAAAAGGGGCGTTTGTGAGAAGCACTCACGCCACCCACGGACTTACTTGTAACAAGTAACGATTAATGCAAAGAAGAATTATTTATGGAGAATGATTAAAAATTGTCATTTGAAATAATCCTTTTGAGTTAATGATAACAACTGGAGGGCGAGCAGGAAAGAAATGTAATTTTGTTAGACACAATTTTACAATGACATTCAAGACAATAATTATATAAAATTTCATTATAAAATAACTTGGATGCGTTAGAGAGGTACGCTCACGCCACCCATAGATCTTACTTGCAGGAAAGTAAGAATTTAGAACAATTTACTTTTATTTTGAATACGTAATCAAAAATATTTATATTTTTTTTTTATAGCCAATTCTTCCGCATACAAACTATGACATCTGCAGAGTAACCCGATTCCGTTTCACGTAACAATTCAACCTCAGTTCATTCACTGTTTTTAATGCAACGTCATAAAAATATATGTACATTTAAAAGAAGAATTTAATTATTCATTTCTTATATTATGAAACTAGAATTTTAAGGACAATTTCGCCAAAGGGCGTAATACTTCCTTTTCATGAAACAGATTCGCCGGACGGCGTAAAATGTTTCCCAAAATTCCAATTTTCGAATATAAAGAAAACTCGTACTCCAAGTCTAGAATTTTATTCACTTCAATAATTTAGATCCTAGTCAACCAAGTGATAACCTGAGGCGGTTTCTAATTACAAGTCATTGTGAACGTATTAAAAGGCTTTAGAATAAGAATAAAACAACAAAAGAAAATATTTTAATATTATCTTTATGATATTGAATATTTGTCTCTACAATCAGTTAAACTTTGCTTCACCCCAATTGCAAAAAAGAAAAGGGTTAACTTCCCTATAGATTCCGATGTTGAATAAAAATATATTTATTTATTTATATATATATATATATCTTTTATTCATCTTATTGTATTTTATGTTAATCAATTTCGATTTCACTGTCGCTAGAATCGTTTTGTGTACTGTATTCATCTGTTAGCGTTTCGTCGTCGATCAATTGCAAGTTTACTACTTGGGGGGTGCGGTTTTCTTCTTGCTGAGCACGCACTCTTTGCCCAAGTGCTTCTTCAATTGTCAAATCTATTTCTATGACGTTTCTTTGAATTGGTATCAAACCAGGAACTGGGGGTATTTCTTCCAATTGAGGAACAACTGGGGTTCTTACAATTGGGGTTACCCTGGCTACAGGTCTGAATTTAGCAGGTGGATTCACCAAGTTTCTGTAAATAAAAGAAGACGAAGGTAACACTATATTTACTATCTTGTTACCTCTTCTTCTTTTGTTGGATCTTTTTTTTCTCTGCGTTGTTCAACTGATAGTTCTTGTTATTAGGCATTTAGGGATTCAGAAATTCAGATCTCGATAATATAGACAAGTATTTAGGGTCTATATGAGTTTCTAAATTGCAATGATTTATTAATCGAAATTTTTCATTCGATTAATAATTCAGCTTTTCTGAGAATAAAACATGAAAATTTCAATGCTTCAAGTCCTCACGCTCGTCGAAGACCGTCGCCTAAGCGTTAATGAGGATGAGCGTATGAATGGAAAAGTATAGAAATTATAAATGTTTTATAATTTATATGCCCTTGCCGCTCTTAATGTTTTAATAAGGAAAGGAAAACAAGAACACAATTGTACCTCGGACAAGAATTGTAAAAATCAGTTTTACAAAAATTTGATGAATCATTTAAACAACAACAACAAAATTTTTATTAACATTGAATGGATTAATTGTCAGCCCAATTAAATTGATTAATTAATTCCAATTTTAATTAAATATGACATTCATTTAATATTTATTTTATTCTAAATGTCAACTTACACCAGATATAGTTACGAGGACGGTAACCTGATGCGGCGTCTGGTATCAATCGACAGCCTTATGTGACTTTAAGAAAAGATAAATTATATATGTATATACATATATAACTTATAAGACAAATTTATTTTAACTAAATCATTCTCCAACAATTCAACCTTTTTCAATAAACAATCAAACTTTGCTTTACCTTGAGTATCTCAAGTGGCCGTTCGACGAACCCAAAAAAGACTGATACTTATGGTTGTATATTAAAACATGGTTTTTAAATGTTTAGAAAACGAATTACCAAATAAATTATTTAAATAAGATTATTTTATTAATCAATCAATAGTTTTTTTTTTTTGCAATTAAATGTCGGAATTAAATGGTCTAATATTAGAAGGGAGACTTTTAAATTATTTAGTATTATGTAATGCTCTTCCGCAGTACGAATTGTAACCTGATGCGGCTTCTTATTACAGGTCAACGTCAGTGTGTCAGAATATATTGCATAGAATTAATGAATTTGTATTACTTTTAATAATGAATTTTTAATTTTTGCATTTTATACAAAAATTATAATTTTTATTCCAGTAAAAATCGAATTTAGCTTTGCCTTGAATTAAATTCAAGTGGCCGTTCAACGTCCAAAAAAAGACTGATACTTATAATTGATTATAGAGCCAAATAGTTCTCAATTTTCATAAAGATGAAAATATCAAAATTAAAATGAGTAAAAGTGACGAGAAACGAGGAAAATTATCCCACCGCTGCCACCATTTGTTACGATGTAAAAGAGTTTGTTAAATTGGGATATTTAAACATTATTAATCTGCTCTTCGGAGTTTCTCTCGCAACAACCCAAATGATAATAATATCATTTAGTTTATAATTTTATGGGACGGTATTCCTCTCCAATCGGTATATCTCATCAGGAACAAGGGATTTAAACAAAGGGTAGCAAAATGAATAAGTCTTCTTATTCCGATTAATAGTTAATTTGGTAACAATATGTTTATTTACTCGACTTTTAATCTTTCACACAACCAACTACAATGCATTTAAAAATGTTAACTCAAGTCAAGGCTCGACTTTATTTTATGAAGTTTCATGAATGATAATTTTTGTTCAGTTGTTCATTGAAACGATACAATTTTACTTACGTAACCGCCTTAATTCCTACCGCACTGAAGGAGTAGAGAAAAGTCATCTGGTCTTTTTCCTTCCTATCAGAACGGGCTTTTAGTAGATGATTGTTTATTGGAGAACTATATTTGTCCTCTCTGTTATCTGTGTTGTGTCTGTGTATCGAACAACACGACGTGATACAATTCCCTTCGATTATAATGCATTATTATAATTCTACGCATGGGAATTATTCACTTTCGGGTTGTGTTCTTTAAATCACGACTGGTTACTTAATTCGTCAACAACTATATCGAAGTCAACTCCCACGACACCTTGGTACCTTTATGTGAAATATTCGAATATAGTTACGCGTTAACGAAAACACCTCGATCATAAAAGACACGGGAATTCCTGGTAAAATAATTACAATTTGAATTTGAATTAAGTAAAAGGAATTTCTTAAATCGGTATCAGAGATAATTAAGGTAATCATCTCTTATATTTAACGTCTGCCCAAATCTAGTTGCCCGTGGCGAACCCTTTTGAATCGGCCGAATCTCACAGACGGTCGACTTCGCGATGAACCGATTAGCACGAAGAACTACCGCGAAGAAGCAAAATGTCATCGGTTCACACAAGTTTTAATACAAACAATTGAGGTCGGGGTGTGGTAAAATTGGAAGAGGTGGAATCGAAAAATGAAGAAATGAATTATAATTTCTTAATCATTTCTGATGAATCCCAGAATTTCTTTAATGCTATTGAACTCTGTTACAGTGCAACAGAGCTTAGCTCATCATTTTAGTTACCAGGTTGGATTGGCAACTTGACTTTTATAAGTAATATTTTTACAGAAACGTTGACGTTTCTTATTTCCTTCAACAAACTCATATTTGGTCGTTGACGCAATAAGAGTCTTGATGCTTCTATTATCAAGCTAATTTATGAGCATTCTTTTAATTCTCTTTTAATTCATCATTTTTGAAATGATTCTATTGTAATGAATGATTCGAATCAATAGGGAATAATAGGAAAGGGATAATACTCTATGAATGTAGTAAAACCAACGCGAACACAATGCAACTGCATTTGTCGAACCGTATGCTAGATTCTTACCGTTATAATTTAATATTCATAAAAATTTAATACTATTTCTGGAATAAAATTGCAATGATTTTATCAGGAATTAATTAATAATAATTTGGACTAATTAATAATGCTGAACCTGTATTTTGAAAGAACTTGCGAAATGCTTTTTTTTTAAAATAAAAGACCATTCAACGAAAAGGAAATGTTGACGCAATAACTTTTCTCATCCTTATTTCGAAATCACAAATTGGCAATAGTCGAAAAACTTGTTTCAACACTTTCTGAAAACAGCACTTTTTATAACATGAATGGGGTTGACAATTACGTGATATATATACATATATATATATATATATTTACAGAAATGAGTACAAATACGTGTACGCAAGTATTCACGCAAAAATTAATGGGGATCCGAATTTCCAAAGTATGGGCTTAAAAATGAAAAATATTACGGTACCCAAATGGTT